>NC_043756.1:11855326-12188290 GCF_902148845.1 Salarias fasciatus
TTGGATTTTATTCATGTTGTGCTGTGTTGTGTCACCTCTTCCACCACTGACCAAAGTGAAGATGCAACCTCGTGTGAAAGGATCACTGCAGAGGCAGCTGGAAATAATCCCAAATTCAGTCCAATAGTTTATTTCATCCTGTCTGAGATGAGACGAACTGCACTTTGAGACTTTTTCAAAAAATCTGCACTCGAAGACAATAAAATCTGTTAAACACATCATAATTGTCAAAAAAAAAAGTCATTCAATTTGCTTTAATATTGTCTTTCAAGTAATTTTGACTTGAGAGAAAGATTCTAACAATAAACTGAAAAACTTTAAAATGTGTTATTCAAACTGCACCAGTAACACTTCTGATCCGGGACCAGGCAGCAGCGCAGACAGTCTGGAAATGTACCTGGCTTTGAATGTTTTCTTGAGCAAAGTAAAATGTAAACAATATAATCACACAGGAACAGGAAGATAAGACAGTTTCACATTTAGAAAGTCAGGCTGAGGTTTGAAATGCCGAGGTCAGAGTGTGTTTCTGGCAGAACACAGCTTTTCTTTCTCTGTCTGATGATAAACTACATTCACGTGTGCTGAATATCGAAAGGCTGCTTATGCAACTGCTGATTTTCATGCGGCGCCGCGCTGTTGTATTGTTGTATTGTTGCATGGTGCCTGTTTTGACTTAGTGTTGCTGAGAAGAGCCAAGCGAGCTTCCATTCTCCACTACCGTCCTTCTTCCTCTCTCCCTCAAACAAACAAGCCTATTTCTCACTCCTCTTGTCCGAGTGAGCGAGGATTAGGCCCTTCATCAGGTATAATTGCTCTCGTATAACACCGTCTTGACCTCGCATGCCTCCGCTCATCTCCCGGCTTATCGTAAATATTGTTTTTATCACATTAGGTCGCTCGTATTGATTTGCGCTGATGTTGCGCTGCCAGTTAATGCATCAGCCCGAGGTGAGCTCTCACGGCTGAGGCAGGATATCACAGAGGGAGTTTCAGGGCCGGGAACATCGCTGGCGTCCGGTGATGGTTTGGTTCTGGACATGTCGACACTCAAACAGGAAATGGGTTCACCGATCGATGAGGTGTGTAAAACTACTTGGAAAAAAAAAAAATGCTTTTTGATAATATTCACCTTCTTTCAAATGAACAGTGATAGCTTACAGTAATACAAAATAAAAGCTGTTGCTGATACTGTAGTATATCAGCATTGGTTCAATAATGTTCAAACATGACTCTCCTGCTTTAGATTTTTCATATATTGACTTGAACACTGATTTGTGTTTCTTCTCTTGCCTTCAAAAACTTACTCTCACTCCTAAAATCTATACTTGATTAATTGTTTACTTCTAAAATTGTGCTAAAATATAAAGAACTGTTTTATAGCCTGTAAAATAAACGTCCCACATTATTGGCCTGTTTAGCAGTCTTTGTTGTGAAAACAGACAAATGAAAAAAATGTTATCTTACATAAATACAAAGAAATACTTCATATCTAGAAATCTTTTTCAGCTATCAATTCGATAATATTTTCCTCAGACTCTATTATCAGTATGTGTCAGTTAGTTATTTTTCTCAAACATGTTAGGAAGAAAGGGCCTTTTGATTTTAGTGAGTCCAAAACAGGGGTTTTGATGGCGATTGCTTATTAACTTCGTGGAGTAATCAGAAAATCTTTGAAATTATTCCCCTCAGTTGTTATGATTAACAGTATAAAACCGAATTTCCTTCTTTCTGCCTGTTGCTGCTGCCTGTATTCCCCGACCCTGGAGACAGCTGCCCTGCTTGTTTTGGAGATACCTCTGATTCAACCTGCCTGATTCAAATGAATCGGTTGTCGTCAAGTTCTGCAGAGGCCTGATAACAACCCGTTCATCTGAATGAGCCGAGTGTGAGCAGGCAGACTTCTCAAACAGGCAGGGCAGCTGTCCCCCATGATCGGGTCTGGAAAACAGCGCTATGAATAATAACAGCAAAAAAATATTTTTGGCAGCAACGTGCAAAGACTTTTTTTTGTATTTTCTCAAGTGGTTGCAGGAAAGAAGTGACAGGAGACAACATCTGCAGTCTGAGCTGTATCGACGTCACTGAGGGGCTAATATGATGCATATACATTGTGATGGCGTTCATACGCCATAGTCAAAGATGACCGTTTAAGTTGTTTATTTCACCACTCCTCAAACTCCGGTGACAAAAAAAAATACTTGCAAATTTGAAAAAAAGGTGCAAAAACAAAGTATTTACAATATTTACAGATAGCAGATAGCTTTGGTTCAGCTCTTTCATTCCTCCTTGATCACAGCAAATAAACACATTTGCAGTCAGTTCACTCTCTCCAAGTACCTGCATCTGTACTTTCAGCTCACGCAAACACTACGAACACTGCCAAGCTCTGTTGAACTCTCTCTTTCAGCAGCCAAAATGGCATTTTATACTTCCTAAGTCCCTCCTACTGAGTGTTGCAAAACAAAGCATATTCCCAAAAGGCATACTTGCCTTTAAATGAAAAGAAAAACATTAAACAAGGCTGAGATACAAATAACAAAGACCTCATGAGTACAGGGTGTCTCATAAATTAAAATCAAACACTTAAATTACAGAAAAACTAGATAATTGGCCCAGAAATTCACAGTAGCTGGTCGGGTGGCCTTTTTCCGCCCAGTGCCCATACAGGACTGAAGTTTTTGGAGCGGCCCTGTCGGTCTGCTGCTAGAAAACAACATGGCGTCAGGTGAGTGTTTCTCCTCTGAACTGTAAATGTATGTCTTGATGCGTGCTGAAGTGAAAGAGTACGACCTGTAGCGGAGCCAGAGTGGGGGCAAGGGGGCAGTCGCCCCAGGGCCCACAAGGTCATAGGGCCCCGTTTCATGCGATGTGTTCACATTTAATCGGAAATAAATTATTATAATAGAAAAGTGCAGTGTGTGTGAGAAGGTATACGCATATGATTGTGGGCTCCAATTTGCCAATTCTTATATTACGACTGTCCATGAATGCATCAGAGCTGTAAGCCAGCGCTGATTGGCTGAGCGGCATGAACGAGTTTAATCTTTTGCACTTGACCTGAACTCTTTGGAGGGAAGTTAAACAGTATGCTAAATACTATGCTAGCCGCTAGCGGTACTACCCAAAACTGAACATCGGAGCCATTGGTGAGTCAGTGAAACCTTCAAAAATATTATATTTATCAGAATGCCGTGGTCTTAGATACCGGGCTATTTGAATGTGCCTTGTGTACAAGAGACCGCCGAGTGTATTTTTTTCTAATATACGTGAATTCCAAAAGAAATAGTGTCTGTGTCTATATCTATCTGAATAGATTGTGTAATTTTAGACCAGCTGTGTTCATTTTATATTAAGCTGTGTCAAAGATGGTACAGATTTAGCCCGTGACTTTTTGTTTGAGCTTTCAGCACCATGGACAGCGGACGCTCTGAGATTGATACCTGTCAAGCTGCATTTGTGTGTATGTGTATGTGCATGTGTGTGTGTGCATATGTGTATTTGTTCTTCAGAACAAGTTTGTGAACTGGTTTGTGACTTTATTCTGCTTTCTGAGGCATATAGGTTTGCTTGGCTCAATAAAAGTGAGCTTTAGTGTGTTGTTTGATGGTAGGATGAGGTATTGTTTGAATGGTAAAATTACTATCATAAGGGCCCGATGCTCCACCCCCTCTGTACTGAGACTCACGCTCCACCTCTGAGTACGACTGTCAAGTGTGCCACGGGACTGTTTTAGGAGGAATCATGGTGGGAGTTTAGTGGTGTAGCAAACGAGGAAGGAGTGAAGTTTGTCGTCATGTGTTTGTACGAATGTGTGCGCACTGCCTGCAGTCCATGACGAGGCTGCTCCGTCACATACATTTAGAAGTAAATAATTGTAGATTATTCCTGTGAATTACACAACATTACCAGAGGTAATAAGTTACTCAAGCAAATAAATCAGATTATTAATTAAAATATATTATTTAATTGATAATTATAAGTAATAGATTACTGAAAAGAACGTAAATCACTAACAGCCATTTGAGTTGTCTGAAAATTCAATTAAAAGCATTATTATTTATTAATCAATAATTGCAATAAGAAATGAATTCCAGAAGGTTATCTATTGGTAATTAGAATTAATCATTACATGAATGCATTATTTACTATTTAATACTTTGGGGGCACCACCCTGTAATCAAAGGTCAGTTTCCAAAGGTTCAGGCTGCTCACTTTGCACGTGCGCCACTCGTGCACTGTTGGCTCCCGGGGCCCCAATATTTGCAAGGGCCATCCTGAGGATGACCTTAACAGCTCTGCTCCACGTCAGTTTAATTTTTCATGAGGGGCATCTTATGCGCCCCTCCTCCCCAGCAGCACTCACCTCTGCTGGGCCGAGACCCATGCCGACGACCCCTCCCTCCCTGAGGCTCAGCCGGGGTCTCCAGTTGGACCCGGCAACCCACACTTGAAGCGCACTCTCTCACTGAAAGTTTATGCCACTGGTACTGCAGAAGCACCCCAGGAAATCAGCCAACTGAGTTGTGTTGGTCGTCCCAGAGTTCAAAGAGGGTCAAGGACAGGACAGCTGGCTGGCCGCCAGCACCAGCAGCTCAAACCACAGCGCAGTATTTACAGCAGAATAAGCTGTTTGGCATTGACAGAGAACACTGGGAACATTTTTAATGAGGAAATTCTGCTTAATCGGCTCTGCTGATCATCACAATTGTGGGTTCCTTCCAAATGTGGCAACATTTAGCTGCGAAATCAGCAATCAACAGATATTCAAATTACTTTTACAACCGAGATCACTCTCTCAACAAAGATATATAACAAACTAAAATTGCCTTCCTATTTGTGTTTTCTTTTTTCTAAATTTTTCATTACATTATTTAATTTTTATTTCAGTTATTGCAGAGTTCTCTTTTAGTTTGTCCAAACTCTGGAATAATTCAGTATTACAGAGAGATGGGTAGATATTTTTTTTATTGCAGACAGAGTGAATTCAGCCACACCTAGGTCAAAACATCATATTGTAAAACCCTTTGTCATTTTCTTGCTACATTTTTCCATTCAGTTTTGTATTTCTTTTTGTCCTATCTCCATTGGTATCAAAACATCTAAATCTGGGTTTCAGACAAGTTTTATAAAGCGGTCTGTGTCATGGCCCGACTTAATCTCAGCGTCGGTATCACTGTTTAAAGTTCTCTCTGTTTCTTGACCTTTTATTCACTTTCCAGTTTCCCTTCTTTTATCTTTTCTCAAGCGGGGAGCATAATTCTATTACTGTGATCAAAAGGCAAGTCCTATTTATTCTGGGGCCCCACTGATTAAATTTACCTTTGCAAACTGATGAAATGAGTCGACAGATTAAAGCATCACCACACTGTGTAAATCTGAGACACATTCATTTACACAAGGTGTTTTGGGGAGAAAAGATTTTATTTCCCCAAGACTAAAATCACATAATGGGATAATTTAAGGGGCTGGTATCCATGAGGGTGAAATGCACTGAACTGTGAAAAACACTGTTTATACAGTGTACGTGTGCATTGTCTCAAGCATTATTATCCCACAAGGTGATAAATTATTGTTAAAAAGGATGTTGAGAATGTAAATGAAAATTAAATGCAACAATTTGTACATCTGATGAACCAATATTTAATTCAGAATAGAAATGTAAAACATTTAATATGGAGATAATTCAATTTATGAAGATAAAACAACACAATTATCCTACTTTTTTTTTTGCTTTGTTTTTTGTTTTTTCCCTCAGGCTGCATGGCGGTGCAGTGGTTAGCACTGTTACCTCACAGCAGAATATCACTGTACACTGGGTTGTCTCTGAGCACTGTTTTGATTTGATTTGATTTGATTTATTTATTTCATTCATTTAAATAAAACAAAAAGTGAATGCAACATGTGGTTTCTCTTCCAGTCCAGAAGCATGTGTTGCAAGCATCCTGCCATCATCCTTAGTCAGCTGGGAGCAACACAACCCCCAAAACCTCATGTTCTCTTTTATTTAAAACTGTGCTGTTGATATGTGACAAAAATCCAAAACACTAACCCGGGACACAGAATCTACTTTAAGCTATATTCATGTAAAAAAAAAAAAAAAAAAAGTGAGACTTCACTTCAGTGAATATCAAACTCTGGAGAAGAAATTACATTCAAACAACAGACTTGAACATTACAGAAGTCAAATATTTAAACTGTGCACAAAGTCATGCCTGGATCAATATCAAACACTTTCCTCCTGCATTTTTTAAAGTTTCATCCCTGATGTTGCATAGCCTTTGAGAAGTGTGTTTTTAAAAGGCCAAACAGACAAAATGATGAGTAAAATGTTCAGAGAGAGAAAGCCCTGTAATGTGGATTCTCCCTGACTGTAACATTTGCAGAGAGCTGTTCGTAGAGGAGTGTAGATTAGGACGTGTTCCCATCAGGAGCAGGTCCACCCACATGCGGTAGAATGTTACATTATTGAGTGAGCAGAAATGACAGGACTTGGATCACATTAAATGCTCTCCTGCTGTTCTCATATATAACCGACTGACAGGGCTGCAGCAGGACTGACACCGCTGACCAAAGAGAGGAGTTTCACTGCCATCGGCTACTGCTGCGCAGAACATGCTCAGATGTCGAGAACCCCCCCCCAAAGAAAGAAGTAATTTAAACATTTATATATTTTTTATTAATTCAGCTGTTGAATCAAAAGACAAAACCATCTTAACCCCATGTCCACTTGCAGTCTGACAGGAACATTCTGACTTTTCACACTGAACACGAAAGTTAAAAAGCCTTTAAGAACATTTTCTAACCACCCAAATACCAACTGACCCTCAGACGTCTTCCAGTCAAAATGATACAATTTATTGGGTTAGATTGGAATTCGAGTTCACATAAGTACCTTATGTAAACTGGAATTCTTCCTAATATGTGTATAATATATATGTTTATATGCAGGATTTATAAGAACTTGAAAAAATCTGTTGCATAATGCACTAAACTGATTCAGTCATCAAAGATAGATAGATACGTGTAAGGAGGTGTATGAAGTACATTAACTATCACTTTAACTGCACATTAAATAATAGCCGTCTGTGTTTGTTCTCCCTGATCGTCCCCTCCAGCCTTCCAATTGGATTTTGTGGTTCTACAACAGCATCACATGCCTTCCCTCATTGTTTCCCTGATAATTACTCGTGCCGCTAAAGAGCTTTGCCGCTTGCTCGTCGACCTGGGATGTCATGTGGCCGCGAGAGGTTATTTTACAAAGTCATGCTGCTCCGGTCACAGTAAACTGCTCACTCAAAGCTCAGTCTCAAACTGCTGTCACCTCATGTAACGTTTCACACACTGTTGCATAACTGAAAGTCTTCAAATTATCCTGTTTGTCATCTTTTGTTTATGCCAGTATATGTTAGAGTGCTGCTCATTACTACAAGAGACAAGACCCACCACAATACAGATCAGTTCTCAGATCATTAGTGGATCACATAATGACATTTGAAGCACTGATGTAATTTCAATCCTGCGATCTGTGGAACACTTGAAATATTCTGCCACATGGGAGCAGAGTGGGTTGAAACACTTGGTTTAATACATGAGGCACTCTGGCTATGTGCTTTAACATTTAACCGGCTTCCCCTTCTTCGCGATACAGTGCACGTCTGATTCCATTTGAATTCACCTCGTATTCATGCAGGGCTGGAGACTTTTCAGTAGAGCTGTCCAACGATCACACCACCCTGCATGGATCCATGCCTATAAATTTATAATAGCCCATCAGCTCAGGTGGCCTTTCCCAAAAGGAAAGTCTCATGCTTCCACTGAAATCTGCTTCCTGATTGATAGATTAGAAAATAAAGCAGCTGATTGTTTGTTTTCCAACATTATCATAGCTTCAGCATGGACCACCTCCTGAGTAAAGATGTAAAAAAACCAAATCAGATTTGTCTGATTTGCCGGTTTCTATCAATCAGCACGACTACTGTGGGAAAAAAAACAAATCTTCTGAGATGTTTAGACATCGTGTCTCATTTTAACTGCGGTGACAAAATTCATCACGCCTCAGCCGGAGCGTTTTATATCTGGAAATCTACCACACAGTCAGTGTTTGAGCTTTATATAATGTCACTTATTATATGGACTAAATTCATCTGCATGCTACTGTGTTTGTCGAGAATGAGAACGGAGGGCAAATGAGTTTCAAGAGCCCTGTGATATCTCACTTGTTATCTTGTTTGTCTGGTCTTTGGGGAGTTTTTTTTGGCAGAACTGGGCCAGTCTTGAATGCACTGTTCACTCCTCTAATGAAACTGATGCAAATGTTATTTTTGGTTCAGTTATTGTACCTGTGGAGCATTCAAGAAGGACAGAAAGTGCCGCTAATAAGCCGCTGAAAGCATCAGACTAGCTCGTGTCTTTCATTATTGAGGTCAGCTTGAATGCGTCCTTACAAAGCGAAGCAGAGCGACTTCAGATCCTGCGAGAACTGAACACACGAACCCAAACACTTCGCTCAAAATTGGTATCACGAGCCTCTGTGGCTGAAGTCATTATTTTATACAACATCTTCATTGATTTGCAAGTCTGCAAGTTAGATTATTCTCCAGATCAGTGGTTCCCTACCTAGGGTCCCGGACCCTGTTGGACTGGGTTCACATGGAGTCAAATGTCAAAAAAACCCATAATCAGATACTAATAGAGGAGACAGATGAAATTATTTGTTTCATTTTTTAGCCTCCTGCATTTGTTTGGAAGTGTTTCACTTCACTCGATCTTAAAAACAACGGTTAAAAATCATTTCTTGAAATGTCTCATTTTCTCACAGAGATGTTCGGCAAGATGTGGCAGTTTGCATTATTCAGGTAGACTTTCAAGTCAAGCCTACTTTTTTTTTTTTTCCTTTTTGCATTGGAAAGCATTTTTGCATGTCATCTGTATGCATCCGCTCACAGCTCACCTGGGCTCTCCAGACTTCTTCTCTCTCTTTCCACCCCTTTGCTTTGGTTTCCCAGCCCGCAACTTTGTTTTGGTTCAGTCTGACTGCTCTCAGCAGACACGGGGGTTTAAGCCGGGCACAAGCCCACCTGAGCTCACCTCCTGACATCTAAATCGCGGCCTGTCAGAGCTCAGCTCCGTGTCCTCCAACATCACCGTGTTGGTAAATCTCATGTTTGGGGCTCCACTCTAAGATAAGTTTCATGTCGTCTCTGACTGGTCAGACATATGATCGTCACCTGCCGTTTCTCTGAAGAAGAAGATATATTTCATTGCATTATTACAGCAGATTAGCATGAGAAATGTTCGTTTTGAGGAAGTCTTGTGCAGCGGTGGTGTTTTAAATCCACAATGAAACATTTTGCTGAACAGAGGTCGGTCTTACCTAAAGTAATGCTTTGTTATGGCTTGATTTGCCTTTGTAAGATTTCAGATGAAACTGCGGGAAACATCTGGCCATTTTCCTTTTGATAGATGTAATCAATAGCCTTTCACTGCAGTGTACCATGTCTGGCACATATAGAAAAGCTGTGGATGAAGGCTTGAGTTTTTTTTTTGAGCTCTTGTAAAATGTGCATGAAAACCGTCCAACTGTGACAGTAAATTTGATATCAAGCCCTTTTTAAATAATTTTTTGGATGGCTTTATCAATAAATACAAATTTATTCACAATATAGATTTAAATAAAGCTAAATCTAGTTATATCTTTGAATACCTAGGGGTTTTTTTAAGCGCATAACATTATAAAAGACATTTTGATTTTTCAGGGGCAGTGTCAGTAAGAAAACAGCAAACCTCTCTCATGATTTCATTTCTAATTGGTTAGACGAATGGCCTACAACCTTTAATACCCTTTTAAACAAGTCTAGAATTGAATAGTTTCTTTCATTACCTCAGTTTTCTTGTTAGAGACGTGAATTCGACAAAAAAAAAAAAAAAACGTGTTGGCTCCACATCAGCAGTGAAATCCAGGAGGATCTGACAGCTTCACCTTTCAGCTCGACGAGCGCTGCTTGAGAAACTGGCATTCTGGTATTGTTTTGTTTTGAGTACAGCCGTGATCGATGGCAGACAATACATGTTTGTGGGTGGAAATCAAGGTTTGCGAGGGAAATAATGAGAAATATGAGAACAGAGAGTCTCCATCTGAAGAGGTTCTCGTCCTTCAGTGGCGGTGTGACTGGAAGATAGAGGTGACAAGAACTTTGCAGGAGAGTCCATGAAAGATACATGAGCCGAGCTCCGGTGAGCCTGCGGTCCTTGTCAGGATAAATGTGAGAGTCTGAGGCCTGCGAGTCACCTCTTTAACGAATGCCTGTGCAGAAATGTGGCTTAAAGCACCCAGGTAATGCCGAAAGCTTTGAAAACACCGGGGAGGCATTAGAGCCGGGACGATCCGTCCTTTCAGACATGAACACATCCTCTCCCAACTATTTCAGGAGGTGTGAAATGTTTATTTTTTTTCATGAGGTAATGAAAGTCATGTCAGAAGCCGGAATGACTTTCATACCCTTTAAGATGATCAATGACAGTGTGAGGGCGGTGGGCAGGGCAGTGAGCGCCGGGTGCAGAAATCCCTGCTTCAGTCTGTCCATCAGGTCTTTGGCTCCACTTCTGCTACACACCACTAGTCTATTACACATAAACACAATCAGCCTTTTTTTTTTCCTTGAGAAAAAAATTACATTAAACATTCTTTAAAGTAGCAAAAGAAAAGTGAAATCTATCTGGGGAACAATAAAACAATGGCATAAAATGTAATTAACATTTTCAGTATGTTTACGATTCTTCCAGTTCCTCTCGCGTCCCTCTGAGGAGAAAAGCACTACGCGCTCACACACGCTGACAGCTCGCTCGCTCTTTTTTTTTTTTTTTGCTGTAAGTCAACTTTTTTGTGTAAGTGCGAGTTCTTCTGGAACATTTTCAGATGACGCTTGGATTGTGTCGCCTGTAGGTTTGTGAACCAGCTTTAAATCATTCCGTTGTCTCGTGGTTCAAGCGTTCGCACTTCTCTCAATCCTCCTCGGACCCAATTAGAAGCAAATAATGCAAACAAAAGCCCTTAAGGTGGTGCTGCGGATCTCCGTGGGTGTGTTTTTAACATGTGTATCGGCGTTGATATGGAGTGACTCTGAGCCTCAAGAGCTCTCACAGTATTGGACTTTTAACGACTACTTGGCCTTTCATCTTTAAGTTTTGGGGAGTGTCCTTTTTTAGAATTTTTTTTCCAGTAAATGTGAGAACCCTAAAAAAAAAAGAAGCAGTTTTAAAGTTAAATCCTCGTCACGCTTTTCTCTCCTACTTCTGTTGAAATGTGATATATTTGATATTTTCCGACTGACTTTTAAATAACGTGCAATAATACCAGCTGGTCGGAGCTTCTAATAATAATTGTTTGGCTTTTAAATGCCATTCAGAAATTAGAAATGCACATCATTTTCACTGGGACATCACCAAAAAGAAGCAAACATAAGACACCAGGAAGTGTGTTAACTTAAAGCTCCCACAAATTCTTTCATTTTAGCAGTCGTATGAGCTGCTACGTGACCTGGATTTCACAAACAGTCATTCTCCACTGACTCCGCTGCTACAGGACTCTTCAATATGCACATTTAACAGTATTTTCCATTATGTCGGCTCTGTTTGACACTGGTAAATGAGGGAAAGCTGTTGTTTTTGTAACATTTATATAATTTCTGCTACATTACTTGCAGTTTTTTAATCCTGTAGGTTGAATTGAGATTATTTGTCAGACAGTAATCACATGATCATGACACTGGCTGTCAGCAAAGTCTATTCACCATGCAAAATGAGATATAATGATCACAGATGTTTCCATGACGGCTCATCTCCTGTCTGGAAAAATCACATGATGTATAGCTACATTTAGCAAAGGAGATATTTTGAAGTTATTTGTGGAAAATGGTCAATAGTTAATGGTCTTGGCTGCCCTGAAAGGCACCTCAACCTTCACTGGGTTCAGAAACTGAATTAAATACCCATCAAACTTGCTTGTGGTCGACGTCTCCCTCTACAGCTGGCCCGCCTTGTGAAGAAATCAATTCCAGAAAATACGGTTTTGATCAAAAGTTCAGGTTCATTCCAGTTAGTAGCAACTTCTGAAAAAGAAAAGCAAACTTGTGAGTAGAACTCCCTCATATAACAATAGAACAGCCGGGTCTACATGCAGTACTGTTGGCGACCTGAATAGGACTGCATGCCAACCTGCAGGGATGAACACCTGTAGCGGAGCCAGAGTGGGGGCAAGGGGGCGGTCGCCCCAGGGCCCACAAGGTCATAGGGCCCCGTTTCATGTGGTGTGTCCACATTTACTTGTAAATAAATTATTATAAAAAAAAAATGTGCAGTGTGTGTGAGAAGATATACGCATATGATTGTGGGCTCCAATTTGCCAATTCTTAGATTACGACTGTCCATGAATGCATCAGAGCTGTAAGCCAGCTGATTGGCTGTGCGGCATGAACAAGTTTTTTCTTTTGCACTTGATCTGAACTCTTTGGAGGGAAGTTAAACAGTACGCTAAACACTATTCTAGCCGATAGCGGTACTACCCAAAACCTAACATCGGAGTCATTGGTGAGTCAGTGAAACCTTCAAAAAAATTATCTTTATCAGAATGCTGTGGTCTTAAACACCTGCCTATTTGAATGTGCCTTGTGTTGCTCTCAACTATAAGAGACCGCCGAGTGTATTTTTTTTCTAATATACGTGAATTCCAAAAGATATAGATAGCTGTGTCTATATCTATCTGAATAGACTGTGTAATTTTAGAACAACTGTGTTCATTTTATATTTAAGCTGTATCAAAGATGGTACAGAGTTAGCCCGTGACTTTTTATCTGAGTTTTCAACACCATGGACAGCGGCCACTCTGAGATTGAGGCCTGTCAGGCTGCAGTTGTGTGTGTGTGTGTGTGTGTGTGTGTGTGTGTGTGTGTGTGTGTGTGTGTGTGTGTGTGTGTGTGAGTGTGTGTGTGTGTGCGTGCGTGTGCATGCGTATGTGTATTTGTTCTTCAGAACAGGTTTGTGAACTGGTTTGTGACTTTATTCTGCTTTCTGAGGCATGTAGGTTTGCTTGGCTCAATAAAAATAAGCATTAGTGTGTTGTTTGATGATAGGATGAGGTAATGTTTGAATGGTAAAATTACTATCATAAGGGCCCGTTGAGAATGCTCCGCCCCCTCTGTACTGAGACCCAAGCTTTGCCTCTGATGAACACTGAAATCTGCATTCAGAGAATGATCAAAGTTTGAGATAAAAACACTTTCTAAATTTGTTTCGGGTTATGGTTAGGTTCAGGGTGAGGGTTAGAGGCAGTCAAGTGGTAGTTGGGGTTGAGTTTACAGAAAAGTCATAGTCAAAAAAGGCTTCAGGTATGAGACTCATCGATCTTTTCATGCCAGAACATATCCTCCGAGCAGCTGCTGTTCCAAGACCACCTATGACTCTGTACAAATAATCTGTATCATGATTTATTTCAGGTTCTTCAGAAACTTCAGTCTTTGTGATGCTCTTTTTCAGTTTATATCTGCATACAGTACATACATATGTGTGTGTGTCTGCATACTAGTATATTTTGATATATTAGTTTCTTCTTGCAAAACAGCGGCCCCTGCAGGCCTTGGGCGTAACTGCAGCTTAGTGAAACGCTTGCGTCTGTGGCTTGCGTCCATGTACGAGCACGGCAGAGGGGAACTCCTTTCTCGCTCTTTTAGTAGCGCTCGAGTAAAATTTAAGTTTCTTTTGCCTGGTTGGGTCTATGCTGGAGTTGTGGCAGTGCTAGAAGCCGGTCTTTTCTTACTTTCTGGAAGATCCTGCTCAGTACTGCTCAGTTGTTGCTCGCTAAGCATCTGGCGGGGTAATGGTGGACAAAACGAAAATTAAGGAAATCAGGCCAGTGGGAGCGGGCATTACGACACATCATCTCAAATTCTCCCAAAAAGAATTCTGCTGCCGGACCGGCACTGCAACTTTCAAGTGACAATTTAGCGCTGTTAGCGGTACTTATAATTAATATATCAGGGCACATTGTACACATCATTGAATATTTGTAACATATTAATGGTGGAAAATAAGTATTTTTAAAGTTGAAAAACTCCTTACTGCACCTTTAATATAAGTTGCACAGTCCAGAAAGTACACTTAAGTAAGTCATCGCATTGTCCCCATAAATCATAGTTTTTTTTTGTTTTTGTTTTTTGTGTGTGTGTGTGTGTTTAATGCTCAAAGATAGCCGCCTCACAAGCAGTCAGAGCAGCAGGAGGTGAGCACACAGTCACATTTGATAACAGAAGCTCTTTCTTGTAAGTGTGCCGCGTTGAGCCTGTCCTCCAACATCAGAGCGACGCGGCGCTCGGTAGGATATTTGAAGGGTGATTTTGTTATCTAGAGGGTAAACATACTATCTCATCCACGATCAGAACCTCAAGGACATTTTAACTGGACGGAGATTGAATCCGCGGGTCACTGCGATGGATGCAGTGCCGCCACATCCTGATAACACAAAGATAAACAAGCGGGCAAGTGAATATGCACGAAATAGTTCTGCATTAGGATTAATTAGGAAAGCTTCCGGTATTTCTTCAATTATAAGTGGCAAGAAATACACTGTAAATTATTGAAAATAATTTAAAAAATGCTCTTCATCTTTTTAAGTGATTTAGAAATTTGAAGCTGTGTTCCCCACTCTCTAAAATTCCTATTTGCATGTGCCTTTACTTTTTTTTGTAATCTTTGGATTCACTCACACAGTCACGACTGTAGCATTTAAAAAGAAACGCAGCAACATTTCTCATTCTCTTGGTGAATTCTGAATATCCTACATGCTCTTTCTCTTCCATATGTCCAAAAATATACAAGAACCTTTCGCCAAACGCAGAAATAAGATAAGGCCGTTTACATATTCATATGTTTTCACATAAAAACACACACATAGCCACCAAGAGAGTCTAAAACAAACATTGAAATCCTTTCAGGAATAGAAAATCATCCCCATTTGCATAATCTTTTTCTTATTTACAATTTGAGATGGCAGAGATCATACCAAATTGGCATGAAAGCCAAACGAGCCATTTGGGTGCAGCGTTACACTTCAGAGAGCCTTTCAAACCAGCCGCCCTCTCATCTCTGCCAACGAATGCCGCATGTCATTAAAACTTAACGCCACGACACAGGAAGCGACTCAGTAGTTTTATCACAAGTGAAAATTTGCGACTTGAAATCCGCATCGGGAAGGGAGGGAGAGAAAAAAAAGTCATGAAGAGGAAATGAAAAGGAATAATCACCGATCTCATCTGTGCAGTTAAACACGTTTCGTCGCATGAAATATATTCAGCGCTGAAAGTGAGTTCAGAGATACTGAATGGAGCCGCGACGGGAACTATTATAATCATTTGTTGAATAAAAGCTTATTGCCGGATAATGGCTGTAAACAGCAGGTAGCTTGTGTTATCCACATGAGTTGTAAATACGATACTGACACAAAGGTTTCCTTTTCGTACATTTTTCTGGAAAGAGAAGAGAAAAGCCAATCATTTAATACTCTATGAAATGTATGGGGTTTTTTTTTTTTTCCTTGTGAATAAATTGAAGGATGTATCACAAATTCAATCCTTTTTTTTTTTTAGATTTTCTAAAAACTCGGTTTCAATTATTAATGTCATTGTTAGTTTGAAGTAAAGACTTGTTTTCAAAGTGGTTTTAGAATTCCCTTGTTCACTAAAAGGATTTTCAAGTCAGGGCTGAGAAAGTGGACCTGAATAAAGAACCATGGGGTCTGACCTCAACCAAACCTGCAGAACCCTTTAAGGCTTGAGAGACGGGGAAGGATGAGGAAGGAAATATAGGGCGGGATGTGACTGGGAAGAGGAAACAGCTTTGATGCATGCAATCTCAATCTGGTCAATCAGCAATCAGAGCGCCCTGAAACACTAATGAGGGGCTTTCAACACTGGATTCAGCAGCGCTGCTGCTGATGCAGATGTGACATGACAGTTAAATCAACTATGGGAATCAGCCAAAGCAACGCACTGCCTGAGCTGCACAGTCACTCTCACGCGAAGAGTTGTTTGAGAGAAAGAGACAATACGAGGGTGGACCCAAAAGTTCCCGGACTGTAGTTATAACTTTTTATTTTTTAATCTTCGCAATTATTTGAAACTGTCACCTTCAAAATACTCTCCTTTGGCTTGAATACAACGCTGCACCGGAGATTTTCACTGTTCAGAAGAGTCGCCATGACCGTGCGTAACTGTGCCGGAAAGATAGAACTTCGATTTTCCCTCCCCCGCCTGTATGCCTGTCTTACCTTTCCGCTGCCGCTCCAGTTTCATCTTTGACAACAAAAAGCAGTCGCCTGGGGCCAGACCAGGGGAATATGGCGGTGGGGAGGCTGGCTGGTCACGGTTTTAGTCCAAAAATATGCTTTACGCACAACATTTGGTGCTATTTCTGTGCGTAACGGGGCGTCCTGTGGTCTGCTGTCTGTTATGATGCGGCCATTTCCGGGTGCCTTCGTCTCCCTGCTTCTAATAACCGCCTGAGGATCATCTGTCTGGATCTCTACAATACTCCCATCAGTTCTGCAATGTCATCAAAAGTCCTGCGTGGACCCTACCAGGACGTCTTCTTCAGTTTTTGTGACGTTTTCCTCTGTTCTGGAAGTGGATTGCTGTCCTCTGCGTGCCTGGTCTTCGTGATGTAATCTGATCGCTCTTAAAGGGCCCAAACCACTCAGACACCCTAAGAATACTTCTTAAAGAATGTCTGCAACATGGTGAGTGTTTCTGCCGCTGTTTTCCCAATAAAAACAAAATGTTTTGACAGAGCGCATATCCGTGGATATCCGCCATCTTGAAAAATCGAAGAGCGGGGTGTCACTCTGTCAACATAAACAGTGACTGTCAGCTGACCGCATCACGGGGGAAGACCAAACCTGGCACAGTTATGCATGAGGCTATCCTGTAGCGACATCTAGCGGCCAAAGTCGGAAATTCATTGTATTTTTTTATTAATAGAATCAGTCCGGAAACTTTTGGGTCCCCCCTCGTATTGTAATCCAACAGGTACGGATCGGGAATCAGAGAGGAGTAGTACTCAAACAGCCCGGGAGATTGGATAATAATATGCATCACTGGTATTTCATATGCTTTGATGTGAGAGACCCAGTTTTATAATATTCTCGGAGCATCTGCTATGATTCTGCAGTATAGCTTTTCTAAATACACAAAGGATTCTGAAACCACATCTTCCCGTTGTTTGCTGTATGTCTTGTTGCTGGTGCATTGTGCACACTGGTGCAGCATGTGATCATTATGCGTGAGAAACCATCACCAATATGGAACTGGAACTGGACTTCTGGCAGCAGTAATATGTCCTTGTGTGTAGTCATGCATGACATCTGTTTGCGACTGTATCCCAGAGTCTGTGCATGGGGTTGCACGTAGGTCCAGGGGAAGGAAAATCCTGACAAGAAAAGCACAACACATGTCGTCCTCCTCCACACAGACACTAAAGAGGCTATTGTTTGAATACAGCAGCCTGTTCAGTGAGGCTGCAGTGCTTGTGTTTGATAATCGTGCAGTGTGGGGTGGATGCTCTGGCATGTGCCCTGGAATACTGCACTGGCTCCGCTCGGCGCTCGCCGTGACAACCCAGACCAATAACACAGACAGTTAAAAACCCGCTACCGCTCTCCAAACGGCGGCATCTGTCCAGAGCAGCTGTCCCCGCTTGTGTTCTCATCTGCTCGGGTCGGGCCACCTATTGTGACCTTCTCTGGCCGGCTCCGCGCTCCGACAGCACCGGGCCCCGGTGACACCGCTTGTTCCAGCAGCCGGGACAGGTGAACCGCCTCGTCCGCATCCAGCCATCACTCAGCCCGTTTGATCTGCATCATGAGTCTCTCGTCCATTACTGCACGTTTAGCCAGCGCCGTGCAACAGTAATCCCAGCTCAATCACGAGCGGTCTCACAGAGGTCGAACAGATTGCAACAATAGACAGAGGAGATTCATCAGATCAGGTGGATTTGATATGAAAGATTCATCGTCTAATGGTTTTCTTCTGACTTTGAGTTCCGCTGAAGTTCCTCAAACTTCTCAAATTTGGTTTCTGACATCCCTTTAAATTAAAATAACAACCAACATTTGCCACTTTTAAAAAACATAAACATTCCTGTGACATACTTAAACCTCTTTGCAATAAAATGGTGGAAAAGCATACGAAGTTGAACTAGACGTGTATTTAAAGGTCGATATGATGTTATGTTCGAGATCAAACCTTCCGGATATATTTTAACGAAAACGAGCTTCAACAGTCCCACTTGCTTAATCCCCAGCCTGACTTTACCACAGGATGTAGATGATGAAGCCCACACTCAGACATGAGGAGAGATTTTCCAGGTGAGTGCTCGCCTCTATCAAGGGCGCCTCAAAGTACAGAGTTACCAAACACGACTTTATCAAACCACAATGAGAACAAAAAATAGAAAGGGAACAAGATGTTCTGAGCAATGCTTTTCTCACAATAGTAATGTAATCACAAAGAGAAAGTAATATCCCGTAATAGGCGAACCCTGGGACTACAGTGAAGAAGCTGCACTGGAAACCTTTCTCAGGTATTCCAATTTCACACAAAGCAAAGAGGAAATAGAGAACATATCACAGACGGAGGGCTGAAATAGATAAAAGCAAAGTGAAATACAGATGTGCTGGCAGTTCAAACAAGGCCATTGTTTTCTGAAATTACCTTTTGCGTCACGTTATGTTCAAACTCGTTGTGTGTTTTGATCTGATGAAAAGATGGCATATCCCTTTACCACATTCTGAATGGGAATCAAAGAAAACAGTGGAAAGTTACAGTGAATTTATGGGACTTTATGATAAATGTACACAATTATCTAAAGGAAATAACATTACAGACTGCAGCTCCATTTATAAGCCCGAAACAAAAAATGTCTCCGCCAAAATGGATTGAACATGGCCGCTTTAACGTGCGTGCGGTGGGAGATAAATGCGTATGTGCATTTGTTTTCACAAGCCCCGTTGCACACGCGTGCCCGTGTGTCAACACGCGTCTGTGATGTGAAGTGAAAAGGCTACGAGTCATCAAAACCCATCACCAAACCTAATTTACTTCTTTAATGAGCTGTCGACGTAAGGCCGGGATTTCTGTAAGCCCATCCCAGAATCGCACTCAAGAAAATGTAAACGACTAATTGTCAAAATGTACCAGTCATATATGTATATATCCCATTATTGAGACGGCTAATGTGAGGACGGTATAGCAGCGCGTGGCATCGGCCGCCAACAAGCAATTTCTATCTTTCTTGCAGGCCTGCATTAAGAGCTGTCTGCGGGGCCTGATAAGAGACCACAAATTAATGACATTTTAATTACTGAACCATTTGGATTCTCTGCTTTTGTTTTATAACAAGGACAGTAAAATAACCTTTAGGATGCTTGCTATGGCTCTTGGGTTTAGCGGCTCCTCTGTTCTATAAAAGACAACAATATCGGAGCATTGCTTACATACCCTGTTAACATCAATCAGAAAGAAAACACTTGCTGGTAAAATAGGAAACAAGTGGGACAACCCGATACTTGGCATCTATTCAATATCCCTTTTTATTCATGACAGACACGTCATTGTTATCCCTTCATAAACCATCATTATCCTTTTTTCCACTCTTCCTGATGACGGCTGCATCTTCAGAAGTTAAAGCCTTTCACTTCATCCAGCTGAACATCGTTACACTTCCCGTCTCACATTCTCAGGTTCTGGCTTCAAACTTACAGTCTTTATTAGTTTTAATGCCACTCATCAGAAACATGTAATGCAGTATGTTAACTGGATATTCACAGAAATGTGTCGTCTGTATATTAATTTCCAAATTAATGTGAACGTGATGATATCAATCTTAAAAGTGCAATTTTGAAAAACTTTTTGAAACATCCATCTTTATTATGTTCCACTGGTTTTAATTTTGACGTTCATAACAGCTGTGACAGCACCAAATGTATTCTATGGGCTGAATGTGAGATTCAGAGTGGAACTTTTCTTCATCCAGGCCTCATGTTGTATTTTTGACTACTAAATTTGTGATATATTATGCTGCAGAACCATATCGAAATCAAAATGACAGGATTTTAAATAAGTGCAATTACTTTCAATTAATTCACCAAAATTGTAAAACTGAACATTTATTAAAAAAAAAAAAAAAAATCAGAAATACCAAACTTCCAAACCAAGCCTTAGAAATACTGCTGGGAAGAAATAATAATAATAATAATAATAATATATATATATATATATATATATATATATATATATATATATATATATATATATATATATATATAAACATGTCTATATCCATTTCCCACTTTGAGTAAATTAGATTCCAGAGAGAGACAACACTGTCATGTGGAGGAATAAATGTTGAAGTACCAAGAAATTAACATTAAGATCATAAAACCTATAAAACACGATGCTGTCCTGTCATGTAAATGTTGAAACATTCCTCAACGTAAATATGAAATCTTATGGAAGAGGCAGAACTAGATTTAAAATCACAAAACAAAACAAAACAAAACACAATTATCTGTTTGAAAATGTGGCATCAACCTCTCTAACTGATTTCGAGGTTCTCCTCTCTGAACAGAGTGGCGGGCCAATCATCTTCAGACAGAGAAAAATGGCCGCCCCTATAATCATGCTACCAGCACAAATGACTAACCTTTTCCTGAAGTGATTTGGTTGTAATTATTGAGTAAGGTTGGACTCTGGTTTTCCATATTTTTAGGTGTTTAAATGCTATTCACTGAAGATTTCCGCGAGAAGCCAGACATTTTTGAGATGCCAAGAAATGGCCGCTTGTATAATTTCCCTGTTGTGATGTTCACATTGTAAATATTTATGAGGTATCTGATGCAGGAAAAGCATCACCTCTGTCCCTTGTAACATCAAAATTGCTTCACCCTGAACGCATGCAGCAAAGCAATATCGCGGAAGTAAAACCAACACTCAGCAGTGTTGAGACGCGTATCTGGTGAATTTTCCTGCTTGTAGCCGGGGGGGGTGTCGATCGCTGCCAGCATAACAAACATTTTATTAGGACATTAGAAAAAAATACAAGACAAGGGGAAAAATGCATTTGCATAAAAATAACATTAGTGAAAGAGCAATCAGGTGGTGCAGGACCATCGCAGTGTCATCCTCCCGAGACGAGGCCAGGCCCACGTCTTTAATCGAGGGAGAAACGAAGACAAACCTCTTTCACAGATAAGATGAACAAAACCACCTCTTCTTCTCTTCCTCTCGATGTTCTTCTATTGTCTTCCATTTTCTGCTGCTGTTTCTTTCTCCACTCGCTATTTCATTACTTATTTATCGCTTGTTTTTTTGGCATAGCCTGGTCTGGGATTACTGCTGTGAATGGAATGACTATGAGCTGGAACTTTCAGATGCGGCGCGAGATTTGGCGAAATGCTAAAGGTGTGTGAATCTTGGCAGGCGTGGGCCGGTTGCTGGTGGGAGATAAACATATCGGTCTGTGTATGGCTGTAGACTCGTCCAAAGCATTGACGATCTTTTATCTGGATGGCAGTGGAAGAAGCTCGATGCAAATGTTGAGTTTGAAATCCAGAATAGATCTGGACATCGGTTAATAAAACATGCGAGGGGGATTTAAAACAACATGTTTTAGACATTTCAACAACATGTTCAGCAATGAGAGAGTGCACACTACTTCTGTGTGTGCACTCACGGAGCACAGCGAGCACTCCAGTACAATCCTCGCATGATTAAAGAACCTATCAAGTTCGCAAAATCAATGTCGCCGAGCCACCAAGGCCTCAGAAGGGAGACGTCATTGATCAGGAGAGGTGCTAGCGAGCTGTAGCCGCGGTCTGCTGTGGTATCACGCCGGGCCACATGGTCCTGGAATGCCATAACAAGGAAAAATGGCGAGGCATGAAGAGAAGCCAAGTGGTGGGGGCGAAGGCCACTAATTCCCCTCATCTGGAACCGGAGATAAGAGACAGATTAAGATTAACAATGTCCAGCCCGTTGAGGGGCTAATTATGAGGCGCTCTGTGCAGTTCTGTAGGTGGCGTCTCACAAAGGCCCACTTGGTCTGGCTGCGCTCTCTGAGATCTCTTCTGTCTTCCGTTCAGGTTTCTCTGTCCTGCTAAACATTCATAGGTGTCACATCTATGCTATTTGTACCCGTTTTTGGAGTGACTCAAGAACTCACTATTCCATTAAATTCAGTTCATGAACATGTGCATAAACTGAATTTAACAGAATAAATATATAATCAACATTTTCATAATGGCACGTGTGGAAGGTTCACATTAGGGAACTGTTAAAAGCCTCAAATAAAGGGGTATTTAATGTTTCTTCAAAAAACACCAATATATTGCTTTTCATTTTACTTTAAACCTGCATTTATGGATTTCTCACCTACAGCAAGCTTTACACACAGCGAAGACATGTTGCTTTATGAAACTAACCTCTCCTTGCATGGGATCATTATCACCTTGGGACCAATGGTGATTTGTAGTTGTGGAGGATGTCTGTGATCTTAATCCCTTGTAAAAGAGCCATGTCTGTAATTTGTAAAGTAAAAATTCCACCGCAAATTACCAACCATATTTCACTAAACACCAGTGTCCTGTGATAATAGTAGTCCTGTGGAAATCTGCACCTCAGTCACTGGGGGGTATTTTAGTTATAGGTTGTTTTATTTTTTTTTAATTCTGCATCGTCTTTTCTCATTTTTTCCCTGGGTCCAGTGGAGCCTGTTGACAGCATCTGAGGTGTAAATGCAGGAGAGGTCCTGTACACAACAGGCCTATAGACCATTTGCTGAAACTGTAAAATGAGATCAAGAAGAAGAGGGAAATTTTGGAGGATATTTGGGGACATGCATAGCAGCATGTGGTAAGAAACATTTTTCTATCAACAGGCTTAATACAGACACCCTGATGGCCTGTTATCCCATCAACTGAATGATTTACTTCTGCCACTACTACAACGAATCATGTTTAAAGTTATCATTTTGACCCAAACCACACACTTCCACAAGTGTCTGCTGTGCGACATAGACAATAAAATGTACAACCAGAGGCTTAGTGTTGGTCTCCATTACATTTAAAACATTCAGTAATGTAACGCTTCAAACCCCCTCATGCTTTATTTTTAACCATTTCTCATAGGGAAAAAAAGAGTGTTTTGGGAAAAGAAAAACAGTCACAAAAACTCATATTTACACCTACCAGCAACTTAGTCACACATGGTTTTCACAGACTGATGTGGGAGGGAACCAGGTACCAAGGGGAAACCCACTCACACATCAGCTACAAACGGGAAAACTCCATACAGAAAGGCTCCCAGACCCGACCTGAACCGTGATTCACCAAGGACCGCCATGCAGCTTGTGTGTGAGACATGAAAATATAACCAAAACACAAAACTACTTCAACATTATAAACATGACTTATCATATATCCCAGCATGTGCTGTCTGACTGCCAGTTGTTGTGCATCATTCCATCATCACATGGCCAGTCTATCAAGCAAAGGCTGCTGTAAAACTTGAGGTTCTCTGTGTCCACATGTTAAATAGTTGTACTGAATTAGTACTTTTCGAATGTCATACTAAATATTGCAATGAGTGACCTGCTCACTTTTCTTTTCATTAAATTAACATCTGAGGTGTACTCAGACTTCTCCCGCCATTAATCAGCATGATTAATCTGCTGCTAATTACAGCCATCATCAGCATCTGCGCCATAACACCCTCTCCTGCAGTATCAGCCGTACAAACAGAACAACATGAACTTCAGGGAGCTGATGCACACCGTGTTGCTGCTGACATCAGGTTGGTAATTTTGATCAGCGAGGCGGTTTTACAGTAGCTCTTGTTGCATTGCCAGAACAGAGCAGCAGATGGGGAGACGAAAGACTTTCCTTTTAAAGCTGTTCTTTGCCGTCGGGCACTAAAGTGCAGCGTCTGACTGCCTTCTGAGCCTGAGGGAGAAGGAGCACCGTCAGCTGCGGTGGGAATATAGTCCTGAGCAGCTTATGTCTGCACCCAAAGCCCTCACAGATGTGTGTGAACTCTATGTATATGCGGCAAAGATAACGGGTTATTCTTTTACGTTGATGTGTTTGAAGCAGCACACACTGCGATCTGTGCCTGTCGGGGTCTATTTGATGAAGTTGTGCAAGCAACAATCCAGTATATGGCTGTGTTGGACTGTATGTGCAGTAGTGTGAATATTTTAGTGTTCTTTTTATATCCGCCCTTCCCTTCCTCCCTCTGCATAAGGCATATCTGTCACCTGTGCTCCGTCTGAGCGACTAACTCTTTGTATCAAAGAATTTCCTGACCTACAGAGGACTTCTTTTCAAAGTGGTTTTGCAAGCCACACTAGTACACAAAGACTCACACACGAACGCCTGCACGGTAATAGTTTGATGACTTCCTTTCTACTTCACTATTTCTATTTTGTTCCTGTTCCAGTTCCAGTTGATGCTCACCTCTTCTTCTAGGCCAATTTCAACTGTACGAAGTTTCACGTTTCTTTTTTCTCTTCTTTGACTTGATAATACACCCTGTACGACTGAAGCTGCAGACATAAAATGCACAACATGCCAAATAGTGTGATATTGTGGACAAAAATAATAATAATAATAATAATAATAAACTGTTGATCTTTGTGAAGATGACACTCACTAAACGCTACACTGTGTTCCACAGTGAATACTTCTGTTCTTCCTTCATTTATTTTTAATTTGCTGATTCACAATTTCAAAATACCTGAATAAAAAATGTTTTTTTACATTTCTTCTTTTTTTAACTAAGTGGAACTGGTTAGTGCTTTTTGGCTCAGAATATCCCCAGTTCATTTGTCCAAACTCAGGGATCTGCCTGTGTGGAGTTTGCATGTTCTCCCTATGCATGCACAGGTTTACCCTGGTTTCCTCGCTCAGCCCAGAAACATGTATTTTTCTGTCCATTGTTCGCTCTAAAATTAGCCACAGGTGTCTGTGATTTTGTGTTTGTGCCCTGGAGTGGAATGGCAATCTATTCAGGATGTAACCTTCATTCAGAGTAGTCACCCGCGCTCCAACCTTGAATTGAATAAAACGTTGTAGAAGCTCACAAAATACCATTATCCTGCTTTACTTTTTTGATCATTTAAATTTTGTTTCCTTTTGATCACTACATTCAATAGTAAGCAAACACAAAATTCCATTTTATGAATCGCATCACTAAATTGAAGGTTTTTCACTGGAACACTTGCTGACCATTTAAAATAGATGGTTGCATTTTATTTATTTATTTATTTTTTTGGTCTGGGTTTATCAACATGTGAATTATCTGCTGACTGTAAAATACCTGCAGATGTGGATGGTTGTGTCTGTCTTTGCCTTGACCAGAGTGTAACAATGTCAGCCGGGATCAACACAGCATGACTAAAAGTTGGTCACCACCCAAGGATATGTAGAAAAAGAATAAGAATGGTGTATTCATTGCTTTTTTTTTTTTTTTTTTTTTTTAAATTTTAGGAGAATCTCTGTGTGAATGCAGTGGATCTCATTCATTCCAAACTCACTAAACTACCTCCTTCTTTACTTCAACCTTGAGTCAGATGTTTCTCATTATCCTCTGATCTTGTGGAAAAAGTTATTTTTTTTTTTCAAACTTTTCCAACAAAGTATTTTGATTATTTTTCAGCTAAAAAAGTTAACATTTCTTATTTGTTGTAAGAAACTATACTAAGTCCTATATTGATTGAATTTTCAATATATTTCAACAAATTTGCAAACATTGCATTAAAGACACTGGATGTTATGTCCTTTAGATGAGTGGTGCTGTCACTTCATTGCACGCTGGATGCCTGCTTGTAAGAGAGCCGCCTGCACTGTGTGCCCTCCTTTCTGTTTGAGCTGCAGGGTCGAACACACTCACTGCATCCAAGTCAAACAGTGTTGCTTTTCTGCACACACAGATAATCCGTAAATTCTTATAGCCTGTAGCCATTTCACCAAATGCACGCCTGAAAATATCTTATCTAGAATCGTTGTATCTGGTATTCAGGTCTATGATACAGATTATATACATATGGGGGGTTTAAAGTCAGATTTTCTGCGCCGCGCATGGAACAAAAAAAAAGGGAAAAGAGGAAAAACTCACAGGCATCTGGTCCTAATACTTTTTACAACGTGAAAATGGGTAGATATAGACTTACTTAGTATGTGTCTGAGTATGTCTGCCCACACAAACTCAGGGAGATTTATTAGGTTTTTCTATTTTTTTTTTTTTTTCCAACTTGAATGCTCGGTTTCAAACTCTTTCCTTATCATGACCATAACTTTGAAGATAGTAAACGCAAACCAGACTGCAAAGCAGCATGGCTGTCAAGAAGCCAGTCAGAGTGTGCTCACAGACGCCTATTGAACATCTGGATGAGGTGTAAGAAGAGGGGAATCAGACACCTGATCTTAACTCGGCCCGTTGGGCAGACTCCAGTCACGCTGAAGCTGCTGGTCTGGCGGCAGACAAAAACACACCCGCTCACTTATCGCACTCACTTTCCAGCTCAGCGTGTCTCAGTGCGGCACAGTAAACCCCTCATCATCTCGTGCACTGGTGTGTAGCAGTGATTGAATAATGGCTCGTATGTAAATACTTGAACATTTAGGCTGAACTTTTTTTCTCATCTTCATACTTTGTCGGTGCTGTGGAAGTTGGCACGGAGTTTCCACGACAACGTAACGCAATGCGACCCATTTTTTTTTTTCCCGCTCTTGAACGGAGGCCAGAGATCCCGGCTCTGCAGTTTGCACATTTATCTTCATTTTGCAAAATGCTGCACAGTTCAAAGAACCTGTCCCTGTAACAGGAGGACTTTCATTCGCAATATTTCAAATACAAAATGACGGGAAGTGGCAACATTTGCCAACCTGTTAACATGCAGCTGCGGCAGTGGATGGAAGACGGAAAACATTGTAGATTAAAGTCCTTTCACAGTTTTCTTTGTTCAGTCGTGGGCCATTTTTCTTTGAACTGATCAAATTCTGCCCGTGTTCGTCTCCCTGTGACCTATTACAGGTCGTGGGTTTAATTGCTTTGGCATTCCCGGTGATCCCTCTTTCACCCTAAAGTTCTTTAAGTATGGGCATCACACACCTGGCTGAAAAGAGAGAGACCGTTGAATAAAACACACAGACGGAAGAAAGAACCGAGAGAAATTAGACATCAGGAAGGCTACAGTATGACTTCAGTCGACCCGCACCGCTCAGACGCTTCAGAATTCTGCCCCATGCAGGATATTGGATGGTTTGCCTACTCATGTGTGAAAGCATAGGAGAGCTCCGGGGGCTTTAGGAGGAAATGTTTGATGATCCACGTCGTGTCGGCCTATAGTTTAGCCTGGCAGCTGCACTGATAAGACATTGTATTTCTTCTCGCGGTCCAAATGTCCCCCGACTCAATACACGGCTGAAATAAATCAATGAGATCATTACACTTATTTTTCTTGTTTTAAAGTAGTGATGTCCCAGTATGTTCTCTCTTTCAATCAGTGTCCAAGTTGCATTGTTTCCAGTTTCCATTGATGAGGATTAAACTCCCCTGAATTTGATCATCAATGGCATTAACAGGCAGACGGGATCCACTGAAAGATTATTAGCAGAGGTGGTAATTGTGCCGCAATGCTGGTCTCGGAATAGCCGTGACCCTGATTTAAATATAGCTTGTCCACTACAGCTGATCCTGATTCACTGACTCTGACCTGGTGTCCATCCTTCTGGCCGCGCTGCGGCGTGTTCAATAATGCAGAGCTCGGAGGCAGCTGTGGGTGCTGCTGCTGCTGCTGCTGCTGCAGAGTCGGGATGAGTTGAGAATGTTCTCTCAAACCATTTCAACAGAGCTGGGCCAATGTAGAGAAATGAAGCATAAAGAGTGAGGTTTAAACAAACTCAATGCAAAAGTGATGACTGGGGAAGAATCGCTATTCAAATGTGGAGAGCATAAGAAAGAGGAGGAATAATGTGCAGCACTCGCCAAAGCCCGGCATCCCCCCCCCCCCATGTGTCATCCCACTCCATTGGAGGGGATCTGAAAGGATGCCTTCAAAATCAAACCAAGCGTATACATTTAATATCATGGTCAGGAAAAAAAAAGTAATTTCCTCTTACCAGTCCATCGGAGGTTTTAGCTGAAGCTCACTGACCTCGCAGCTGGATGGAGCAGCAGGGGGACGTTGGGGGAAATAGTGCTAACACTGAGCAGTCTGATGCTTTCCAAACTGACCAAAGACCCGTTGGGTCTAATAACTACCATTATGTAGGATTTTCACAGCGGAGGAGCCGCTAATGGAATTCATAATCATCTGGTTTTGATGCTCCAGCAGAGGGAAACTGCTGCTTTGGATGTTTTAATCAGACTTGTGCTTTGGTTTGCTCAAAAACAGACGTCAACGTTTGTCTGTTGCAGTTGTTTTTTCGGTTTGCGTGAAATCGTTGCCCTTACCTGAAGAAGCTCACCAGTTTAAATAACTGTAAGTCCAGTCCTTTTTTCCATTTAACATTCAACTTAAAGATCCATTTAAGTTCAAACACTCATGACTGCGACCTGGAGTCTCCATTCATGCTCCTTTGCTATTCAACCATCCGCTATTATTAAGTCCATTTCCACTGCACCTTTTTCCTTTTCAAATAAACTCATTAACTGTATCTTTTGTGGTGTGGTCCTTTTGAAGGAGGACACAAAAGCAAGGATAAGGTTCTGGGCTTAACTAGACCTGAAAGACGGAAAAACACAATATTTCACTCCCGAGTGTGCCATCAAGGCTTCTCAAAAAAATATCCAAAATTATGAAATGGATTAATAAAAGGGCAACCAGTCATCTTCCGAGCAAAGAAACAATACAATTCACCTAATTAAAAAAAAAAAAAAATCACTTTTGTTGCAGTGTTCAGGCTGCAGCCTCTTTTGATGACCGTCATGAGGGTGAAGCCATTACGGCTTCATGAGTTTACTGATGAAGACTTTCATGGAAACGAAAAAGAAAGAGGATGAGTTTGTAAAGACATGGATAAAAACCAAATGCATTGATGTGTGTGTTACTCTGTGTTTTATTATGTCTGACTGTATGTTAAATAAGGAGTTTTCATCCTTGTGGCAACAAAAAGTAAGCCTCTATTAAAGGAGACCTTTTCAGGTGAAAACGTGCTTTGAAATTAAAGCTGTCTTACGGTGAGTTAATGTTCAGGTTCGACAAGTAGACGCTAATTGTTGGACCCTTGAAATTATGCAGTGAATTAAAATGTGTGTGCGCACACTCACACACTCTATACAAAGAGCAGTATAGCTCCACAAACATTTTAGCATCTCCTGATCCCCGACACACACACACACACACACACACACACATGTTGATGTTCCTCTGAAAAATAGTTTGTAAAAGTGATCAATCCCATTTTCACTGGGGAGCGTCAGAACAGATCTCACTGCGGAGCAAAACTGTGCTCTACCGCTAAGACACACTGCACACAGTTCTTATGAGGTACGATAAAAGTTTGTTTTTGGCTCCACTTCTCCTGCCAAAAACTCCGACTATAACATACTTCAAACGTCGACACCATACTGCAGCCAGTGGAGTATTCATGAATAAAAGTAAAACTCTACATGATTTAATATTATTATTTATATACTCTGCAACAGAACTGAAGTATCTGGGGAAAAAAAAAAAAAGTTTTTTTCCTTCTTCTTTTTTTTAATCTGCACAAAGCATACTTTACTGTGTTTTAATACTTAGAATACAACCTGATCAATGCTTAGTTCATCACCTGACAGTTTTTCACCACAGGCTGCATGTGTGTTAGTGGTTATCAGTCTCACCTCTTGGAGATAATATCCATAATACAAGTCTGAGGTTGTGTCTCTCTGCATGTTTACCCCGGACACACACTGCTTTTCTACTCTGGTAAGACTCTGGCTTCCTTCCACAGTCATAAACACAACATTCTTGGCATCCTTCTTCTGTGATTGGCACATTTCATAACTGTTGATTGTTGCATCCATACTTATGCCAATGTTTTTTTTTTTTTTTTTTTTTTTTACATTTTTTCACTAGAAAGTTGTGGAAAATATGCCTGAACTCAGAAATTCTTGACGGTTTGGGTTTCCACTTGGAGTTCTGCCTGAGATTTATATGTGTCAGCAAAGTGCTTTTTTAACCTCAGCTCAATGTGTCTCGAGATTATACAAGATCAGTATTAATAAATATTATTCATAAACAGACAGTTCTGTGATTGATCAATTTCACTTTATCTCTGCACAATATTTCGGGCAGAGCTTCCTCAGTGTCCTTCCTTTATTTTAGATTTTCCATTGAGTTCTTTTACGGCTCTCCCCTCTCATGTAAACACATTCTGTGTTGGAATATTAATTCCTCACCGTGACGGTACGAGTAGTTGTGCGTTTTATAAGTTCATGTTTCTGCAGCTATACCACCTGACCTCTTCTCACGGGCCATGCACCAATGTCGACGGGCTCTTCTAAGAATGGCCACACCATTTTCCAACAGATCTAATTGGTCAGGAGTGCTTTTACACTCCATCTCTAATTCAGAACATAGCCTGTGCTGAAGCAGGTTAGCCATTCAGTGTAAATTACCATCCTTATTTACCCCAGTGAGGGGGAAACCAGAGTGGAAAGCATAAGGTTATTCCCTGAAGTTACCTTGACAAGAGAAAGCCCAGCTTCATAGCTCAGGCCTCAGAGTTTTAGATCCCATTTACTTGACAAGAATTGAGCAGAAACTGTTTTGTTTGAACTTTATCTTTTTAGAAAAGTTTCATGTTCACACACACACACACACACACACACACACACACACACACACACACAAAACCTTTGGAAAATGTGCATGGAAACATTCAATATGATGAAAACATTGAGTCTCTTTTTGAAAAAAAAAGTATTTCTTTGTTGTACAGAGCCACTCAATATAATGTTTCTGCCTGTGAACCAGATCATTGACTTTTTGAAGAAGAGTTGTCATTATTCTGGAAACTGCCGTTGCTATTGCTGTTGATGTATGTGCACATGCACAGAAAAACAATTGGCCGTGACTGTGCTGCTGATGTACAGTTATGTCTCTCTCTGGTGATCTGCCCAGACTCCATCCTGTCTTCAGCCACAGTCGATTGAGATTGGCTCGAGCGCGTCTGCAACCTTAAGCTGGATGAAGTGGTTATGAGAATACGTAGAAGGTGTATTTAATACACTGGTATTCTGATTGTATCAATGACTTGGTGGAAAGTTTTTCTGACAGTTGAAGAGTCGGAGAAAACAGAGGTGCTCTGTCCAAATACATCTATGTTCCATTTAAGTACAGTACTGAGTTACATTTGATCAGTGTCAGCGTCCCACAGTGTCTCTGTGAGACTGACAAGTGTCTGTGAACAAGCACCACAAAGACAGACATCTCCATTTCTGAGTCACAGGATTCAAAAGCCTGAGCCTCTCCTGAACCTGACCGATAAAAACACACACACACACACATCTGAGGAGGTGTTGGCGTGCATCTTCAGCTTATGCCATCATACTCAGACTTTCTTGCAGCATTGTTACAGCACACATGCATCTATGTAACGACTCACCCCGGTGTTACTTTAGGCAATGCACCAGACGGTGGATGTGTTTTGGTACACTGGGTTCAATAAAGACGCATCACACCTCCCTTGATTTCCTGATTTTTGGCTTGGATGTACTTTAAATTGCATTACTGTGAGTATTTTGTCATTTATCAGGAAGTACTTCAAATTATATATTTAGGATTGAGGTAATTCAACAACTCAAACTTTGCATTAAAGACTACATGAGAGATACTGTATGTGACATAACAAACACCCAAAATACACAGATTAAGAGTTCCTACTCTTTTTCAAGTCACCTTAATCTTCAAGCACATTTTGCATTGAGAGGAGAAACATGATGCATGTTGTGTCCAATGGTGCTATCTGCTGTTCGCCGGGCCACACTGCACCTGAGTGCTGAAATGTGTGTGGAGATAGAGGGAAGCACTATTTATCTGAATGAAAGCATTTACATTCACTTTGATGTCAGATGGATACCGACCGAGAATTTTTTTTTATTAATCTTCCTTTTATGGTGACATTTAAAATGACTGATTCAGGCTTCATACATAACGTATTTCATCATTAAAGAGTGCAGTTTAATAACTCTCTGGTCTCTTGTGTACATTCTACGCCCAGAGATTAAGGCATCTGCAGCATAAATTTTGGCATAATGCATTTCAAAGCCACGCAAACCTATTTAAGAATCAAATTTGTTTAGGACATATAATGAAATATCTCAGGCTTTATAATGGCTTTTTGTTGTTTTGCAACCCTAATGTGTGTTTAAACAGGGGAAACCAAATTTAGTGTGCTTTCCCTATTTAGAAGAAAAAAAAAAATATTTCTGGGTCTATTAACTGTACAAAGAGCTCCACCTGCTGTTTTGACTTTTTTTTTTTCTTTTTCTTTTTTTTTTTTTTCAGAAGTTGCTTGCTGAATGCCAAATGAGGCAGAATAGATATCTTGTTTTGGATGAAAATACTGCATCAGTCCTGCTTGCATATAGTCTTAAAAGGCAATATCCCTCTGGTCGGCGATAAAGAGACTGAATGCGGTAATCCGCCGCGAAGAAAAGCGGCTTCCTTGGTGAGTGGGCTGACAAACAGCTTACTCAGTGGAGTGCATCAATCCCTGATGTATAATGCCACATGCAACCCTAACTGATCGATTGCTTAACCCCTCTCTCCCTGCCCGTCCTGTTTTCTACATGTTTTTCATATCCAAATGAAAACATGGGGGTGGTCTCACCCGATTACCAGTCTGGGAAGAGACAATATTCCCTATAGTGGTGTCCATCACAGCTTCGGTCCCTCAGAGACTAATAAGAAGGAGAGAAAAAAAAAAAAAAAAAAAGTCGAGCACCTGGAGGCGGTGGTGATTGATGACACGCTGAGGTCAATGTGACCAGCCAATCATGGCTCAATAAGGCCTTCACTAAGCAGCAATGTGTCTGTCCTGTTGCAGTGTGGGTGAAACAGAGTGGGGTGTTATGGTTTCATTTGAGGTTTGTGGTTATTGTTGTGTTTGGCCCTGCAGCTAGTAAAAAACCGTGTCACTGTCACGCCTGAAGACTCCTCCCTGTGAGGATCCAGCGCCCACGTCGGGATGAATGAAACAGCTGTTACGTGGCTTGTAACGCTCAGGATGTCGTGATTTTCTTTCGCTGTCATTTGTCTTCTCATAAAACACCTATCAAAGCCGGCGAGGAAACGACCCTGCGCTTGTGATGAGGAACTAGAGTGTGTGTGTGTGTATGTGTGTGTCTACACTGTGACAACCCCTTTCTCAAGCATTTCAATTTCTTTAAGAAATATCATGTCTGGTGGAAAGTTGACTTACTCATTCTTCCTTTCCTGAAGCCTTTTGTGAAGTTGAGCTGAAGTTTTTTCCTCACTTCAGAAGTCATCTGAGTCCTTCCTCCTTTTATTAATACTCTCGGCTGTGTAAGGGGAGATGAAAGGTCCAAAGAAATCTGCTGTCTTTGTATTGTGCGCCTCAGGTCTCCCAGTACGAAGAATGTAGGTACACAGAGGAAGTCAATATTGACTCAAGTCAGCCGCTTTGTCACCTTCACTGAATGATACAGATTGTCTTTGACCTTCGACCCGTCTCGCACTTTGTTTGAATGCAGTGATTTCTGCGGGACTTAACTTTGTCGAGTGTGGCGTCTGCCCGTCTGCGTGAGCGGTCTGGTCTGTGAGAGAGCAGGAAGTGAGAGGGCGCAGCACTTCAGCAGCATTACCTTTACATTATACAACTGATCAAGACTTGAACATTAGAATCATGTCAGAGAAGCCAAATTACATTTTAAAGTCCCAATCTCGTGTATTTCTTCAAAACCAAAACGTTCCTGAGGTCATTTGTTCCTACGGGCATAACTTCTTCACAAGGTTTCGGCAGGCTTATTGTTCTTTGTGAAAATTGCGTGTTTACTTCTTCACTGACATCAGTTCACATTTATAACCACTTAGTGGTCTGAAGACTCTTAAACTGTTTAAAATTGTTTTGTATTAAGAACAATTAAGTGCAATTTTGACCACCTCTTATTATGATTGCTTTTAATTGTCACACACCACTTTGCGTGGATACAACACACAAGTTCAAAAGTGTCTGGGTTTGACTTTTTGACCCCACCGAAATAGGAACACAATGAATTCATTCTTCGAGCGTGTCTCCCTGTGAGACCCCCGGCGTGTCCTCTCTGCTCTATTACCGCACATACAAACAGATATATTTCTTGTCAAAGCCCAAGCCATAAGTGGTAGTTAAAGCACATGTGTTCTCACGCCGTCTCATTCGCGACTGCCTCAACTCCCACATGATGGTGGTGGTATATTTAAGACATGACAACTCCTTAACAGGATGTTGATTTCAAGTATTTTTCTGTTGAATTGCACAAACGGCTGGTGGTGTTGTTGACACCTTCACCTTAATGTGAGAAAATGACTGGTTTTCTGCTTGTGGACCTTTCTGTGTATGGTTTCCATGCTCCGGTTCCTCCCACAGTGCAACAGTGCTTCAGTCCTTTAGAACTCTAACCTTTAGAACTCTAAGCTGGATAAAACGAAGGATTGAAGGATGGATATTTATTGTGTGTTTTGTCGTGTGACTATCTGAGTTTTTACAGTTCAGAGTTTGATAACTCATCGGCACAATTTAGTTTACTTATTAGAATATTTCACCATCTCATCTTTATCAAAGCCCTTATATGATCGACTGGTCAAGAGCACCTGTGATGGTACCAAGCAATGCATTTTCCTTTGCTTTAGAGAAAAACAAGTTCAATTCACCTGTCAAAAAAAAAAAAAAAGGCATAACCATAAGATAATCCTGATGAGAAATGAGCAACTCAAAAAATAAGTTGCTTCTCACTGTGGTGTCAGACTTACGTTGTGTATTCTGTCATCTCATGCTCCAACATTTGAATATTCTATCTGTAGAAAGAAGCTGAAGACCCAAGCAAACAGGTTAAAACAAGAGATGCATCCTTTACAGACTGTTTTTAAGCTGACGTGCTGGATGCACTTTCGGTCTGCGTTTGCCCGGAGAGTTCATTTCACCTTCTGAAGCTGTTTTACAGAAAACTCCAGACTTCTGTAATCCACGAAACTTCTCCAAAACCGGACCTATCATCAGGTACACACACATCAGGTACACACATGGGAAATCAAGTGCCACCATTCATTCTGCAGCTTCCTTCCTCCATTTGAAAAATGTGTGGAGGAGCCTCTCAGCAGTGTGAAATTACTCCCCTGGGTGGGCAGAGAAAAGGCAGTCAGCCACAGAATGTCACCTGGATTCCACTCAGTGTCCCCTCATTTGTCATGACTCTCCTGCACAGCAGAGACACAAGTTAAAGAAATGTCTCAGTTTTTTTGTTTTGTTTTTTTATTGTGGTGTGCTATAAACTGTTGTTGCCAACGCTGTTTTTGTTTCCACGGTGAGAAGTAAACTTGCAGCCTTGGAGCGTCTCTATCGCTCGTACTTCCACTCACAGTTCAGCAGTTCCAATCGACTTGAACATTTAGTTTTACATAACTTATACTGGCATGTTGTTCTGGTTAATCAAAGCAAATACCTGTTTATGGTTGCTTGGAGCTTCTTTGAAATTAGTGGAGGTAGTTTTTAACTGATTTTTTTTTAAAGTTACTTGATAAAGTATCAAATGCCTTTTTTTAATGCGTCAATGCAGAGGGAGTTGATTTATTAAAAAGGATAAACAGAAACCTCCTACAACTTTGGTAATTGAGACTGTATTACTGAATACTAAATAATTGTCAATCACAGTAATCAGTTAGTGCCCAGAGTAGTCATAAATTAAAGCGGAACTAACTATTATTGTAGTCTTATATCAGATTAAGACTAAATATAATTCAGCAATGGATTGCTGCAAAAGCCAAAGGAAGAGAGAAAGTGCGGTCGGCAGCAGGCTGTGTCTGATTGGTATGAATGTCACATTGTGCCTCAGGAGTGTGAAGGAAAGTCATTACATCCACAGAGGAAGTAGGGGAGGTTCTCTTTTTGAACTCTATGCATTTGTTTTGAAGTTTGCCTCCAATTATCATGACTGACTCATTTCCTCGGGGTAACATTTGGTATTTAATGTGAACATGTCACACACACACCCCCAAAGCCGGGGCTCATTTGTTGTACACTGCACTCCACTGTTTTGTTTTGTTTAGATCAATTTTTCAGAAAAAATACAGCTGCAGATGACGCTTTCACCTTTACATGTCCATAGTTCTTAGAAAACAGATTTACAGTCTCGAGAATCTTTTTCTCACTTCCGGACGCGGTGACTAAACTCGCATGCCATTTCTGCATGACAGGGTGTTACTCTTCACTCGAGTCCTCTCATCACTAATAAACTGCACCGCTTGTCTTCTGCCTTGAGCTGGGCGAGCAGCTGAATCCACAACAGTCTTTATGGGCTGAGCTTGCGTCATTGCTGCCGCTCACACGTTGCTCCGTGCATGCACTGTGTGTGTGTTGAAATGGTCGGACAAGTTTGGTTTTTACAGTAGAAAGAAAGAAAGATGAAGAAAAACAACCTATGTTTGCAGGTATGCATGTTCACAGCTGAAAAATATTTCAGGTTTCTATTCAGTAGCTTCATTTTTATTTCAGCTTTTTTGTCATCTCCCTTTTTTTTCTTTTTTTTTTTTTTTTTTTAATGATTTACTAGTCATTTGAGAATAGTCCGTGCAGCCTGTCTGTGCAGACATGGAGCCTTGCCGGGTTTTCTGTGGGTGTTTGGCTGGCTGTCGCTTCAGCGATCCATCTTGTCTCTTCATCCAGCTGCTGAGTTGCCACGAGCTATGAGAGGGAATTTGCTCAAGGAAGTGGGATTTGAGGCAGAATCTGACAAAAATATTCCATATGTATAATTTATTATATGCAACATGTAATGGCTATACGGTTATTTTTTGCAGTCATAACATTTTTTAAAAAAAAAAACTTGGAAAGGTTTTACAGTACATTATGGGTAGTTATGTTCAGAATGTGCATGATGTGGCTATGTACCATATGTAGAGTAAAGTTCAACATGTGCAGAGAGGTCTGTGCATTTGTCTTGGATGAAAGATGAGAACAGCGTTGTTAAAGCCCTTTTGCAGATCTTCACACTAAAATGTAAGGTTAATTTGGTGGTCAAAGCATGCAAATCCAAAAGGTACTTTAGCACTTGAAAGTGTGCAGGAAAACACTTTAGTCTTAAATAATGATGGACGCAGTCCCCAGTGACAGGAACGGCACATTACAAAGGAGGATTGATAAAAATAGCCCAGTGTTCCTCTCCTGTTTAACAGAGAAAAAGTAAGGTAGTCTTAACAAGTTGGTAATCAACAAATGCATCGTCATTTATGTTTTTATGCCTTTCAAGTCAAAACTGCACAAAAAGAGGGTATTTGAAGTTTTAGGTTTGCTACTCAGATGCTGTAAAAATGTCAGTACTGCAGTTTATTACCATGCAAAGGAAATAAAACTATCTAGTCTTTATGTCCCAGGATTATGTTTTATTCTTATGGATCCTCACATTCATTCCCGGGTATGCTTCACTTCTTATTCTACTTTATTACTATTCACCCAAAAACTCCAGTGGAGGAAAGCAATCAGCAATACATTAAAACAGGAGTTACACTGTTGGCATAATTGCAGGAGATATCAGCAAAAGAAAACCTTGCGACGGAGCACAGCTGCATGCATATAACTGCCAGTTCTCCTGTATGATGCTCATGTTCTGCTGGGGTATGCAATGCATCACACATGACAGCATATACTCTGGGACCACTGACCAGGAACATTATGTGCTGAACATTTCATTATTCTTCATTTGTCATGATTTCTCATTGTGTGGAGGGTCAGTAAGTTGACTCGTTGCGCTTCTGCTTTACATTTCATCACGTAACGTCATCTTGGTGATGTGCTCAACAAATTAAAGGTATCATGTCAGGGTGTGAGGACACCCTGTGGGTCATTATGCACAATGTCAGTGTATTGACACCCATCATTACTACTGTATCACATGGACATTTGAGCTACCAGAATGGATTAATGGCTTAGAGGCAATCCTCTTTGGGAGCCGTTGTGAAAATGTTTTAAAGGGGAATTGATGAACAGTGTTTGGTGCTGTGACCTGTCTGCTCAAAATTACACAGGACTTTAGAAATCTACAGCATATACATCAGTGGCACAAAATACATAATTTATGAAAAAAATCCCTCACAGAGACACTGTGATCTGAATGAAAAAAGCCAGAGAGAGGTTAGCTGAAGAAATTACAGTACAGCACGTTTGGAGCAGGTTAACATCCAGAAACCCAGTAAACATTATGTCATGGCAGCTTTTGTCAAAAACAATGTGATTTAAGCTGGTTCTAGTAAAAATTCTGAAATGATACTATTAATCAAGAAACTATTCATAAATACCTTTAACTTTATTCATTCAAGTTTTTTTTTTAGATTCCCCATTATGACAGTATTTTATTCATCTCCTGCTCTCAGACAGATGATGGAAACAGCTCAAGCATTTATCACCAGTTTCTCAACTGTCCGTAAATATGGCGTGTATGTCCCTGAGTGTGCATAAAATGTGTTTTGAAGTAGTGCTAATTTAGTTACAAAGAGCTCTGTTTTCATTTGCCTGGAATTTTGAAGCGTCCCAACATTTAAAAGGCTCTTTAATCGTTACGTCTGTGCTCAGGTGGGAGTCGCACTTCGGCAATGCCCAGTGTCAAGATACAGCCGAAGTGAAGAGGACATTGTGAGTGAAAGCACAGGGTGGTGTCTGCATTTTGCAGAAAGGCGCTGCCCTTTGAGCTGCATCACATGGCAACCATTTTGCAAGTTTGTGTGATTCACTTGCGAATTAGCCCCTTTAAACCACACACACTCAAAAAGACCCGCCCTCTTCCACTTTGTGCACCTTGAGTAGAGAAACTACTCTTGATGGAAGAACTTTAGTATCTGTATACCCAACAGCAGATCGTTCAGAGACTTGATGCCCGCTGGTGTTTCAGTGGCAAACACACTCTTCACCACAGGACCTGAAAAGGTCCTCCGTTTGCATTGTATCCACAGAGAAAGATAAAGCACTGCAGGGTGAACTCAGAAGTTATCATATCGAGTTTTCATATCTGCGTTCAGTCTCCAGTAAGTTGTGGATTAAGCAGTGGATTGATGGCTGCGTCCTTATTTTAGACACTTGGACCCAGTTATCGATCGACTGCTCAGAACTTTGCTAAAGTCCAACTCAACTAACTTGCCTTTCTGCCTACTTGCCTTCCCATACTGCCAGAAGCATGTGCAACCTTAAAGAGTGTTAACAGTGTGACAAAGTCAAGCTTGCTTTAAGTGAAAAAAAGGTTGCGACTGTCGGGTTCCTGCTTTTCCCTCAGGACGTTCAGTACATGCACGCTGCTCTGATGGTTCTCGTGTGACTCGGCTGATGGACTTTCCAGCTCTGCTACAGTTTTACTGCTTTCAGTACAGCTCATACATCCAAACTGCAGCACTTACACTGTAGACTACCAAATAAACCATGTGGGATCTGGACGAACACCAGCATCACGCTGATGGAGGACCTAATGCTTGCTAGTATCAGTACTGAGATTATAGTTAAGCCATTTCCACAGTTTTAGGCTGTTTGTGATGCGATAAAATTCTATTAGTGTTTTGTTTTGTTTTTGTGTCTTACATCCTATTTAATACAAATGTCAGAAAGCAGACTGTCAGGTAGGATTTATTGGCAACAATGTTATAGATTTTTTACAATTCTAAAATTTTTGTTGTTGCGTACTCAATAAAGCAGACTACAGAAGAATTCTTGTGAGTTTCACCTCAGGGTACCTTCCACACTCCTACACACGGAAAGGGAGGATGATGGAAAGAAATGTTCACTTGGTTGCAGTCTAGAAGCTCAACGCTTGATGCCAGCATAACACTTCACATTGGTCCTTCAAGGGAAAAAAATCTTTATTCACAGTTTTGTAACTTTCTTAGCTTTATTGTAAGCTCCGGCGAAATCCTCTCACATGAGTCAGTCAGTGGCCATACTTGATAATTCCCCCTGTGGACATTTTTTGGTTGTATAAGTTCACCACAGGACATGTCAATCTGTGATAAAATCCATAAGTCAATTCAGAGAACCAGTAGAAAATAAGATTTTATCTTTAGTCTGCCGGACTGTTTCTGTTGGAAACACCTTTTTCCTGGCAACCATCATCAACCGTATTCAGGGGCAAATAAATTTCAGTTATTTGTTCAGTCTGTATTTGGTTATGGAAATCTGACGTTCAGAGGGTTTTATTAATATTTTCGCCGTACTCGTGGATTTACAATTTCAGACATCATGAGTGACTTCAGATAAGTATTCAAGAGTCACTTCATATTTCTAGGAAAGCTTCATAAAGCTTTATTGCCTGGCATACAAATGATTGGGACATCGCTCGCTCTGTCAGAGCGAGAGAGAGAGAGAGAGAGAGAGAGAGAGTGAGACAGAGAATCAGACAACATGCTGCTATTACTACCAAATCAAACTGATATTCAAAGGTATCAGTGAACATCAATGACAGCATGATGACGGTTCTCCATGTAGTCATTTGCTGAGGACATCCTTTTACCGAGCAACCTAGTTAGCTCGGCTAAATGTTGTACATCTAGCAAGTATTCACAGTGGTTGTCTTAAATCATCCTGCCATTGTGTTTCAGAGAGACAGCGAGCTTTATTTGTACTCCGGCTGACTGTCTGATCTGTCAAGATCATCCTTTCCTTCCGAACCTTCGACGTTTGATTCACAATGTGGGTTTAATGTGGCTCCCTGCATGCTTTGCACATTCTTCTCATACTGCCCGAGGTTATTGCTCTTCTTTTGTCCAATTGTCCTCAGACATGAAGGTTATTTGAAATGGAAAATTAGCAGGAAGGTTCGCGTCTGAGTTCAAACGATTTTTTATGCATGTGCCTCTTCCCGTAAGCGAGGAGAAGCTCCAGCATCCTGTGACCCTGCACAGGATGAATGGGCTCAGATGATAGATCATATATTTATTATTTTTCTTGTACCTTATCAAGAAAAATCTTGAATTCTTTAATGTTTTATATCATGGAAGAAGGTTAAATGAGAAATACTTGGCAACCAGTCCAAGGTCTGGTATTCAGTAAATTCTGCAACAGTCTGCCTTTAATAAAAAATCCTGTAGCGCACTGTCTGCAGGCTGTCATTAAATGAGCATTACGTGGGCCAGCTCCTTGAAGATGAATGAATCACTAAAACCAAGAGCTCTCATCAGTTTAAACATTCAGTGTCTCCGTTGTGCAGAGTTGAGTCAAAATTTTAATTTTGTTGCAAGTCTAACATGCTGTTGGTGCATGACTAATGTGAGTGTGAGATACCCAGAATGACAGGAATTTCCTTGTCGAGAAATCCCACCACTCCCTGTCTAGTTATGCTTTCCGGCATGGGTCTCAGCAGCAAGTAAGCTCAAACAGAAGTCTCCAGAGGGACCGAATACGCACTGAGCAACCACAATTATAGTCAGCTACAGCAACAATACTTAGCCAGTCTGTCATCAATTTGCATTGCTTCCTCGCAGTGCATAGTTACCTTAGTGACTAAACAGAGAGCCAATGAGATGCCAATTGCAATTTATTTGCAAAACAGTGCGGAGATTAAACTCACTGAAGATTCTGTGTGCTTTGTGTAAAGGCATTAATTGTTCCAGAGCGCTGGTTTGCATTTCCACACCCGGCGGAGCGGTAAGCCCCCCGCAGCAGTGTCAGTTATAATCTTACATGTCCTTTTTTACAGCTTCTGAAGCCTAAAGAACGCATATGGGACCCCTGGAAAAAAATAAGTGCTACCAAATGTTTTTTCCTTAGTTTTTGTAACAATGGGTCAGTGTTGGGCTGAATCACTTGCAGGAGTGCAGCAGTGGTTGTTCCGAAAAGCTTTGGTTCAAGCCAACAAATCCAAAAGCTAAAAAGACCTCTACATCAGCAATTTGCTGCGATCAATGTACTTCTGAGACAAGTGGAAACACATGCAGAGAGAGGATATAATTTACTTCTCGGTCCATACGTTTTATTTTGTTCCATGATTGATACCGTTTCAGATCCGTAAACGGCTGAAACAAACCTAAAATCTTCAGACAATCGCGTCACTCTGGTTTATGCTTATATGTTCAGTCGCCAGCTTTAAGATTATTCTTAATGTAGTTTTTATATCAGATGTAAGAGGAGCCCGGTTCAGTCCCGGGTTGCAGAAGATGGCAGGACTACTTGGTTATGTAATCCCACTGAGGCCTGCCGAGATATACTGTTACTAAAAGCAAAGCCGGGCCTCCCTCGTGGTGGAGCAGCTCACGCTGAGAATGATTCAGAAGAAACTGACACAGTTATGACCCGACTCTGCTGAATCAGCTTATTCTGCTGATCGAGCACCATGGTCCAAGTTCTACTCCCCCCCGCTGTGTAGACATGTTTCCGTTCCCAGAGGGCATTACACAAGAAATCAATCAAAATCTCCACGTGTTCAGTGTATAGACGTTTATTTAAGCCAAGTTGAAGCACAATTTCTGTACATTTGTGGGAGGTATTATAATAACGGGGAAATAGTTTCAGATCAGAGATCTGCCAGCATTGTCAGCATTTCCACTGAGGGTCTATGGAGGGAAAACTTATACATTTCTTTATCCGGCTCCCGTTGCTTCATACTGCAGAGTAACAAATGCATGGATCTCACTGGCATACTTTATACAATATTACAAAAAAAATGTCTTGTGGTCAACCTACAGCAAAATGAAATAAGCAGAAAACCTTAGGGAAATAAAGCATGTGTTTTTTTCAATCATGCTCTCAGACAATTTAAATCTCATCAACTCAACAATGCCATTTTGTTAACATGTAACAATGGCTAAGAAAATGATTGTAATTGCAGCTATGAACTTACTAATATCTTCCATAATCATGCTGAATTCCATGTTCAGGCAAACCAATTGCATTTTCAGTTTGCATGTGTTTTGGGGATGGCTCACTAAGGTTCCATTTGCATGAAAAAGTTTCAAGTGAAACCACTTCACTCATGTGTTTTCTGTTTGAGAAAATCAAACTGAGTTTGAACAGCAGTGTTTAGAAACTGATGTCCATTAAAAAACAGCAGAAACAGCTGAGTACCTTAAAAGTCTCTGGATGTGCAGGGGACTGTTTTGGTTGACACATCTCTGTAACATTGCATGGTTTTCGTCCTGGTCGTGGAACACTGGACCAAGCTCTGTACCCTCCACAGGGTGCTCGAGGGCTCGTGGGAGTTCGCACAACCAGTCCACATGTGTTTTGAGGATTTGGAGAAGGCGTTCGATCACGTCTCTCCTGGTGTCTTGTGGTGGGGGGGCTTTGGGAGTCAGAGTCCAGGTCTCTTGTTAAGGGCCATCCGGTTTCTGTATGACTGAAGTCGGAGTTTGATCCTGAATTGTGGGAGCAGTCAGACCTGTTCCCTGTGCACACTGGACTCCTGCAGGGCTGCACTTTGTCCGAGTTCTGTTCGTCATTTTATGGACTGAATTTCAAGGCGCAGCCAGGGGCCAGAGGGGTCCAGTTTGGGGACCATAGGATTCATCTCTGCTGTTTGCAGATGATGCTGTCCTGTTTCTTCATCGAACCCCAAACCTACAGCATGCACTGGGGCCGCTTGCAGCCGAGTGTGAAATAATGGGGATGAGGTTCAGCACCTCCAAATTCAAGGCCATGGTCCTCGACCAGAAGAAGGTGGTCTGCCAGGTCGGCAGAGAGACCTTGCCCCAAGTGGAGGAGTTCAAGTATCTATGTCTCTCGGCTGGCCTGGGAACGCCTCGGGATCCTCCCGGAAGAGCTGGAGGAAGAGTCTGGAAACAGGGAACTCTGGGCATCCCTACCAGACTGCTGCCCCTGCGACACAGTCCCGGAAAACTGGTTGAAATGAATGATGGATGGATAAAAACCAGCAGAACATTGACAACTTTCTTTATTATTATTTTCATGTAGGGCGTCGTTTCTGTTTCGTAATGAAATCATTCACACATGCACGAAGTGAAACATTCACAATGGTGAGAACACTAACATGAAGAAGTGGTTGCTTCATGGGTCCCTCTCACCTAGGAGAATGTGTAAGTTGGAGTCATTGCCACTCTGGAGCCCTCCATTGTTGTTATTGTTCATCTATTTTTTGCATGTGCAGAAGAAACTTTTTACAGGACATGGTATGCAAGTGCAGAAAAAAAGTAGTTTTCTGTGTTTCAAAAGTAGCATTTTTTTTCCTGTTACACAGAGACGGAGTTGGACTGTTTTTGAAAGTTCCACTTCAAGAGCCATCTTCAAAAAGTTGTGCTTTTAGGAGCCCTGAGCATCTCTGGTATAGACATCTAAATTTCTCCATGAGTGACATCATGTGCAAACGATGAGCATTTAAATAAAAGTTTTTCATGCTTGAGAAAGATATATATGGTAACATATATGTTAATAATCTGCTGGAAATTGTATCACTTCCAAGTCGGTTTTCTGCAGTCACCATGGAGTGATCAATCGAGTGCTCTGCAGAACTTGAGGTACGACACAGATAATATCTTATGATAAAGTCACCAAACAAAATGGCGGTGAGCCAGGTGAGGAAATGACTCTCCCTACAACAACAGCAGCGTTGTCTTTAATGGCCGAGCTGGTTTTTTCCACTTTTTAGTCAATGGTAAAACATAGTTCATAACGAAAGAATATGAGCTGATTTTCAGAGGGAGTAAATACATACACACTTAACATTAATTTACTAGCAAATACTTCTGACAGTATTAAGAGGATATCTCGATATTCCATATTTATGAAGACAAACACTACATTCCAGTGACATTCCAGTATCTATTACTATTTACATTTGTGCTTCATGAATATGCCCGCTTTTAAACCTGGACATTTGTTTGCTGAGAGCATTTCAACAGAACTAATGTATCTTGAATGAGGCCTGTTTTTACCTGATAAACGGTCACTGGTATTTTCACTGTTTTCCACATTGCCTCAGATGATGTTTTTTTTTTTTTTTTTTTTTTTTCACAAACACTTCTGGAGCTGCAAATATTAAGTGTTAACATAAACAGGACAGATGACAATTCCAGGTTTTGATATCTCAACACTTCCTGTTTTTCTAAGATGCTTCTGCATACAGCACCAATAATGTGCTTAACATTCAGCCTGCAAAGATTTTCCACAACTATGTGCCTTTTATCATGTACTGATGGGAAAGGCTAGAGGAAAAGATTGGAAACAGATTGATGTTCGGTAGCCAATGAGTTTTATTTCCAGCAGGGAATATAGCATGCACGTGGTCCAGTTCAGGGAATTATGCTCTGTAAAGTGCAGACCCCCCTGAGAGGAGAATAATTATATAAACGTGACAGGTTTTTTGGGTTTTTTTTTTTTTTTTTGCTTTCTTTCTGGGGCCACTCTTCATCATCACACAAGAAGGATATCTTAATGAATTCCTTGAAGTAACTTCATCCTATAGCTAGCCAACTCTTTAACCACGCTTCATTATACAAGTGAGACAAAAGTTTGTTAATATGACCTCTGTGACCGCAAAACCGACCTCCTCCCATCAGCCTCTACACAAACCGTATGGCCTCACAGTGGTACTTTGAGGTCAACTAAAGAGCTTTTGCATACAGTAAACACCAGCAGCACTTCTCAAAGACTTCACTGTTCCTCACTTAGTTAAAAAAAAAAAAAAAGAAGAAGAAACAACCTGGTTTGGCTAAATGGGGCTTGAATCTCTGCTGTATTCAAATGTGTTTTCCCCAGGAAACACCGTGTGGAGAAGGTAAGCTGTATTGCAAGAAATTAAATATGCTTATAGCTGTGAATTGCTGTCTACTATGAGACTGTGGTTAGTTAGGATTTCTTTTCTTTTAAATTGAATTTTGTGCTGGAGAAATTTTTTAAATTATAAAGGAGGCTTTAGGATCCATTTATACGAAAACGGCAAACTCGTTCAGAGTGACAGACGGCAGAGCTTATTGAGTTGGTTTCCAAAATGCAACCTTTGAAAATGTTCCATCTCTGTGAAAACGGACTTTATTGAAATGTTGATACCGAACGACAAATTCATCAGGACATTTGAAGGATCGAGGTGCTGTTTGTTTGGTCACCCTGGATTTAACAGTCATTTCTCCCAAAAGTTTACATCTACGCATCATCATCTCTGGCTCACATCTGGAGACACTTCTTTTCTTCCTTTACATACAGGATATTGAGTGGACAAAAAAAAGATGAGGAAGACAGTTTAACGGCAGCTGTATGTTTATAGGTCCTGTTCTCTGTGGCTTACGTGAGTGGTTGTGTTACATAAGCAGAGCACATCATTTTCACATTTCTGGCATTTTGGAGTGAACGGCGATCACTTTCACAATGTTGGCATCCATAGGCTAAATGATAAAACTGCTTGTATTTTCAATCAATCATTGATCTGCTTCAGTCCAGACAGAAGCAGGAAATACGACTCAGGCTCTTCAACCTATAGTCCTTAAAGGAATAGTCCGAAGATTTTGGACCCATGCCCTTTCCCTATCATTGACTAAAGTAAGACAAGCTCATAAATACCTTTTTTTGTGTCTGTAGGTCCAGTGGCTGGATCCCAGCTGGTAGCATCGTAGTTAGCTTAGCTCAATTGCTGAGGTGAATAGGAGTCAGAACCGGACTGACGAAAGTGGACAAAATACCTCCTTACAGTGGTCCAGGGGACGTTGTATTAGCACGTGAAGTAAAGCCGAATGGTTATAAGCATTTTTAAAAGCGTGTTTCTTTTAATTCGTTAAATAGCGTTTTGATACACACAGATCTGCACAAGCATAGTGCTCTGCGGAAGGATATACGGCTCACAGCTGATGAGTCTATGGCTTCTACTGCTGTGCCAGTATATCCTTCCACGGAGCACTGCACATGCGCAGGTCTGTGTGTATCAAAATGCTATTTTAACGGATTGAAAGAAAACACATCTTTTAAAATGTTTAAAACCATTCGGATTTACTTCACGTGCTATACGCCATCCCCTGGACCACTGGAAGGAGGATTTTGTCCACTTTGTCAGTCCGGCTCTGACTCCTATTCACCTCCAGCAATTGAGCTAAGGTAACTACGATGCTAACAGCTGGGATCTAGCACTGGACCTACAGACACAAAAAAGGTATTATGAGCTTATCTCACTTTGTCAATGATAGGGAAAGGGCGTGGGTCCAAAATCTTTGGAGTATTCTTTAAGTGGAAATCTACTGATGACTTTGTGTTTCTCTGTGAATTTGCTGAGCTTTTATCCATGTTGTGAATGACTAAAGTTGATCAAGCAGTGCTTTTATCCTCAGAGATCGTGGATAACCTCAGCAGAAACAAAATGCAGGAGTAAGTCAACAAAATTTAGATATTCACTTACAGAATCTCTCCTTGAAAGACATTATTGGAAACGCTTGAACAAACATTCATTCTCGAGAGTTGTCATTGAAATGTTTCCATTGGAGTTATGTTCAACAAGTTCAACCTAAAGAAAGCCCAGGATCTCAGCATCACATGCATTAATCACAGGAAGTTTATTTCTTCAATAATAGTTTATTGTATTTCTGCTAAGGCACATATTCCATCTTGGTTCAGCTAATGGTTTGTACTTAATATTCTATTTTGTCTATGTTTCCTCCTTTTGCCGTGTTCCTCCAACCATTGTTCCTCTTTTCCCTCCAGAGTAAAGGACATGTGGAAGCTATTCCGTGTTGCTGTGTGGAGCTCAGAAGAGGGACGCTACGAGAAGCAGCTGCACATCATTGTTAAAATGGCAGCGCTGTCAGCCAAGCTGATTCAGAATAAAGATACACTGGCAGAAGTTGTGAAATGGTTTCAAGGGCAGAACAAGGCTGCATTAAAGTTAGTCAACTCTCGTGCTTTAATTTTTACGTGACCTGTGGGACACCGAGTCACATTTGCATTAATGATATGATTTTCTGTCGTGATGTTCATCAAATGGGAAAGGGAGGAGTAACACGAAGGGGAAATAGTGTGTGAGGAGAATGAAAGGAAATGCACATGAATAGGATGCGACACAGCCCGGCCGTAAAAGAGAACCGAGCTCACAGCAAACCAGCGTTGGAGAGCCGCACTTCAAATTTGCACTTTCCATGTGATTACTGAACAACTTCTCCATCAGGATTGTGCTTTGTAATCCACAAATCTTTACAAAAAAGTCCCCTTGCCTGTCAGAATAAGCACACATGAAACTTGGCCCAGAGGCAGTAACCTGCAGTTTCAAAGTAGACAAGAGTTGAATTCCAATGAAAGGTCATATTATTCATTTAAAGCATTTTATACAGAGAAAAAGGTACATCGTGCAGTGGACCGTCCCCCTGCTGTAGATCAGCAGAGGACAGATAAATGCAGCCCATTTAAAAGTCACCATTAAGGCCACATGTTGCCTCAGCTCATGTCCAGGGGGACCTCAGAGGAAAGTAGGAGCAGCTGGGCACTGTACTCCAACACCGTTCCTGAACCCACCGGGGATCCGTGGTGGCCTTCCTGTATACCAGTGTTTAAGAAATATAGGGTGGTCCTGAAGCCTCGATCCCCACAGTTCAACCTTGTTCCCAGGACTGCTTAAACACACTTAAAGCGTTGTTTATATTTCCGTTCAGGCAGGATGGAAGGTTTACACATACACGCAAAAACACCGAGGAAATTTATGGGACAGTACAAAAACAACAAGAAAACTTTCGTTTCCAAAACCTGTTTAGTCACTGGTCTGGGTGGGAGATGGATGGGCGGGGTGTGTATGAAACCCTGGCGGGACCGCAATGATTATTCCTCATGAACATTAATACTTGACAACGCTTACAGACACTTTACGGCGTTTTATCTCGTGCAACATACGTCAAAGGTTTGATGAATCATTGACCTTTAAACATTTAACTTAACCCCTGAGTGTGATCACAGCCAGCTGGGTTTGACAGGCAGCTACAACAAGCGAGAGTTTACCTCCCCAGCAACATCGCAATTAAAACAGGAGAAATTAGTTGGTGCTCTTACCAAACAACAGTCTTTGATTTTGGGACTTACTTTTGCTTGTCATTATCCAGTTTATTTTTTTTTTCTTTTTGTTTTGTGTGACTCATGATTCAATCACTGCACTTTATGTTTCATTCTAGTTTACCCCTGCAAGAACAAAGCAGCACAGAGCATGTGAGCAGTTTGAGATGCATGCAAATCAAAGTGTGTCTCAAAAAGACGGAGAGAGGCTGACAATTACTCCTGCAGCGCTCGGGGATTAAGAGTTTTACAAGCACCCTTCTGGCCAGGATTATTTACTGTCAAACAGGGGTCTGCTGTGCAGGAAAGAGAAGGGAAGAGAAGAAGATGGAACAAATTCATTCCTCTTCCACTTCTTCTCCCTTTTCACACGGCTTCTCCCCTTACACAAAGGGCCTTTGTGAGCGGAGGTGGCGAGGGGCAGGGTGGGGGTAGCAGGCGAGCCAGGGTGAAGTTAAGGTAGCTGCAGTGCGAGGCACAGCACATTGGGACTAACATGTAATCCATCAATAAAGGCGTTGAAGAGGCACCATTGGCTCAGTTAAGCTGTGGCTTGGAGACAGTGGCTTTTTAAAAGCTTTAAATGCTCTTTTTTATTTTATAAGGGAAGTACAAAAACACGAATTAACAATACAACTATTTTATTTATCTCTTGTTGAATGTTTCTAAAGGAGAAAAGATAGTTCACTTCGACTTTCGACCACTAATTCAAAACATGAGTACATTTGGGAGTGGACCATTAATAACTCATCATAACTTTATTCTACAATATAGCTTAACTCAGCACTCACATAATATAATAACAAAAAAAAAAATCCAACTTCATCGTGAAGCGTATAATCATATTCTAAATCATGACTTTTGCAGATGTATGCCACACGTGTGTGAAAGCCTCCAATACATTAACATATCGTATTGTACTCGCTGTTCTGGCTTCACTGTGAGCCTCTCACCAGAGCACGAACATTGTCTCTGCATAGACGTCTGTGGTTTTATCCTTCTTACCACCCCGAAAACAAACCTACTGACTCTGTATTCTGCAAAGTCATCTTCCTCCAGTGTTTCCATCATAAGCACCCATATAGAAGACACAAAGATTCTGGTTTGTGCAACTTGTGAGAAATGCGTTGAATAATCCATCCACATGCAGGAAGATTATCAAGTGTGCATCATATGTGAATGGAGAGAAGTCTGCTGTCAGTCTCCCTGCCATCTAAACCTACAGCAACTTCACTAGAAAATGGTCCAGGATGGCATCAAGCTATCCCAACTTAACCTTCATTCAATAGAAATGTTTTAAGTCCAATCTTAGAAAAAAGTAGAGACTGTGCCAGCCTCCCCCTTCCGTTCTACTTTTAGAAAACCCAGGAACCTCCAGTAAGCAGCACTGACTGGAGTTACATGGCACTAACAGCTCTTCAAGATATGATCAGGTCTGGCTGTAAAAGAGTAGGTTAAAAGAACTAATTTTAAATTCAAATTCTGAATTCAAGCTGGCGAAGAGAATTCATAGAAGCTAATTAGTGACCCCAAATTGCCCCTGGTGTGAATGAGTGTGTGTGATTGTTTGTGTGTTGGCCCTGTGACACACTGGCAAACTGTCCAGAGTGTACCCTGGGATTGGCTCCAGCACCACTTTTAAAAGGATAAGCAGATTAGAAGATGAATGAATGAATGAATAAGTGAATCTATGTGGAAATTGTCGTTGCATCAAAGCATTTTGCCAACCTGGTCAGTAATTTCACTGCGTATGAGAAAAAGATTTCAGAGGAATAGTTTCTCAAAGTAGAATTGTAAGTCATTGCCTTTTTATTTACTTTTCACACGTTAAACTTCTTTGGACGGAGTTTACATGAATGCTCATAAATCCAATTACACATTAATATTACCGTCATTTATTGACATTTACAGACGTTTCAAACATTTTTTCATCTTTCTTTGAATGTGGCTCCCACCTGCAGATGTTTAATATTATTTCACCAGCTGATATCACCTCATTGAAACACATTCGATTCGGCCAATTCTTTTTACAGTTTGTTGATCAAAGTATTTGCTTGCTGCAAGAATGCCTGATGGTTTGTGTATTTCGACAATTAGTTTGTTCCAAACGTTTTTACACAAGTGTGAGAATGATTTTTATTTTAAATTTTCTTTTAATTACTAGGCATTGCATTTGGCTCATTTAATTTATTTTAATGTTACATGAAAGTGTTGTTATGAAGTAAATTCTGGTCCTCTTTAAACTCCAACTAAGGGCCAAATCGTACAGTTTATCATGAGAGTGTTTTTCCCTCTGAGGCTGATGTTTCCTTGTATTTTTTCCTCTGGGAAATCTTTACATTGAGCCATTAGCTTCCCAGAAGTCTTCACCTTCAGCCTCAAACAACATGTGGCATCAATAACTTTACTATACTACTGGCTTGGGAGAGATTTAGGCTATTTTGCTGGAAGTCCGACTTGCCTGCCCGACTGTGCTGCATCGAGATTTGTGCAAAGATAAAGATTTACCTGATTAAATGCTAGTTTTCACTATGTGTTGACGCCTCAAGTTGATGGGGTTAAAATATATATCTATATATTTTTGAGATTTTAGGCGCTGCCTTTTCTGACATTCGACTTTTAATTCTCATCCTCCACATCGAGTTTGGACACAGCATCTGTTTCCAATCAAGAAATGGATGGTGAAACACCACTTCCCTCCCCAATTGGAACAGATGCTACAAAGGTCCACGCTGTACCGATTTAATCACTTTCACAAAGAAGTGTGATTGAAGCCGCCCGGTTTCCAGATAAACACCATAAACAGAGATCCGATTGAAGCTGATTGCGCCCATTTTCATTCGCTAAGCCAGGTGGCCAACTGACCGCACTGGTGTGTCCTTGGCTGGAGCTCCAGCTTGGGAGTCAGCCAGTCTTGTGGATTCTGTGACTTTTTATGACTCCTTAAATCAATCATGAATAAAACGCACATGTGGCTGTAGTGCTTCTGGGTTATTCATCAAATCACTCAGGGTGCAATATTTTGCTGTGAGTCCACCCAAACTGCTTCTCAATACCTCGGATTTGAATGTCTCAATTGTGATTTGACGCTAAGTCTTTCCTCTCAGCGAAAACAGTTTTGAGTCACACTTTGGCATTCGCACTTCCTCGTGGCTCAACACGGCATTTTTGACATTTATTGCATCTCTTTTTTTCTTAAATTCTACTTTAAATCTGTTTAACTGGAGTAAACCTGGTGAGAACAATATCAAAGTGATTTAAGGAAAACTGAGTTTGGAAGCTGAATTTTCTACAGGAAAACCCAGTGTTTTTCATTCAGAATCCCACGATGAAGCAGTCTCCTTTTATAATGCAGGAGATTTTTACTCTACCTTCTGACAATTTAATAGTTTCAGCATATAGTTCAGGGAGGGTTCAAGGTACATGAGTAATATAGAGGTGAGTAGCCTCCAACACCCAGTAAAGAGAGGGAAAACCCAGTAATCATTAAAGTGATGACACATATAGGTCACAGCTATACTGGTAACTTTTTTTATTTTCTTTTTTTCCCAGAAAAAAAAAAACAAAAAAAAACTAAAGACAGATTGCTTTCCCATAAATGATTACTACTGAACACACTCATTTCCCTGGGCAACTGTAAGTTCCCTTATGGTGCCAATGTGGTCTGTGAATGCCTCCCAGAAAATCTAAGGAGAAATCTTCGCTTTGACAAACGTACAGTAATTACATGCAGGTTTCCATGACGCCCCTGTGTTTATCCTCACCCAGCTCCATCAGTGTGGAACTTTACAGCTTTCCCATTCAAAATATTTAAAGGGACTTTTAAAGGACCATAGTAAGGGTTTTGATATTACAGCCTGTTTATTGCATCTGAATTTAAAACATTGCATACTCGTGTTTTTGCGACCTCTCTGGTGCTCATTGGGGTCCATTACAGTAGGAAAATGTACAGTGAAACTCTTTACTTACAAAGTCATATATCAGTCATTTTCATTTCTAATGAAGCTGTGATGGTTGTTGTAAAGAAATAACACAAGAAAGTTCCAACTCCTGGCAGAACAACAACAGAAAAAACATATTTTGGTGTATTTATAACAGTTTATAGACAGTTTTTAAATATCTTATGAAGAAAGTATTTGTCATTGCTATATGAGTTCAGATGATTTTCAGAGTTTATTAGAAGATCATTCATTACATTACTCATGAAATCAAGGTAGTAATGTCTCAGTAACGTCTGCCGTTGTTTGTAGACGTGAGGCATTGTGGTCCGCATGGATGTATGTCTTTTGGTGTTTTGTTCAGTTGAGCTGTCATCAGTGTGGGCTTGTCTCATGACTGATGACTTGTGGCTTTCAGGATATTTTAGGCAAGTTATTTTGAACAGAATGATATAATCTGGATGTTTGCAGCTCCCGAAGAAAACTATTGAAATGCAACATAAAAAATGGTGAACTTCCTGAACCTGGAAGTGTAACCGTCTGTCGGTAAACTTGCTTGTCATAAGCAAAAGTGTTAGAGTTTCATAAATGTGCGATGTGTTGTTCACACCACTGGTCATGTACATTGTAAAAGAGGTGCGAAGGAGGTGAGAAAGAGGTGGTTTCAGTCTGCTGAACAGATGAACGTCTGGATGAGTTTTTAAGGCAAGACAGCTTCATCTGTACAGCGAATATTGGTGACGATAAAATTCAAAGTGCTTTACATTGATGGATGTATATTTTGCAAGGTGAATGAAAACAAAGTGAATAAGACAAATTTATTAGAATAAAACAGGAAGAATTAAAGGTAGTTAAAAAAGAAAAAACATTAAAATCAAAGAGTTAAACATACAATACAACTTAGAACAAACTGTTGTGCTGAAAATGTAGCAGCAAACAGAAATGCGGTCAGCCTTGTTTAAAAGGAGCCACACTCGGAGCCCTCCTGCAGTTTGATGCCTAAAAACTTTAGTGCATGCCACATGAACGCAGCTTCTGCAGTTTTTGTTTTAACTCGATTGAAACAATCAGTGGGGTCGATCCAGATGACCCCAGAGGTCTTAAAATAACAGAGGTCTGAGATGTATTTCAACCTAAACCATTCAGGGCTTTGTAGACCCGTAGTGATGTTATGAAGTCTGTGACAGAAGCCAGTGTAAAGACCTGAGAGCTGGACTGATATGCTCCACATTCTTCATGTTGTGGGAACTGGGGCATTTGAACCGTTGAATCAGCTGCAGCTGAGACCACCCTTTGCTGTATTCTATAAACTACTATATTAACATCACAGACTGAAGAAGGACCCTTTAATCTCCCAGTTTCACTCCAAAAATCTCTACCTCAGGATTTAATCTGAAGAAACTTGTTCAATACTCTTAATCAGTGCTTGTATTGTATCATATTCTCCTGGTGAAAGAGTGAAGTAAATCTCTGTGTCATGATAACAGACTCTGTCATGGCCTAAAATCTGAGCCAGCATTAGTGTGCACATGGTAAACAAAGATGAGCCCAGGACAGTGCCGTGAAGAGATCAACGTGCATTTTTATTCAGTCCTGACATGAAATTATTGGTTTACACAAGATTGACCGTATGATCAGATGTAAACTGGTCTTGTGCGTTAGTAGACATGCCCACCCAGTGTTCCAGTTATACTCTACATAAAAAATCTGCACCTGTCCATTGGTTCAAGTGGTTGAGGGGTCCCAAAAAATCTTTGGGTATGTGCTAAACCATATTGCAGTTACTGTTCTTTATAGGTGAATTTGTGAATAAAGGCTGAATGAAAACACCGTGAACGTTTGAATGCTATAATACTGCAGCGTATTGTGATAATGATATGATTTGGTATACATAAAAACTTTTGAGGTTTTTCCTGGTGCTTTTGTGCCTGACATAATGTTGCAGCACTTGGGTGAATTACAATCCTTTTTTAACAAATACATTTTTCTGTTAAAAATGTACCTGATTCGCAATGCATTTATTGTGTGAGCTTCCTGTTTGGCTCAGTCCTGTAAGTGTAACAACCTGTGTCTGTGAACATTGTGAATATCCATGTAGAAACAGACTGTCCAGGGCGACCATGGATCAGAGTTCTAAAGCCATGCCAACGTCATTTAGGCCTCTTTAAATGTGAAGAAGGCCTGTTGAATTCACTTTGGAATCCACCATTTTTTACTGTTGTTGATCTATTTGCAGATTAACGTGCAGAAAAATCATTGACTGCAACCATAGCGCACAAGTGTCATTCCGTGTTTCTAAAAGCTCTCATTTTCCCTGCTCAGATGTACCCATATCAAAGAGGTTGCTGTGCAAGCGGTAATGACATTTATTTATTTATTTATTTTGCATTGGACAATCTACCTACAAACAAGGCTGTCTGGACTTTGTTCTGCTGGTGGTAACATGTAAACCAGTGCTAACTTGTTGATCTTTGGTTGGTGCGGGCACCCAGTAGGTATAAAAGCCAGATGTGTCACAGGCAGAAGAGCTTCAAGCGCCCACATCACGGAGAGGACATGGGATTTTCTTTGGCCACAGAAACACCAAACACCACAAAATGACAATGCTCTGTGACTGAATGTTTTTGAAATAAAATCTTGATTATTATACTTGCACTACATACGTCTTCTGATTCTGTGCCAATTTTCAGATTGTCCCCTTTTTCCCAGTCACTTCAAATGGCGGCGACAATGGGCCTGTAATCAAATCCACTTGTTTGGCGGCAGCAGGATAACCTCCCGTCTCCATGTATTACACAGTGAATCACTGCTCTCAAGCCAAGCTTTTATGGACTGGAAGTGAATCCTCAAAGGTAAATATGAAACAGAAAATCAAAAAGTAGCTTCACACCAACTATACTGCTTCTCTTGCTTTGAGCAGCAGCAGTGCGAAATAGGCATCATTTGAGCTTTGTGAAATAAACAAACATCAATGGATAAAGAACTCCTTTCTTCAGTGGCACTGGTATCATGTGCACAGAATCCAAAAACAAGGTGAGGACAAAGGTAAGGAAAGGGTGGCCGCTTGAAAGATGTACAATGCGTGAGTAAAAAGTTTAAATAGCCTGATGTTCCGTCTCCAGATGTTGCTCGCCATGTTATGGCAACCCAGACTCGATTAGCTCACCTCAAACACGGTTCACATGAGCACCAGGAGCGACTTCCAGTCATACCTCACCCTGCACTCAGGACCATGGGCCATTTGTTTTGCAAGGTATGACTCACGTTTTTACGCTGCTCTTAGTCACGTCCTAAAGAGCTGCGTCCAGCGTGAATTCTCTTTCACTTACAGTTTGTCTGCGTTGGTGTGTGCCAACAGTTTGGATCACAGGTTAGCGACACACACGCTCACATTTGAAGTTTTTACAACAGATGACGTGTTAAGAAAACTTCTTTTATCAAAGAAATGAAACTAATTAATTTCTCAGCCCATTTCTGCAGCTCCATAGATGTTCCATTTTCTAATGTTTTTTTTTTTTTTTTTTTTTTTTTTTTTTTTTACCGTGTTATGTGTTTTCTATATCGTCGTCCATATTGATACGATGAAATTATTTTATCGGCTCACTTGGAAGGACATAGCTGCATTTTCTGACTATAAAATCCAACTGCCAATATCCAAGCACCCAATGGTGAACGGCCACCAGTGACTGCATGATTTAATGTTGCGAGTTGACATAAGTGGCGTGATTGCTCAGATTGTGTTGCGAGAGCAGTTCTCCCACAGTCCTTTGCAGCTGCAGCTAATGTGAGGCCTCACACCCACGTGCCCCCCAGTGAGAGCTTGGCAGCTAAATGCAGAAACAAGGCCAGCCATCAGATGGAGACGGGAAAACAAGTGAATAGAAAATGAAGCAGAAACAAATGTCTGTTTGTGACAGCACGATGCGAACACGCAAACAATTTCCCCAGGATGCAAAACCATTTGAGATGTTCTGTAAGAGATATATTCATACATACCAGAGTATTTGTGTTTTGTATTGATGTAGCTGACACTTCGGTGGGTCTGGAGGCAGATATAATACGGAGACTGTGAGGTATAAACCTTAATGATTTCAAATGGAGAGTTGATTCAGCATTGAAGAGCATTAACAGCACATAGATCTTTTTTTTTTGACTAATTTGTTTTTTTCCCCTAATGAAGCCTGCTGCTGTGTTGCAGGTCAGATTCATGATCTTTTCTGCAGAGTTTTCTTTTTTTTTTCAGTGTAATTAACATTAATCTGAACCTAGACTGTAGTGTTTGGACTTGAAAGGGTGAAATAAATATAATCACTGAGTTGTGAAAAGTGATTCTTTACTGAATCTGTACTCTGATTTCTTTGGAGCATATTTACACACACAAGGTTAATTTGAGGTTGATGCAATTTTCCTGTTCATTTCACATTAGAGGTTGAATGTGATGTTAATACTGTGGGTTAAGGCATTTATTAACTCTGAAATATGTAAGCATCTAAGTGCAAAGCTATTTCTTTTTAATCTAAGTTAAAGTAAATTACAATTAAAAAGGTTATTCAAGTTACTTGATAAATGCCATATGCCAATATATCCTGTATATACCAAAAGAAAAAATCCAACAAAGCTGCAAATGTGTAAGTAAACTTATCTGTAGCCAAATAATTGGTAATAACCAGGTGTCTAATGAGATGCTGCAGACAAATTTGATAAACAGGCAGCCACAGTATTACAGACATTTGTGCATCTGTGAAAGCAGCAATTTGCCACCAGACATCCATCCTACATCAAATCAAATGAATGCCAAATGAAATTCAAGTAGCTTTTAATCATTCTATCCTCGCTTGGCTCTGAGGACTCATTTGAACCTCGTGGGTTACTTAACGGCGTCATCGCGTTTTTGTATGTTTTTGCACCGAAGCCAACTAATGAATGACATATCCCTGCATCCAGGCGCAGTTCTGCTGTGGGCCGGCCTCCACCAGCTTGGCCACTCTTGTATACAGATGGTTGCATGCAACAGCTGGAGAAACCGAGTGAAGGCCGCCGTGTGTGGCTGGAGCCCCCTTCTAATCAAGATCTGTTGACAGAAACCATCCATTACAAGACGCACAATGAAAAATACTGTTTCTGTTCCTCCCTGATCTTCCTTGATATGAAAGCGATGAGACTATGACACACCAGCTGTGTGGCGTCAAAGCAGCTCTGCTCGCGTATGTATCCATTCAGCACATTTGCTTTTCTCGTCCCACCCAGGTCTTTTAAAGTCCCAGCCCTTCTCTCTTCATTGTTTCTTTTCCAACAGCGAAGCTGTGCATCATCCCCACGTCACCTCTGGAAATGTTTCCAATCCTAATCACGTGTGGTACTGGTACAGATAATTACAACCACATGTTTGGCCGTGGTTTATGTGCACGTTTTACACGGGGTAGCCCGTTCTTGTTCATCTTCGACTTCATCCTATTCAGCGTTCTGGGACGGTTTACATAAGAAACTCCCAAGGGTCCTGACGGTCATCTTTTGGACGCTACACACCCCTCTGCTCTCTGATGCTTTTAGTGGCTTGAAACCATGGAGCTGCTATATGTTAACAAGGATTTTCTGAGGCCTGGCCAAAGGCTGGGAACGGAGCCTGCAGAGAGCCAGCTGTGAATGTGCTCATGGCCCTGAGACTTGATCTGACACAGCAGAGCCATGTAGAAGTCCCCGGCCAGGGCTCTAAATCCTCCCAGCGCTCAAATGAGCGCACACATACAGATGTAGATGTACATGTGAGAGCTTATGGGTCTGTCTGGGAGCAGCAGCAACATCACCTTTTTTCAAAGATATTTCTTGTCTCTGTCATGTTATATTTGACTAATGGCAACATTTTACAGTGCTGATTTCGAAATTAAACAGTTGTTTGGATTGAAAAGTGAAATAAATACAGAAAGAAGCGTTTATGACTGGACTTTGAGTTTCAGAGTCGGAGTTTGTCAACAGGTGTACTTCTGGGCAAATCATTAAATATGAACTTCTCCACTGCATAAATCTGCTGCAGTCCCATGATTCCTGTCAACGAGCCGGACGTGCAGATGTAAGCTGTGGTGCCTCCAGAGTAGAACATAAAAACAAGGCGGAGAAAAATACATCCATCTCTCCATCTTCCGATGTCTTTCTCAAATCTGTACCCGATCAGCTTCAACTGGGACTTTCTGTTCCGCCGATGATGAACAAGATGACATTTTATTATTCAATAATCATTCCTTCCCTGTGCAGTTGTACAGTATGCTTCTCTTCATGTGTCTGGCGATTACAGCAATTATGTAACTGCTCTTCTCACAGTTTCTTCAGAACGATTACACAGGAGTTTTGTGTTGAGCTAAAAGTCCCAGAGAGGCTGCGTTCCATACAGCTTCTCTAAATCCAGAGTCAAATCGTTGTTCTTACATGTACTGCCAAGCTCTTTCAAATGCAATCATGCTGACTAACCATGTTTCATAACAGCTACATGCTGATGGATCTTTAAAGAGTGTAGGGCTGAGTTACACTTCCTATTGATCTAACTGTATCCTGTATACATGCTCCCAGTTGTCCTGCTAAACATTCACCTTTTAATTCTTTTGTCAGGCCGGTCTGAGGGAGAAAGCTGTAACATTAGCCAGTTGAGTTTGCTCACACATGTTTTCCAGACTATTGTGTGCCTCTAAATGACTGGTCGCTGGGAGGAAGGGAAATGCTCACTTAAACAGTTATCTCTCCATCAGCGGTAAAGTCGCTGCAGCCTGCGCTGGCTTTGATATCCTCAGAGTGGCCTACATAACCTGGTAGGTGAAATAGGTGATTGCAGCTCCAGTCTGGAGCTCACAGCATGAAAACCGTTGCAGTGCCGCCGCATTGGGTTCATGTATGATTATAATTTCATCCAGTGTTCAGTGCCTGTGGCGATCTTATGTAACAGCACCTTATATGGGCCCCTGCTTTTTTTTTTGCCCCTAACTTGGATTGGAGGATCCAAATAAACCCGGACCTATAGATGACTGGAATATACAACAAAGGATTGCCTTGGACAGTCTGCTGTCATCTCTGCATGGCTGAAGGATTGACAGCTGGGGAAGAAAAAAAGAAAGGAAGAGGCGGAAAATGAAAACAGTTTGGATTGTCCCAGCTGTAATAACTCCAGTGATGGAGCGGTCCAGAGGAGCATCTGCCACATGTTGCTCGATTCCCAGCCTTGCCATCTTTCAAACATGATCGAAACGCCTGAGAAAACATTTTGGAGGGACCACACAGGTCCTCTCTGCTCCTCGCTGGTTGCAAATTCATGTTTTACTCGCCTCGGGCTTCTCGGCTTCGCCTCTCTGAACCTCCATTTCTTCCACAGCAGCATCAGAGGAGACCGAGGGAAGCATGCTCACACATTTTACAGCTGTGGGGAGGGTGGGGAGTCGCTGACTCGGGCTCTTACTTCCTTAATTACAGCTGTATATACCAAAAGAAGAATACATGCTACGGGGGGACAATAAAAGGAAAGAGAAGAGAACATCATGACTTTAAAACGGGAAGAAGCTCAAGACAAAAGAATGACTCTGAGGCAAATGTTTGGTGTGGATCACATTTTTACAACCTTTTTACATTTAATGGAATTACATCAAGTCCAAGTTTATTAGGTTTTCACAACTGTCTGTTTTCATCCAAATTAATTTGTAAAGCGCAGTGTACTTTCAAACAGTTCATTTACTTCAGGACGGTTTATTGAAGCATTCAGTTAATTTGAGCTTAAAGAAGAGAGAATCAAGTAAAAGCAGAATGTTTTAGGGCTGATGGTGTTGAAACACATCTCAGCTGTAAGTCATGTAATAGTAAAGATGGAAAGGAGTGCTTCTATTTTATTATCTAGGTTTTTATTTGTTTTTCACTATCAGCAATGAAGATTAAGATTTTTTTTTAAATTAATGATGTAATACCTTTTTTTCACTATAATAATATTGCATTTTACACATCATTAATAGTTTTTCACTTTTATCCATTTCGCCTTTCCCTTTGAATAATCATTTGCAAGTTTAACATGGTAGAGTTTGCTCATCCCCTTCTCCCAAAGGAGAGGAGGGATTTTTCATAATTCAAAGTGGCAAAGGGGTGCCGGTATAGAGCTATGCATGGTGATGGGCTGATGGGAGGAGGAGTGGTCTAAGCCATGCTTGGTTACAATAAAAGGCACTTGTCTGGACCTCTGAGGAGCCCAAACTTTCCAGTAGCACCACAGGCGGCTGCTACTCAAAGACAAACAGAAAGGGGGACAGCCAGCAAAATAAGAATAAAAGATAACTGTTCAGCTTACTTTAGCTATTTACCACCTAGATAGTTTAGTGCATTTGATTTTATTATTAAGTTATATATATTTCCTTTGAAAAGGGCCCTTTGAGTAAAAAAAAAGAGAGAAAAAATGGTGAGTCTGCTTTGCATTACAATAATCGCCCTGACACTGGCAGGCAGTTCCTACAGTCAAGTAACGCCCCCTCCAATGCAAGTTTCAGGTAAGACTGATCTCATATATAATTTCTTTCTGTATTTAAATATGTTGGTCAATGTTTGTGTTTGTTAATATCTCTTCAATGAATGGATTTGTATCAATGTGCATGTGAAGAGAAGAGCAGGAGGATGAGCTGTGATGGAGACCTGAGTGAAGCTGCACCACAGCACATGCTCGCGCAACAACAGGGTCATTGTAGCAGCGGGTAAAAGACTCGTCTCTGGGGTAACACACACAGGCACAGTGTGGCTCACCAGCAGCTCATTGACTTGCTGCATGCAGAGCACCACAGCATGGATTGGCCGGTAAATAAATGACCCTGTCATTGACAGAGGCGCTCTGAATGATGACCACACTACTAAAACCACTGGCCGGGCTCTTAAAATGGGTCACAAGTGACTTAGTGGCTGTCCCGTTTTTTTTAGAGGCAAATTTGTATTACAATGCGTTAACAGCCAGGAATTTCTCACTGTTTTATCCAATCTTTTTTTCCCTTTGCAATAATGCTTTCTGTCACTTCCTGCTGCAGACAGAGTGTGAAAACCTAGAAATATTGCTCATTGGAAAGGACATGGACTCCATCATGACACTGTTATAATTTGAAATTCACACCTGCCTGCAGGATGGCACGGTGAGATGGTTGAGTTGCTGCAACTCTGAGCCGAAGAATACTTGCTATAGTGGTGTCATAAAACAAAAGAGGGGAGTCCAAGAAGCTCTCATGTTATATGCATTGAGTGATATTTAATATGCTTTCAGCAGCCCTCCAAGCTGACTCAGTAGATTTCTAATTAGGGATGTCTGAGCTCCCTTTCTTCCAGCAGCAGAGGGATTGGCTCATCCACTGGGAGAGGTCCTGCTTTCTGGAAGGAGATTGTGCGGTTTTATCCAAACATTGACATCTCTGCCACAGACCGGTGAAGTCAGCGGTGTGAGAGCGCATGTGTCCGCATACTTCAGTGTTTATAAATGACCTCACTGTCTGCTTTATATAAAAGCTTTTTTCTCAGCTCCGGTCAGTTCAGTCATTGTTTCATATAGCGTATCATATTTATCATATGACCAGCGCGTTCTCTGTGTGGGCTTTGGGCGTCGCCTGTCCTTCTACCTACTGACTCACTCTGGCGCTGGAAGCTTGAGGAAATTGGCCATGGTAGCAGGCAGCCTGACAACAGCGAAGTTAAGATTAATGACCCACGGCCAAACGTATAGAGCCCCATGCTGAACAGAAGCCAAATGACTCTGTCTTTCCCTGTGAGGTAATAGTCTGTTAAGTGTAATGCTTACTGTGGTTGTTAGTTACTGAGGCTTGGCCCGCTTGCCAAGGCTGGGTGGGAAAAGGGGGCCTGGCTGGAAATGGACTGAGGCTCCGGGGCAGAGCGGCAAATGTGTTTAGGCTGGGAGACGAGACGCTGATGGAGACATGCCTGCTGCAATTGCATTCATGTGACGAAGCCTGAATTTTAACAACTATTTTACTGTATACCCTTGTGCTCACTCCCATGCACACACTCCCACATGCAAATCACATGCACGCTTTCAAGCTGGTTCTGCAGGGCGAAATGCAGGAAGGAGCTTATTGGGATTAGTGTGTAGGAGTTGGCCGGCTGTGTTTGTCCCAGCTGTGCTTGTTAAGTCTTCCTCCATATTGACACAAGTGGGCCATAAGCAAAGGAGAACAAAGCTGTGGGATGCTTTGGCTCCTCATCCTGCGCATCACTCCTCAGTCAGAGGGCGTGGCACTTGGTGCGTGCTCCAACATAAACATGCAGACTACCGATAAGAGATTTCCAGTTTCTGCCTGGAAGAGAGGATTTAGCCCAATGAATTTAGGAATTCAATTACTTAAAGAATAAATTAGGCTTCAAAGTGTTACAGCCTAATTAGACTCTTGTATTTTGAAAATATCTGTTGCACTGAGCAGACCTGGATTGCTGCAGTGTTGTTGTTAATTTACTGTTTGATGCTGCAAAGAAGCAGATGGTTCCAATCATTTGCAAATACAACCTTTTACAGAGTGAGAGAGAATTGTGCTTGGTAATAAAATGGCAGTAGGCCCTGGCTGCAGCTGCCAAGCTTTTTTTTTATTGTCATACACACATGTTCATTTAGTTCTTTGGTGTGTTTTCATTCCCAGCCACACTCTTGTCAACATTTTCAAATGGGAACCATTCAGTATTATTTGTCCTCCCATATTTCTGCTGAATGTGACAATTTGGCCCCATCTCTCACCTCAGAGGATCACATGTGTTTCGAGGTGTGTCAAAGGAAAGAAAGGCTTCCTTTTCTTCCTGAAAAAAAAAAAAAAAAAAGTTCACAAAACAGGCTGTTGCTTTATGAGTGCTGTGTGCCCCTCATGGCCGGGGCCACATTCTCCTGTGGGACATGTGCCTGCCGGTAACTGCAGGAGCAGGAAAGAGTGTGGAATTACTTACAACATGCCTGTCTGACTGTCTGCTGCTGCCGCTGTCTCTCAAGTCATTCTCTTCAAGGCCGCAGCAGACCATATACACCTGAGAGACAGAGATCTTTTGATTTAACCCTGCATGGTATTGTGTTAGTTTGTGCACAGTAAATTATTCTAAGCTCTTGTCACACATTGACACCGGAGCTGTGGCGTTTAATCAATCCCCTGCTTTCGTTTCACATTTCAGGATTACAGCCCACATATACAGAGCCTAGTGCTCATTTTTGTGCAGAACTTTATTTTCTTTTTTTAAAAAAAGGCTTTACAATCATCTCCTCAGTAAAATATATAAATGAGGAATTTTTTAGATGTTAGTGTTACCTTTGCCAGTGAGTCATTCAGGTTTCAGTCCCGCTTCATGGCAGCTGCAACACTTGCATCGAATTTACGAGGCGTGGAGAAGCTGTGAGTCACTTCTCAGTGACAAAATAAGCAAAGGGGATTCTTGTCCAGTCTGCGTTTAAGCTCCACCGATTATGGAAAGACATTAATAATTAGCCGCGGCTAGAGGGTGTTTCCCGGCGAATAAAACAGCTGGCGGCGAGCCGGTCACTTGAGTCAAACGTGAGTGACGTTGCTGGGTGTGGCGTCTTGCTGTTATGAGTTGCACAGCCTTACTGAAGAAGTGAAAAAGTTAAGTATGGAGTAGCATAAGGTGGGACTGAAGGGTAGATTAAGCCAGTTAGCAGTGCTTCGGCTAATTAAATTCTTGTGCAGGAGCAGTCAATACTAATGATCTGTGTGCCCGTGAAAGAGGTCCACCCACACAAACATGTACGCGCACGTGCACACGCTTATCGTGGTTGGACTGGAGGCTTGGAACAGTTTAGGTAATGGTTTGATTAGAAGTGAATTTGCTGTCACTCCTCTTTGCGTGCATGTGTGCGTGTGTGTGTGCGCGCGTGTCTTGTTAGAAAGATATGGGGTGATCACTGCAGAAGGCAGCCAGCCAGTAGCTCTTTTATTTCCTGTCTCATTCATGTGGGAATCGTTTGTCGAGGCCTATGACACAGTATTCCAGTAATGGCTCCAGTGTGCCTGCTCCGAGCGAGGCGCCTCAGCAAAAATGCGGCGTGCGCTGTCAGAAATCAGAGACGGACCGGTTTACACACAGATCATCTATACTGAGTAAGTGGGAAGAACATAAATAAAACGCAGAGCAGCTCAAAGGTTTTTTTTAGGGGAATACCAGACGCTCAGGGGACTCTCAAGCCCTAAACTTGGATTCGACCAGCTGATTTATTTCATTCAATCGTTTCCAGATTAAATAGTGTGTTGTGTGCACTGCCTCTCCACTCATCAAGGCTTGTTGAGGTTGGGGTGTTGGGAGAGGAGGGTGGGGCGCATGAGAGAGTTGGCTATAGAGCGGGGTCAGAGGTCCTGTACATCTATTCATCTGGTGCCTATTATTGCCTGGAAATGGCAGCCCCTTGCAGGGTGGGGTCTTCTTAACCAAGCAAGTCCTGTGGGGTCTTAACATAGAGGTCATGGAAATGATGAGAACCCGCGGTGAGAAGCTGAAACCTGCGGTTTTCAGCTGTCGAGTAGACAAGGAGTGCAAATACAAAAAAGCAAAAAACCCAGCATTTTTTTTTTTTTACTTTGTTTTCTGCTCCTTTTTTTCTCTGTTATTCCTTCGGTGCCTTAGTTATTAAATAAAATCAGATGCAGTGGATGAAAGAAAAAGTATTCCAAGGAACCAAGGGTTTATGAGTGGCTGGACTGGCAGCAGCAGGAAAAATGATTGGCGACTGGCTGGTGCCCAGTACTATATTTAATTAACCAAACAGTATTTTTTCTTTATGTAAGGAAATTCTCATGCATTATGTTGCATATACATATATAGCGTATGAGCTTAATATATACATTATGCACAAGCCAAAACATGACAAAAAGTGCAAAATGTCAAAGCTGATAAAGGTGTGGGGGACTTGGCAAGAGATCATCTGAGTCTTTTCTCCTTTTATAGTGTTTCTCCAATGGTTTTGCTGCAGCAGTTGGATGCCAAGCACAAAATACAGCAAGCAGTCCTGGATTCTTTAGTTAGTGTATAAAAGCAGATCTGTGTTATATAAGCACCGTAAAATGTTCCAAGTGTAAGTACCATAAGCGACAAAGCTGCAACGTTAGACTCATGTCATGTTTTTCTTTTTCTTTTTCAGTCCATGTCTTTGCTGAACCGGGTGCCAACGTCACCCTGCCCTGCAGGCTGCCACACTCCGATGGCATCGCTTTGGGCGTCCGGGTGAAATGGACCAAAGTGGCGGACGATGAAGACCTGAATGAAGATGTGCTGGTTTCAATGGGATTCCACAAGAAGACCTACGGAAGCTTTGAAAATCGGGTCTTTATGGAGAACGATGAGACCGAAGATGGCTCCATCCTCATCACTGATGTTTCTGAAAACGATAGCGGAAAATACCGCTGCGAGATTGTGAATGGAGTCGAAGACACGATTCAAGAAATCACCTTGGAAGTACAAAGTGCCAACAAAGGTAGCTCCTTTATTTCTTTATTTTGAATCAGAGTTTTGCAGAACTTGGCACTTCCCACAAATCCCTTTAATTTGATAACTGTCTCTACAGGAATTGGATCAGGTCTAAACAGATGTTTTTTAAATTTAATCTTGTCTGTTTCATCCAGGGGTTGTATTCCCGTACTCTCCCAGTACGGGCCGCTACAGACTGAACTACGATGAGGCCGTGCAGGCCTGCCAGGACCAGGGTTCCGTGGTCGCCACCTTCGATCAGCTCTTTGAGGCCTGGAAGGGGGGTCTGGACTGGTGCAATGCCGGGTGGCTCAATGATAGCACAGTGCAGTACCCCATCACCAAACCCCGGGAGCCCTGCGGTGGCACCAGCAGTGGACCCGGTGTGAGGACCTACGGACGCAGAGACAGGCAGAGAGGCAGCTACGACGTCTTCTGCTACACTGCTGAACTCAAGGGTGAGATTTTAAGATTCCTTCAAGTCGTGTTGAGCTCACTTGACGAATCTACCGCGAAGCTTTTATCCTGATCACCTGTCTGGTATTCTGCTCCGTCAGGACGTGTGTACTGGCTGGTCCAGCCTCTCAGCCTGACCTTCGACGAGGCCGTTCAGGCGTGTTTGGATGACGGTGCGGAGATCGCCAAGGTCGGCCAGATGTACGCTGCCTGGAAGCTCAACGGCTACGACCGCTGCGATGCCGGCTGGTTGGCCGACGGAAGCGTCCGCTACCCCATCACCAGGCCCCGCAAGAACTGCAGCCCCACGGAAGCCGCAGTGCGCTTCATCGGATTCCCGGACAAGCAGCAGAAATCTTACGGCGTCTACTGTTACAAAGCTGACCAGTGAGCGAGTAGATAGAAACCGTGAAGCCATAACCACCAAAGAGCATCAACAACGACCAGTAATAGCAACAATGAAGCAGATAAGCTTTGGATCTTACCTAGCATGAACTCAAAACTCTCCTAAAGCTGTGATAACGCTAAAACAAATACTGCACATCTTACACCCTTAAGCAATAAATGGCAAAATGTTTTGTAACCATTAAGTTTTCCTCCCGCTGTGCATTCTTTGATTTTACGTAGGCTGCTGGGTAAAGGGCAACAGTGTTATGTTAAGTTTGACCGATGTGACAGAGACAAGAACTTAATGGTCAACATCTAAGTTTGTTTTGTCTTCCACTAAATGAATAAATGTGTGAAGTTCAAGATTTAGAGCAATTCTGCTCATGTGCAGATGATATGTGCTGCTTTAAAATGTTTCTACAACAGAACAATGTGAGATTTTATTTTATCAAGTACGACATCAGTGACAGAAAATGATTACAGCATTACCACCACCGTCGAGCTATGCATTTCTACATGTTATCCTGCAGTAAGTCTTCAATTGGATCCTTCTCTAAGCAGAGTCGAATCTCTTTTTTGACCTCTGAAACTGCAGAAAGGTTCTTTAAATGCACGAGCTGTGATCAAATTAAGTGCCAAGAAAATTATTGTTAATGTTTTAGTCTGTGACCTTTTCTGCATCAAAAGCTCTTATTAGATTTACTCTCAATTACATTCTGAGAGACATTTTTACTATTATAACCTTAAAAGATGCTTTTTTTTTTTTTTTTTTTTTTTTTTTTTTACTATTGTAACAAAATATTTTTATTTTTTAATGATGGTTCAATGATATATTGTAATGTTTGCTGCATCCTTCAAAAATAAAAAGAGCATATTCTGCCCTATGCATGCAGTCCAACAAAAACTGGTTCATACCAGCAGGATCACAGTGAAGGAGTCCAGATATTCTCCTTAGCATGGGTAGAAAAAACTTACTGATTCTCTGACAGTTTTCTCAATTCCCTAAGAAAATAATCACAACACAACAATCTCACTCAACATTTTTTTTTTTTCTGTTTTGTTGGGTTTTGTTGACCTGGTTCATGCCGATGACCACTTTCACTCAGAAACAGATTAATTCTATATCATTTAATAGTAGCTGGACTGTGACTGCATGACCTGGCGAGCACATAGTTTAAAACTTTATGATTTTCAAGATTTTGCTTTTTTTTTCTGTTAACTGTATCTAACCCTGGGCACTGATGTGGTACTTACTGCAGAATACATGTGATAATACAGTGACGCATTACTCGTAAAAGCAAAACCTTTTTCAAAATTTGCCTTTCAAACTTGTGTATTTTCACACACTTGTGCATGAAAAAAGATGGAGGTATTTTTGTATCTTATCGTCATGTACCTTTAAAAAAAAGCAGTTTGGAATAAAGAACAAAACTTTAAAATCAGTCTTTTGTGTGAAAGTGTTCCTTTCTTTCTTTTTTCATCAGCATTCAATTTCCGCTGATGCAGGATCACTGTGCATCGTGAGGCGATCGGGAAGTTTAAACACAGATTTAGACAGCATTGTTGAAGCTGCCAAAGCAGGGGCCACGTATCTGGCGTAAACCCATGTCTGTAAGAGGACTTAGGATTACGCTCTTCATTTTTCATTCATTGCCAGGCTGCCAGCCCACCACTAAGTTAGACAAAGAGAACAGCATCACAACCTTTGAGAGGCTTGTGGGAATCCATGGGAATGGGGTCAGTTTTAGGTGGATACAGCTGGCGAATCCCACACAAATGTGAACGTATGCAATGGTTAAAAAAAAAAAAAAAAAAGGTCCAGACACAGCAGTTCAAAGAAACAAAAGATAAGAAGACAATTCCCCAGTCATGTGTAGAAAACAAGTGTACTCATTTATTTCAATAACCCTAGAGGTGAGACACTATTCAATAGGTTGTGTTATAGGCAGAAAATACTCGCAACATGCAACATGGCGTTTTGGTTGAGAGATAATGCTTAACATTTCAAGTGAAAAGACATTATTTTTGCATTTTTGTTTCAGAAAAGTTTTGCATTTACACTGCAATTTTTTGTAAATAACATCCTTTGATGTAAAAATGGCAGAAACTCTGAAAACAATGCTGCTATGCCAGGCCACAAGTTGGCGCTGTTGTTTGTTTTTGTAATGAAACCACACATAAACACACACACATGCACTGGGAACAATAACACTTTAAACATTTTAAATGGCGAGTACAGCGACGTTCATATGGACAGATGACAAAGTTGGATTATTATTACAGGTGATAAAGCTACCAGGCCCCAGGAGAATATGGACTCATGTGACTCTGGAGGCCGACGCTGGTATTGTCCATCTACTCATGCAGATGAAATACTAACTAAGACTGTGGTTCACAGAATTTCTAAGTGCAGCCAGGGGCCGGATGGGGTTCGGTTTGGGGACCACAGGATTTCATTTTTGCTTTTTGCAGATGATGGTGTCTTGTTGGCTCCATCGAACCTGGACCTACAGCATGCACTCGGGTGGTTTACAGCCAAGTGTGAAACGGCGAGGATGAGGATCAGCACCTCCAAATCCGAGGCCATGGTCCTCACAATGGCGGTCTGTCCTCTTCAGGTCGGTGGAGAGACTCTGGCTCAAGTGGAGGAGTTTAAGTATCTTGGGGTCTTGTTCACGAGTGGGGGACGGATGGATTGACAGGCGGATCGGTGCAGCGTCTGCAGTGATGCGGTCGCTGTATTGGTTCGTTGTGGTAAATAAGGAGCTGAGCCAGAAGGCGAAGCTCTCGATTTACTGGTCAATCTACATCCCCACCCTCACCTATGGTCATGAGCTTTGGGTCATGACCAAAAGAACAAGCCGGCCTGAATTTATGTCTATTTTTAGGATATTATTTTATTTTTGACTGAACTATATGTGTCAAGAGGAGGTATACTTTGAATACATTGAAATCTAACAATACTTTGAGTATCGTTTATTGATCTCGAGGCCTGGATCTGTGTTTGGTGAGTATCTTGTCTCTGTTTTACCCCTCATTTTACTGCAGGAGAAGCTCCTCATAAATCCTGAAATAACTCAGTCCTCCTGACAGCATTGTGGAAAATGTCTGAGTAAAAATTAACATGAGTCTGTATCCACAGCACCTGTGCTGCATCCGGCCTGATACCAATGCCCTGGTATCTTCATAAGAGCTGTCTGAATGCTGATGTATCTCAGCTGTTCCCTCGCTACTTCCTCTCGTTGTCATTCGTTTATATATGTTTCTTACGAGAAACAGGTGCTATGTCAAGTTCTGCATGACTGCTGAAATCTGCACGGCCCTTGCTGGAAGTATGTGCAGTGGATTTCTGTGGTTTCAGTTGAAAATATACCACACATTAATAATGAACGATAACATTAAAAAGAACAATACTCTATGTGAGCACAGGAGAAGTAACTACGTATAATAATAAAATAAAGATTGCAACAGGCTGGTTTATATGCTTTCACTGGCTCATATTAAATGCTTACTAGATAATGACAGACACTTTGAATGGGATTACACAGAGTCTTGTTGACCCCAAAATGCCAGTAGGAGCCAAGGTGCACTTCCTTTTTAAAACAAACCTAGAAATCCTGTAAAATCCCAGTGAGACTCGAACCAAAGGGGTCCAGGTTTTTCCACTGATCTGCCGTGAGACATCTGCACTTCATGAGGAAAGATTGCAGGTTTCCGACTCTTGCGGGGGCAAACAGGAGCAGCCTTTAATCACAAGCCAAGTCCTCTCTAATGACAGAGTGGGCAGTCGCGGTGAAAACCACAGAAACTTACACAATGATTACCGCTTGATGCCATTACCCAGGTAATGGTACTTCATACCGATTACGCAGTGTCAGTGTGAACTTTGAGTGACTGCTGCATGAGGAGCTACTCTGGGAATAGTACTGAAGGGTAATGTGCTGAAAAGGTTTGCATTTTTACACCGGGGGAATGCATCTGCTTCATTTATGCACACTCCATGTACACACAGGTGATGTGTGGCATTGAAGAGAAGCACCCCCAAGTCATGCAATTTACTGAGGAGATACAGTATAGAGCTGCATACTTATGCAAGTCCACAGTTATGTAGCATTAGTTCTAGTTAATCCAGTTTTTGCTCCATATGTTTGCTGCAATTCACACCACTTCCTATCTGTCTCCCCTGAATGTGTCTTGTTAGGCATGTCTGATTTTTTTTTTTTTTTTTTAGGGGTTTGGTGTACGTGCAAGTCATTGCAATACTTTGACATTGGCATGATGCTCTCCAGGGGGCGATTCTCACAAAGTGTTAATCCTTCACATTATGTTCCGCCTCTCTGAGTTTTGTGGGCGCTATACGGAAGGAAATAAACCAGCACACTTAGTTTTATGACTCAGTCTAACAGCACTGCCTGGTGGTGAAATCCCCTCACTGCTTAAATCACATCAAATTTGCATCAACATAAGACGAACAATAATTCTCAGTAATCTTTATATAATTCTTATTTGGGACCTGAAGGATTTTTTTTCCAAACATACAGTATATATTGAAAAAAATAAGAGAGACATTTCAACCCTCTCATATCCTCATGTCTTTGAAGTCTGAGAGGAAACCACAACATCTGGCACGAATTGACATAAACAGAGGAGAACTTGGCCAACCCTCAAACACTGAAGACATACAAGAGAAACTGTGTCAGTATATAATAATCATTTATTTCATTTTCTTTGGTGATTTGGTGAAACAAAGCAGAAAATTATTTCAGTCTATTTCTAGAAAATTCACAAACATCCCAGACATTCACATTGTAAAATTAAAAAAGAAAAAAAAAGAAAAAAAAAACTGTTATAAATATAAAATGGTATTATGTGCACAGTAAGGCTAAAACATATACAAACATTCACAGGCAGACATCATATTTCTCTATGAAAGAAATGCCAGAGAAACACAAACCCATCCACATGCTTTGATATTGTGTTAAAAAAAAACATTATTGCAGATTATTGCTGATGTGACTGTCTGTCTTCTTTTATTTCTCCCACCGTTGGCACTAAATATCCAAAAAGATGTGTAAATTGGCCATATTGCTCAGTGACTTCTATGTGATGTAATGTGTGTGTGTGTGTGTGTGTGTTTGTGTGTGTGTGTGTGTGTGTGTGTGTGTGTGTGTGTGTGTGTGTGTGGTGTGTGTGTGTGTTACGCACTGCTGGGCCAAGTGACAGCATCATGTTTCACATGCCTGTATGAAACAAGATCAAGAGCAGCGTGAAAATAAATTATACGCATCTGTGCCTCAACAGCTGTTCAGTTCAAGTTTTTTTCTGAGTGTTTCACAAAATACATTCTCTCAATGGCTGTTTTGAACTGACCACCACAACAGAAAAGTTCAGTAAGGAAAGGCATTTGTTCATACATGAAGCCAAAGATCGAGAAAAAGAGGTGAGAGCGAGACTCCTCGGTGTGTCATTAAAACCCAGCATTACAGATTTTGTAAACATGCTGTCACGTCTAACTGTGAAAGAAGCACTGAAAATACCAGAGCAGAAAATACAGACGGCTCGAGCCACACTTTCCTTCTTTCACTTTACAAAAGCTGATGGACATCCATTTCCATCAGTGGATAAATGCTTTGTCGATAAGTACTTAGAGAGCAACTTTTCATATTAAATTGTAGCATACAAAAATATCAATAACATTTTAAAGATCCCCTCTCCAGAAATCTCTCTATAAACATCATAATTGACACCGAGTACATCCATTGGAGGCGGGAAAGAATGAAAGGTGGTGATTTGGTAGTTTGAAAGCTGCCAGCACAAAGAAGGTATTCAACTGATTACTGAGCAATTTGCAGAATTAGGGGATTTGCTGATCTGTAATCCAAACAACTACTGCTGGAAGAACTGTGAAATCATGTCTCTGAGTGTGATTTGTGCTTCTGTTGACAGGGATTGAAGACTGGAGAGATATGTTTAACAAAGGTTTATGCCTCTGTTCAAAGTACAGTAAGGTACAATCTGTAAACTACAAAATGGCAAGATTACCTGTTTGTGTTCTGTCAAACCAAACTGAGATCAGAGACTAAACATGGTTAAAAAGAAGAAAGAGAGAAGATTGTTGTCATTTTACTCAATTTGGAAACTTAAAATTGTAAAAAAAAAATCTAGAATTTTATATATTCTATGACTGTCAGTACCTCAAAGACAAATAAAATAGGAGGAGATCAGATGAGGTCACGTGCCGGATAAAGGGTTGATGCACACTTTACACCAAATGACAAAATATTTAGGGAATTCCTTTCTAAAACATATAATCACTATATTTCACAACCGCTTTCACTTTATGAATGAGGAACACTGATTTCAAAAAGCACAGTCGGTGTAGAAAGGCATTAGAAAACAGTCATGAACACACGATTTGATAAAATGATAAAGTAAAAAGCTTTTGCAGTCTGAAAAATAAGAATGCTTTTGCTTTTCCAGTTTTATTGTTAAACAAAAATCAAAATAAAAAAATAAAGAAAAGATACCTCATGATGAGGATGGTCATGCATCAACATGTCATCTGCAAGGCACTTCATCAGATTCCACTGTCATCCAAAATGTAAGAACAACTGCAGGTTGTCCTCTTGTGATGTATTTTTAGTGAGCTTTTCCTCCTTATTCCACAGAAGTATTAATGCATCTGCGCTCGTGTCAGTAAAACTCTGCCGTATCGTTTGTCGATCACTGTCTTCTCCGCCTGTGTTCAGTCCTGTCTCTCCTTCCCCGATAACGCTGATGCTGAAAACGGAAGGCCTCGTCTGGCCATTTTCTGAAGTTGTTGATGCTGTAGAGACTATTGTGTTGATGCTTTCTGAAAAAAGTCCTCTGATAACTCGAAGCTGTCAGCAGAAAGAAAACAAAGATCAATCATGGCGAGCGACACAAAGAGTGGATGTTACACCTGAGAGCTTCACTCGCTGGACTTACGATTCATGCAGCTGATTTTCGGTACGTCCCATCGTCCGTCCCCACGGCAACGGATAGTTGGGATGTGCCGCTGAATGAAGCCCGTGCGGCACTGATATCTCACCAGGGAGTTGATCTCATACCTCTCACGCTTCACACCGAAGGTGCGGGCGTTTTCCACCAACGGAGGTTGATTGCAGGCCACTGAGGAACGGAAGAGACGAAACACCCAAATAAGAAATGCTTTGTTTTTTCACAGAATAAAGAGAGGAGAAATTGTGTGTGTTTTGTTTCTTTGTACCTGTGCCCTTCTTGCAGGTGTAGGTGAGGTGGTAGTTGCAGGGAACATCATTCCACTGGCCGTCCTCATGCCATATCATCACAACACAATCCTCACCAGAGGAAAAGAAACTGTCGGGCTGGTTTGGCCTCCAGTTTTCATATTGCTAAAAGTAGAGCAGAAGAAAAGGGGTAAGTTGTGAAGATGGTTTCTGCATTTTTAGAGGGATTTTCCTTTAACTGTTAATGCAATTTATTAAACTTGCCAACAATGTGAAATTCTATCCTCAAAGTTACTACATGGAGAACATTCTGTCTACTTACATTTTTGCTTCCCTAATAAGGCAGAAATGTATACCGTAGTTTATAGTGTAGCGTGCAAAGGCATGCACGAAAAAGAAAGATGAGGAATTGTCTATAAATCATTTTATGTGTCTCTTCCAAGTTAAGATTGAATCAGTCTCTGATGAGAGCTCAATCAGACAGTCTGTGCAAAAGTAAAACAGACGAGAACTGATGAGGCAGTGACTTCCTGGATGTTTTTTTTTTCTCCTTTCCATTCACACATTTTTATTTTTATTTTAAGGTGTGATGCTCCTACCTTCTCTTCTAGCTTAAATGAATATTACGTTTACTAATACGTTTATTAATATTGAGGTAGTAATGGAGCATTTTTCTTCAAACTTTTAAATTACTTTTTGAGGGATTTTTTTTTTTTAATTATGACATATTCCATGTAATACAATTTTTTTCTTTTTTTTCTTTTTCTTTTTTAAACCTCTTTAAGGGCATTTCGATAGTGTCCATGACGTGCCTGACAGAAACAGAGGGAGAAAACGCTTGAGAAAATAGTTTCATTGCTGTAGTTTTGCAGTATGTCCACTAGAGGGAGTAATAGCATCTTGCCAAGAGTAAACATCAACTCATATTAACTGCACCTTGGCAGACCTTGTAAAAAGAAGGGTAATGTACAGTTTCACATATAGTTAGAATTAGAACCAATGTTGCACATTTAGTGATTTAAGGACTAAATTGGTTTTGTGATCATTCAATCTGTAAATCTGTAATTACATTTTGCCTAATTGTGCACATGATACATTTGTACACGTGTGTATGCACTTACTTATTTGCAGTGTACACACAGCTGAAATGCTGTGGGGTATTTGGGTTTGAGCTGATGCTACCTGCCGCCTGTCAACACATTCTAGGTTCAAACAGTTTCTTCAAAGCTGTGCCCCCCCCCCCCCACCCCACCCCACCCCACCCCACCCCCACTCCTCCAGTCGTGCCCCACGGCTGAGCTCCTCTGTCATTATGGTTAACAAACATACACCAGCTTCCTGCTCTGCTCACTCCGCTTAACAAATGGCTGACCCATCAAATGCTCTGCAGGCCTGCATCCTCTTCAGAATAATCAAACAAACTTTGATCACCCACCTAAACACACATCCAAAGACATTACAACTCATGTATTTCTGCGCAATCCTGCTAATATATTTTTTTAAAAAATCATCCCACTTCTTCAAATTTTAATAGGTCTCAGCTGTTTAAAGGTAGTCTTATTTATTATATTGAAATCCCCTGGAGATGACCACCCACTCAGACCCCCTGGTCAGTTATTTTTTCTTCTTCTGCAGCTGAACACAGGTGCTGTCCATCTGTGTGGCTGCCTGTTTGGTGGCCCTGCCCCCGGGTGGCTGCTCGCCGCCTGCTGCCTGCTGCCAGGCTCTCCTCATGAGTGTGGGGGATAAACGGTGACCATACCTGTCTCCGGCTGCAAACTCTCCCCTTCCCCACTGCGTCACTGACACCCTCGTCACCTCCCCCCAATCTCTCAACTGAGCCAGGGTCCCACAGGAGGCCTGTGCTTATCTTTAATCCCCCAGGCCATCTTTATGTGTAATCCCTCTCTCACTTCCCAGAGAATCACCTTTGAAGTGAGGACGTCCTTCCATACGACACGGAAGCACTTTGGAATTAACCGCTTGTCTGTCAAGTGTGAAGCATCCTCAGCGCCTCTCCTGCATACACGTACCTCTATGCTGTTTCATCAACACAGCCTTTCCGTGCAGTATGGACTTTTCCCATATTGTTTTATACACTTTGGATTGTTGCTGCAGCTATAGGTTTCCAGTGGTGAGTCACAGTGTCTTCTACATCCTGTTATTAATTACCAGCGCCGTCACCAGGGTGTAGCGATATGAGGCCGAGGTGGGTACGTCATGAGAAAAAGTCATCACGCTTCCTTTAAAACAACAGCTCTCCCGAGATGACTGAATCTGTTTCCTACATCGCTTCCAAATATTTACACTCTCCTCTGTGCCATGTTAGTTGAGACAAAAATATGTGAGAAAGCAAGCGATCTTACCATAGTGCTGCCATCAGTCCAGCGGAAGTCACTGTCAAACATCTTATCATTCAGGCCGATCCACTGGTAGTCCTGTCCAAGACCTGCCATGCAGGGCAGAACGGTGCAGATAAAGGTTTGCAATATGACCTTTTAAGGACAATTCAGCCAAACAACGTTCAAGACAAACAGAGTGACATCAGTGGCCTGTTGAAGCTTTTCCTGACTTCATTGTGTGATTTTAATGTGGCTTTTTCAGATAACCACTTCAGGCTTATCATGTGCAATAAATTTCTTAGGACTAGCAAAGTTCAACTCACGGTTGACAAAGAGCTGCTCCTCGTGGGACAAGATGCTGGTGAGATGAGCTCCTTGAATGCGACACTCTCTCTCCGCTGTGTCCCAGTTTCTCCTCTGGGGGAAGTACTTGTAGCAGTGACCCTGGAACTTATGCCAGCCGTATTCACAAATTTCTGTATCTGATGGAAAATACAGAGAGATTTCAGTAAACACACATGTGAAGCACAAAAGCAACATGAAAATCTTTAATTATTTAATTTTGATTTCACCTAATAAAAATCCAAACTTGATCTTTAGTTGACATTCAGGCAACAGTCTGTCTCATCACCTTAACATATCTGGGCATCATCTGATCTAATGAATCTGCTGTACTGCTCGCACATATTCATCTCTGTTGTTCAAGTAAGATAAAAAAAATAATCAATGTGATGGATTGGTTTCCAGCAAGAACAAAAACAGTTTGACCTCAATAGTGAGTCAAAGGTTTGAATAACAGCTAAAGCAGGTGATACTTCACTCAGAATTTTAATAAAAACAAGTACTAGATTAAAATGACAAATTATAAACTAATATGTTAACTGTATAAAACTTGAGAAAGGACATTTTTTAGGGGGAGCCAGAAAAACAGAAACTTTTAAAATCTAGTCCAGCAATGTAGTCTGCTGTATTTGTGTTTTAGGTCAACTTGTCCCACCCTGCCATGCCTAAGTTCATGCTCAGATTCTTGAGGTTGTTCTCAGATATGCTCTCTCTCTCTCTCTCTCTCTCTCGTCTCCTCTCTCTCTCCTCTCTCTCTCTCTCTCTCTCTCTCTCCTCTCTCTCTCTCTCCTCTCTCTCTCTCTCTCTCCTCTCGTTTGGAAAAACCAGCTCAGATAGCAGCTGTGTCTGAGCACACATGATGGGTGGAATTCCCTGATGAGTGATCAGACAAAATTTAGGGTGTAGACACTGGTCAACAAAAATCAGCTAAAGATGTATGAATCCCTGGTTTAGTAAGACTGTGAAATCAATAACTTAGGAATAAATCCTTCCATATTATAAAAAAATTATATGTAAATACTCTTTAAATTTCAGAAGTAACTCAAGTAATGCAATTTATTATCTTTGCAAGTCTTTCCTAGAGGGAAATATCCATAAGTCCCATGAGGTCTGGCACACCGGCGGTGACCCCGGCTTGAAATGAAAGCAGTAATGTGGAAAATAAAGAGAGGAGACGATGTACCAGCTGCCTTTGTGTCTGAAGCTTGTGGAAACTCTAAAGGAGCTCAAGGGAGTTTGAATTATCCTGAGCACTATCAGACATGATGGACCTTCAGGCAGCACTAAAAAAGAAACTGTTCAAAGTAATTGCAGTGATGAGATGGGGTAGTGTTTATGACTCAGCTAATTCCTGTGAGAAACCTGAGACAATGCTCAGCTACACACAGACAGACTGGCTGAACCTCTGTCACATCATGTCACTGCAAATTTCAAAAATGTATCACGTCTTTGAATGAATTTGAATGAATAAGTCTTTGTGTTTTACTCCCAGGGGCTGGAGTTAGTGATTACATTCGACACCTAAATGAATCACATAAAAGAACAATTATGTTAAATATCATTAGCATATCATGAATACCTTCTTCACAATACAGCCCGGAGTAACTTGGGAGGCAAACACATTTGAAGGAGGCCAGCCCATCGACACATGTACCACCGTTGCGGCAAGGGTTTGACTGGCACTCGTCAATATCTTCAGAGAAAACAGAGAGAATCAACAACAGGGAATACAGCAACTTCTAATCATTGTTATATTAAGGAGTGTTCATAGAAATTTTTGAATTCTTCTAGTTTGTAAATTAGGGGACTGAGAGTATAGAGAAATACCTGTTTCACATCGGTGCCCTGTATAACCTGGAGCACAGTTACACGAATAGACGCTCCCACTCTTGTAGCAAGAACCTCCATTCTGACAAATGTTTTCTGTACATGAATGCAGTCCTTTAAAGAAAGAAGAATAAAGGGTAAATAGAAATGTTTATCATGCCGAAAAATTGAATTTAAATCAAAGATAGTGAAAGAAACTCACCAGGAATTTCCACAGTCTCGCCAACAACAGTGTGTCCCAGTTCACCACTTGGATTTGGTACGGTGGTCGTAGCCTCATTGACTGGTGGGTGTCCTTCGATGAGTGAAGACTGTACCGTTGAGTCAATGTCCAGTTTGTCATCATATTCAGGTAAAGATGACGGTGGGGTGGTTGCGGATGCAACTGAAGCTAGCTGGCTTTGCACATCAGCTGATGACTTTGTTGTGGATTTAAACGGCGTTTGAGTTTGATAAGAGACATCCGTATCGATTTTTACCTTGTTTCCAGAGGTGGTACCAATCCCAACAACCTCTCCTTCTGAAGTTGCTGTAGCATTCTCCTTGAATACAGTTTGGATTTCATCAAGGGACAAAGGGTGTTGAGCTGTACTGTCAGTCTTCGTAGTCAACTCTCTAGATGCCACGTCAGAGCTGACAGATGCGCTTTCATAACTGACAGCTTCAGCTTGAACTCTTGTGCTGGGGACAGCAGGTGATTTAGTTGTGGCGGGCAGAACCACGGCGACACTGCCCTCGTCATCGTCAGGAATGCTCGTGGTGATCATGCTCTCATCTGAGCTGCTGCTGCTCTCTGAATCCCTCTCAGAACTACTGGATGATTGTGCACTGATGGGAGTTGATGCAATGACAGTGATAGCTGCTGCTACTGCTGGCGAGCTGGTTACTTTTTCTCCTGAAATACTCACAGAGCTGCTCACTGGGTCAAGAGGTGAGCTCTCTGATGTTTGAGAAACAGCAAGTGTTGTAGTAATGAGTACTCCGTCTTCTCTTGCTGTTGTTTGTTCCCTGTTATAAGGAATGGATTCAACTCGGTTGGGATCTGATGAATCATAATCTGGTGTTGGATAATCTTGGTCTTTGTCTACATAGTCAGCTGAGGAAGGAGTTATTTGAACATCTGAATGGATGTTTATGTTTTTTTCTGTTGAGACAAAGATCTCTCCACTTCCTGAGGAGGATTTCTTTGTATTACTTGAATATTCAGTAGCTGTTGAGGTTTCAAATGACACTAAATGTTTTGCAACTGTCGTTTCAAACTCTGCAGGTACTCTCTCTGTAACAGTACTCATGTCTGCTGATGTCAATATAGGATAAGTAGATGTTTCATGGAGATCGCTGCCTTTGTCTGAGCCATGTAGAGCATCAGTTGAAACCTCTTTGGTTGTAGGTGGTTGGCTTGATGTGACATGTGATGTGACAATTGCTGCACTCTGGGGAGTCACATCACTGGGATTAAGCTTATTTCTTGTCTCCTCGCCAAACGAGACTGGGGTGGTTGTGGCCAGATTAATTTTCTCTGAAGAGATGTCAGCATGGGGTTGGTGTGTGAATGTGATCTCAGACCTTGCTTGTTGAAAGGTCACCTCAGTTTGTGTTGCATTTGGTTCTTGCACAGCAGTAGTAACAAACTGAACCATGACATTGGGTTTTGATGTGTTCTGCAGAGGGGACACTGTTGATGTAAAAGTCAACTCATTTTTGGATGGAGAGGTGGGTTCCTCTGTGCTGAAATGCGTGGATACAGAGGTGGGTACAGTCTTTTCACTCTCAGATGCCTCTGTTTCAGATGATGCAGCTGTGCTGTCAGTGATCTCATTCCCAGACCTCTCTACATATGGGATGTGAGATGTAGACATTCCTCTTATGGTTTGAGAAGGCAAATGGGAGTAAGAAGATGGAATCTCAGTTTTATTTTCCATGGCGTGTTCTACAAATTCATCTTCTGGTTTGTTCTCAACAGGAAAAGCTAAACTGGGTGTTGTTGAATCAAAGATTTCTTCAGAGGTTGAAATTATTGGAAGGGTAGTTGTGGGTATGGCTTTAGGTGACATTGTGTCTTTCTTTTCTTCACTGGATGTCTCTATTGGAGAAATGCTGACACCTGGTGATGACTGTGAAATTGCAAATGAATATTCAGAAAATGTTGACATTGACGAGTCAATGCCCGATGCATGAGTAGTTATTTCTGTAGTTCCTGAACCCTCTGGTTCTTCTGTCACCTCCATCTTTTGTGTCATTGTAATTGCTGTGGCACCTCCAGCTTCCTCTGTCCGGACAGTTGGGTAAAATGCAGAGGAAGGAACTATAGAAATAGTGTCTACATCAATGATAGTGTCATCTTTGGCGATTTGGCCAGGAGTTGAACTGCCTTCAGTCAGTCTTTCCGTAACTGCAGAGAACAAATCATCTTCATCTTTGGCATCCTCTGTGAATATGAGAGATGTGCTGGTTGATGGCTTAGATGCATGCAGGACCATGGTTGGTGTGTGTTCAGTAAGGTTAGTCTTGCTTTGGCTGCTGCTTGGAGTAATAATCACAACTTGTTGATCTGTGACACTGTGATAAACTATGCTGGGAATGGGGGTGGGCGATGCTGTGAAGTCATTTGGTTTAGATTCACTGCTGGAGCTTAGTGAGGTGAATTCCACAATTGTATGATCGCTAAAGGGAGATTCAGTGGAATGGACTGAAACACTTCTATTTGAAGGCTGTGTTATGTGCTCAGTCACAGTAGTTTGATCTTTCACACCACTTGAAACAGAGTGCTCTGCTGCTTCAGAAAAGATTGGGGTTTCTGTATGTGAAGTTATTCCAGCCTCCTGTGATGATGAGAGAACACCAGTAGTTGGTGTCATTGAAACAAAGGTTTGTGTTTCCCCTGCTGCTTCTCCGAATGTGAAGCTCTCCTTCACGGATGATTTTTCATATAGCGTTGTTGTTGTTTTAGGTTTTTCTGTGCTGAAGAGAGAAGAGGCAACACTCTTTGTGGTGTCAGAGGATGCACGTTCAGAAATTGAAGCTGAACTTGTTGGTGTCTTTGTGGTGTGTGCTGAATATAATGTAGCATTAAATTCAGGAAGCACATCAGTGGTTTGCTCACTGGAAGAAACCCCTGAGTATGTTGGGATTGTACTATCTGTGGGAGTGGTAATATTTGAAGATGGTTCCGATGATTTTGTGGAGAAAGGGTCCGCGTCATCAGGTAAGGGTTGTTCACTAATATCATTACTTGAAGTGAAGATGGGGGAACCAGTAGGTGACACCGAACTCCCCTGAACTGTTGATGCATCTGTTTGAGAAGACATTGCCGCTTGACTCTCAGTGCTGTATAGAGAAGAAGCTGTGGAGCCAGTAGGTTTGGGTAAATCCGTACCAACAGTAGATTGGATTTGCTTTGAAAGTGATACAGTTGGGGTTATTGGTACAAATGTAGTTGAACCACTGATGTCATCACCTGAAGTCTCATCTTCAACTCCAGAGCCATCTGTGAATGCCCCACTGCCTTGTTCATGATGGTCGAGCTCAGTGCGGGTCTTCTGAGATTGGGTTGATGACAACAACACTTTTGGAAACTGTGTACTGAATTGAGTTGATATTGCAGCATCAAATGTGACAGAAGCACTCTGACTTTCATCTATTTCAGTCTCATCGGTTGTCACAATAAATTCATGCCGCTGACTTGTGGTAGTTTCAATGGATGCCTCTGCACCAGATCCATCTGGAGATGACTCCAAATCATCCTCGTCAGGCAAACCACCAGAGCTTTCTGCATCAATGTCGGTAGAGGTTTCCATTGAAGTAAACACAGTAACACTAGGTAATACCATAGGTTGAGAAGTTTTAAGCGTACTGGAACTTACTGTGGTGGTCGTCATTTTCACTGAGGAATATGCTGTCCCCGTTTGTGTTTCTTGATGAGTATCATCCGTGGATACAGATATGTTATCCCCTGAATATTCTGCTCCAGTGAAGTCATCACTTTCTGAATCAGACACAGATGATACTGTTATCTCAGATGTGGTTTCAACAGTAGATTGTTGTGCCATGAACTCAGCTGGGGTTGATGATTCAAGACCAAGCTGTGTTATGGTGTGATCCAAAGCTTTCAAGCTTTCACTTCCTGGTGTGACTTTGACTTGAGATTGAGTGGAAATGGTAGTTGATAATGATTTGAACTCATCTGTACTAAAAAATGATGTTACCATTGTAACTTCAGATTTTGAAAGCTCAGTTCTTTGAGTTTCGGATGTTGGTTTCCATGTGCTGATCGTTTCAGAACGAGTAATTCCTGCACTTGAAATGGTTTCTCGAGACGTAACAAATGTTTGAAGAGTTGCAGTGGCCTTTGGTGATGTTGTGTGTGTCTCTGTCGTCATCATAGAGGAAACAGAACTATTGGCATTCACTGAGTCCAATTTTTCATTAAATGATGAAATAGAGGCTGTTGTACCAGGATTGCCAGTGGATTGTTGCAAAGGAGGTGAGGATTCAGTAAGCGGGAAATCGGTGCCAAAGCTGTAGTCAACCTCTTCAAATAGTTCGACAGAGGGTGTGACACTTGAATTATTTCTGTTGTCAAATGAGGAAGAACTCAAAACCGAACTTGTAGTGAACGAGTCCAACAACTGGGCCCCAGAGCCTTCTGGATTCATGGAAAAGGGTAAAACTGAAGATTGTTCAGTTTCATCAGTTATAGGAGGAACTGGGCTCTTGCTGGTCAGGTCTGTGCTGACACTGTCCAGAATTGGCACAACTGTTGGTTTCTTTGTGCGAAACAGTGATGAACCTGTAGGCGCTGATTTGGGGCTGCTGGAGATCTCAGATGGCACTTTGGCTGAGCTTTGATCATCGATTGCAGAGGAAGCAGAACTTAGTGCTGTTGTCCAAGAATCCTGTTCTAATTGACTGGTCGTAAAGGTTTCTTGTGTCTCAGAAGATACAGTTGGTAGTTTTTCGGTACTGAAATGAGATGGAGTTGGTGAAACACCTGTGTTGAAGACAGGAGCTGATTCAGATTTCTGAGAAGCTATAGTCGAAGCACTTTCTGTATTCAACAGACCAGAAACAGTGGTAGAAGTTGTGCTTGTATCGTTCTTCAGAAAGATTGTCGAATCTCCAGAACTCTCAGCATCAATAGAACTGAGGAAGGATGAAGTTTCACCTCGAGTGGTTGAGATTGAAGGAAGGGACTCAACTAAGGTAGAGTCAGTACTAATGCCATCATCATCAATATCAAGAACTGTGGAAGATATAATAGATGTGTTAACAGGAGAAACTGTTGATGAACTTGTCAATGCCTCATCTGTGATTGGAGAAATGGATGGTTCTTCACTGAGTGATGGTAGTTTTGTCTCATCTGTTGGAGCAGTTTCTGTTGTTTCACTTGTAAAAGTTGCCAATGCTTCAGTGGTGAATACCAATGAGGTTGTAAAAGTGTCAGATGAGCTTGGGAAGGATTTATCTGAGGTCGTTTCACCTGAACCATCTTCATCTATGCTGGTGATAACTGATGATTGTTGTGTCTCGTCAGTTACAGGAGAAACTGAGCTCTTGCCGGTCTGGTCTGTGCCCACACTGTCCTTGTCTAGCAACGGCACAGCTGTGGGTTTCTTTGTGCTAAACAGCGATGAACCTGTAGGAGATGCTTTGGGGCTGCTGGACATTTCAGATGGCAGTTTGGCTGAGCTTTGTTCATCTGTTGCCGGGGAAGCAGAACCTTGTTCTGGTGTCCAAGAATCCAATTTTGGTCGACTGGTCGTAATTGTTTCAGGTGAGGCTGTTGGTAGTTTTTCGATGCTGAAAAGAGATGATGATGTCGTCACACCTGCTGTTAACGTAGCAGCTGATTCAGATGACTGAGAAACTGATGCCAAAATCCTTTCTGTACTCAATAGACTAGAAAGCGTTGTTGATGTGGTAGATGTATCTTTGCTGAGAAAGCTTGCCCCATCTCCAGAACTCTCAGCATCAATAGCACTGAGGAAAGATGAAGTTTCACCTTGAGTGGTTGAGACACTGGTAGAAGGAAGGGACTCAACTAAGGTAGAGTCAGTACTAATGCCATCATCATCAATATCGAGAACGGTGGATGATATAATAGATGTGCTAACAGGAGAAACTCTTGATGAACTTGTCAATGCCTCATCTGTGATTGGAGAAATGGATGGTTCTTCACTGAGTGATGGTAGTTTTGTCTCATCTGTTGCAGCAGTTTCTGTTGTTTCACTATTAAAAGTTTCCAATGCTTCAGTGGTGAATACGAATGAGGTTGTAAAAGTGTCAGATGAGCTTGGGAAGGATTTATCTGAGGTCGTTTCACCTGAACCATCTTCATGTATGCTGGTGATAACTGATGATTGTTGTGTCTCATCAGTCACAGGAGAAACTGAGCTCTTGCCGGTCTGGTCTGTGCCCACACTGTCCTTGTCTAGCAACGGCACAGCTGTGGGTTTCTTTGTGCTAAACAGCGATGAACCTGTAGGAGATGCTTTGGGGCTGCTGGACATTTCAGATGGCAGTTTGGCTGAGCTTTGTTCATCTGTTGCAGGGGAAGCAGAACCTTGTTCTGGTGTCCAAGAATCCAATTTTGGTCGACTGGTCGTAATTGTTTCAGGTGAGGCTGTTGGTAGTTTTTCGGTGCTGAAAAGAGATGTTGATGTCGTCACACCTGCTGTTAACGTAGCAGCTGATTCAGACGCCTGAGAAACTGATGCCAAAATCCTTTCTGTACTCAATAGACTAGAAAGCGTTGTTGATGTGGTAGATGTATCTTTGCTGAGAAAGCTTGCCCCATCTCCAGAACTCTCAGCATCAATAGCACTGAGGAAAGATGAAGTTTCACCTCGAGTGGTTGAGACACTGATAGAAGGAAGGGACTCAACTAAGGTAGAGTCAGTACTAATGCCATCATCATCAATATCGAGAACGGTGGATGATATAATAGATGTGCTAACAGGAGAAACTCTTGATGAACTTGTCAATGCCTCATCTGTGATTGGAGAAATGGATGGTTCTTCACTGAGTGATGGTAGTTTTGTCTCATCTGTTGCAGCAGTTTCTGTTGTTTCACTTGTAAAAGTTGCCAATGCTTCAGTGGTGAATACCAATGAGGATGTAAAAGTGTCAGATGAGCTTGGGAAGGATTTATCTGAGGTCGTTTCACCTGAACCCTCTTCATCTATGCTGGTGATAACTGACGATTGATCTGTCTCGTCAGTTACAGGAGAAACTGAGCTCTTGCCGGTCTGGTCTGTGCCCACACTGTCCATGTCTAGCAAAGGCACAGCTGTGGGTTTCTTTGTGCTAAACAGTGATGAACCTGTAGGAGATGCTTTGGGGCTGCTGGACATTTCAGATGGCACTTTGACTGAGCTTTGTTCGTCTGTTGCCGAGGAAGCAGAACTTTGTTCTGGTGTCCAAGAATCCAGTTTTGGTTTGCTGGTCGTAATTGTTTCAGGTGAGGCTGTGGGTAGTTTTTCGGTGCTGAAAAGAGATACCGATTCTGTCACTCCTGCTTGTAATGTAGCAGCTGATTCAGACGTCTGAGAAACTATTGCTGAAGTCATTTCTGAACTCAACAGAGTGGAAGGGGTGGTTGATGGGGCACTTGAATCGTAGCTGAAAAAACTAGTCCCATCTCCAGAACTCTCAGCATCAATAGTACTGAGAAATGATGATGCTTTACTTGTCGCAGTTGGCCCACTGATAGAGGAAGTAGACTCCACTGCTGTAGTTTCACTACGAATGGAATCATCAATGTCAAGTACTGTGGTCGATGAAAATGTTGTGTCGCTTGGAGTTACGATTGGTGGGCTTGTTAAAGTCTCATTTTTCATTGAAGATATTTCTTGAATGAGTGATGTTGTTGTCTCATCTGTTGCAGCAATATCTGTTGTTCCAGTTGTAAGAGACGTCAATGCTTCAGTGGAGAATACAGGTGAGGATGGAAAACTGTCTGCTCGGCTTGAGAAGAACATATCTGTTGGTTTTTCAGCTGAACCCTCATCATCTATGGGTGTGATAACCGACGATTGTTCTGTCTCGTCAGTTACAGGAGAAACTGAGCTCTTGTCGGTCTGGTCTGTGCCCACACTGTCCTTGTCTAGCAACGGCACAGCTGTTGGTTTCTTTGTGCTAAACAGTGATGAACCTGTAGGAGATGCTTTGGGACTGCTGGACATTTCAGATGGCACTTTGGCTGAGCTTTGATCATCGATTGCAGAGGAAGCAGAACTTTGTGCTGTTGTCCATGAATCCTGATCTGATTTACTGGTTGTAACTGTTTCATGCGTTTCAGGTGAGGCTGTTGGTAGTTTTTCAGTACTGAAAAGAGATGTTGATGCCGTCACACCTGCTGTTAACGTCGCAGCTGATTCAGACGTCTGAGAAACTATTGCTGAAGTCATTTCTGTACTCAGTATACGAGAAAGAGTGGTTGACGTGGTAGCTGCAGCTTTGCTGAAAAAGCCAGTCCCATCTCCAGAACTCTCAGCATCAACAGTACTGATGAGTGATGATGTTTCACCTCTCGTGGGTGATGCACTGATAGAGGGAAAGGACTCTGCTACGGTAGAGGCCCTACTAATTCCATCATCATCAACGTCAAGAGCTTTGGATGGTATGACAGATGTGTTGACAGGTGAAACTGTTGATGAACTTGTCGATGTCTCACCTGTGATTGGATATATTGATTTCTGTTCACTGAGTGATGATATTTCTGTCTCATCTGTTGGAGCAGTTTCTGTTGTTCCATCTGTAAAAGTTGTCGATGTTTCTGTGGAGAATACAGATGAGGATAGAAAGATGTCAGACGAGCTTGGGAAGGATTTATCTGTGGCCGTTTCACCTGAACCCTCTTCATCTACGCCTGTGGTAACTGAAGATTGTTGTGTCTCGTCAGTCACAGGAGAAACTGAGCTCTTGTCGGTCTGGTCTGTGCCCACACTGTCCTTGTCTAGCAACGGCACAGCTGTGGGTTTCCTTGTGCTAAACAGTGATGAACCTGTAGGAGATGCTTTGGGGCTGCTGGACATTTCAGATGGCAGTTTGGCTGAGCTTTGTTCATCTGTTGCAGGGGAAGCAGAACCTTGTTCTGGTGTCCAAGAATCCAATTTTGGTCGACTGGTCGTAATTGTTTCAGGTGAGGCTGTTGGTAGTTTTTCGGTGCTGAAAAGAGATGTTGATGTCGTCACACCTGCTGTTAACGTAGCAGCTGATTCAGACGTCTGAGAAACTGATGCCAAAATCCTTTCTGTACTCAATAGACTAGAAAGCGTTGTTGATGTGGTAGATGTATCTTTGCTGAGAAAGCTTGCCCCATCTCCAGAACTCTCAGCATCAATAGCACTGAGGAAAGATGAAGTTTCACCTCGAGTAGTTGAGACACTGATAGAAGGAAGGGACTCAACTAAGGTAGAGTCAGTACTAATGCCATCATCATCAATATCGAGAACGGTGGATGATATAATAGATGTGCTAACAGGAGAAACTCTTGATGAACTTGTCAATGCCTCATCTGTGATTGGAGATATGGATGGTTCTTCACTGAGTGATGGTAGTTTTGTCTCATCTGTTGCAGCAGTTTCTGTTGTTTCACTTGTAAAAGTTGCCAATGCTTCAGTGGTGAATACCAATGAGGATGTAAAAGTGTCAGATGAGCTTGGGAAGGATTTATCTGAGGTCGTTTCACCTGAACCCTCTTCATCTATGCTGGTGATAACTGACGACTGTTCTGTCTCATCAGTTACAGGAGAAACTGAGCTCTTGCCGGTCTGGTCTGTGCCCACACTGTCCATGTCTAGCAACGGCACAGCTGTGGGTTTCTTTGTGCTAAACAGTGATGAACCTGTAGGAGATGCTTTGGGGCTGCTGGACATTTCAGATGGCACTTTGACTGAGCTTTGTTCGTCTGTTGCCGAGGAAGCAGAACTTTGTTCTGGTGTCCAAGAATCCAGTTTTGGTTTGTTGGTCGTAACTGTTTCAGGTGAGGCTGTGGGTAGTTTTTCGGTGCTGAAAAGAGATACCGATTCTGTCACTCCTGCTTGTAATGTAGCAGCTGATTCAGACGTCTGAGAAACTATTGCTGAAGTCATTTCTGAACTCAACAGAGTGGAAGGGGTGGTTGATGGGGCACTTGAATCGTAGCTGAAAAAACTAGTCCCATCTCCAGAACTCTCAGCATCAATAGTACTGAGAAATGATGATGCTTCACTTGTCGCAGTTGGCCCACTGATAGAGGAAGTAGACTCCACTGCTGTAGTTTCACTACGAATGGAATCATCAATGTCAAGTACTGTGGTCGATGAAAATGTTGTGTCGCTTGGAGTTACGATTGGTGGGCTTGTTAAAGTCTCATTTTTCATTGAAGATATTTCTTGAATGAGTGATGTTGTTGTCTCATCTGTTGCAGCAATATCTGTTGTTCCAGTTGTAAGAGACGTCAATGCTTCAGTGGAGAATACAGGTGAGGATGGAAAACTGTCTGCTCGGCTTGAGAAGAACATATCTGTTGGTTTTTCAGCTGAACCCTCATCATCTATGGGTGTGATAACCGACGATTGTTCTGTCTCGTCAGTTACAGGAGAAACTGAGCTCTTGTCGGTCTGGTCTGTGCCCACACTGTCCTTGTCTAGCAACGGCACAGCTGTTGGTTTCTTTGTGCTAAACAGTGATGAACCTGTAGGAGATGCTTTGGGACTGCTGGACATTTCAGATGGCACTTTGGCTGAGCTTTGATCATCGATTGCAGAGGAAGCAGAACTTTGTGCTGTTGTCCATGAATCCTGATCTGATTTACTGGTTGTAACTGTTTCATGCGTTTCAGGTGAGGCTGTTGGTAGTTTTTCAGTACTGAAAAGAGATGTTGATGCCGTCACACCTGCTGTTAACGTCGCAGCTGATTCAGACGTCTGAGAAACTATTGCTGAAGTCATTTCTGTACTCAGTATACGAGAAAGAGTGGTTGACGTGGTAGCTGCAGCTTTGCTGAAAAAGCCAGTCCCATCTCCAGAACTCTCAGCATCAACAGTACTGATGAGTGATGATGTTTCACCTCTCGTGGGTGATGCACTGATAGAGGGAAAGGACTCTGCTACGGTAGAGGCCCTACTAATTCCATCATCATCAACGTCAAGAGCTTTGGATGGTATGACAGATGTGTTGACAGGTGAAACTGTTGATGAACTTGTCGATGTCTCACCTGTGATTGGATATATTGATTTCTGTTCACTGAGTGATGATATTTCTGTCTCATCTGTTGGAGCAGTTTCTGTTGTTCCATCTGTAAAAGTTGTCGATGTTTCTGTGGAGAATACAGATGAGGATAGAAAGATGTCAGACGAGCTTGGGAAGGATTTATCTGTGGCCGTTTCACCTGAACCCTCTTCATCTACGCCTGTGGTAACTGAAGATTGTTGTGTCTCGTCAGTCACAGGAGAAACTGAGCTCTTGTCGGTCTGGTCTGTGCCCACACTGTCCTTGTCTAGCAACGGCACAGCTGTGGGTTTCCTTGTGCTAAACAGTGATGAACCTGTAGGAGATGCTTTGGGGCTGCTGGACATTTCAGATGGCAGTTTGGCTGAGCTTTGTTCATCTGTTGCAGGGGAAGCAGAACCTTGTTCTGGTGTCCAAGAATCCAATTTTGGTCGACTGGTCGTAATTGTTTCAGGTGAGGCTGTTGGTAGTTTTTCGGTGCTGAAAAGAGATGTTGATGTCGTCACACCTGCTGTTAACGTAGCAGCTGATTCAGACGTCTGAGAAACTGATGCCAAAATCCTTTCTGTACTCAATAGACTAGAAAGCGTTGTTGATGTGGTAGATGTATCTTTGCTGAGAAAGCTTGCCCCATCTCCAGAACTCTCAGCATCAATAGCACTGAGGAAAGATGAAGTTTCACCTCGAGTGGTTGAGACACTGATAGAAGGAAGGGACTCAACTAAGGTAGAGTCAGTACTAATGCCATCATCATCAATATCGAGAACGGTGGATGATATAATAGATGTGCTAACAGGAGAAACTCTTGATGAACTTGTCAATGCCTCATCTGTGATTGGAGATATGGATGGTTCTTCACTGAGTGATGGTAGTTTTGTCTCATCTGTCGGAGCAGTTTCTGTTGTTTCACTTGTAAAAGTTGCCAATGCTTCAGTGGTGAATACCAATGAGGATGTAAAAGTGTCAGATGAGCTTGGGAAGGATTTATCTGAGGTCGTTTCACCTGAACCCTCTTCATCTATGCTGGTGATAACTGACGACTGTTCTGTCTCATCAGTTACAGGAGAAACTGAGCTCTTGCCGGTCTGGTCTGTGCCCACACTGTCCATGTCTAGCAACGGCACAGCTGTTGGTTTCTTTGTGCTAAACAGTGATGAACCTGTAGGAGATGCTTTGGGGCTGCTGGACATTTCAGATGGCACTTTGACTGAGCTTTGTTCGTCTGTTGCCGAGGAAGCAGAACTTTGTTCTGGTGTCCAAGAATCCAGTTTTGGTTTGCTGGTCGTAACTGTTTCAGGTGAGGCTGTGGGTAGTTTTTCGGTGCTGAAAAGAGATACCGATTCTGTCACTCCTGCTTGTAATGTAGCAGCTGATTCAGACGTCTGAGAAACTATTGCTGAAGTCATTTCTGAACTCAACAGAGTGGAAGGGGTGGTTGATGGGGCACTTGAATCGTAGCTGAAAAAACTAGTCCCATCTCCAGAACTCTCAGCATCAATAGTACTGAGAAATGATGATGCTTCACTTGTCGCAGTTGGCCCACTGATAGAGGAAGTAGACTCCACTGCTGTAGTTTCACTACGAATGGAATCATCAATGTCAAGTACTGTGGTCGATGAAAATGTTGTGTCGCTTGGAGTTACGATTGGTGGGCTTGTTAAAGTCTCATTTTTCAGTGAAGATATTTCTTGAATGAGTGATGTTGTTGTCTCATCTGTTGCAGCAATATCTGTTGTTCCAGTTGTAAGAGACGTCAATGCTTCAGTGGAGAATACAGGTGAGGATGGAAAACTGTCTGCTCGGCTTGAGAAGAACATATCTGTTGGTTTTTCAGCTGAACCCTCATCATCTATGGGTGTGATAACCGACGATTGTTCTGTCTCGTCAGTTACAGGAGAAACTGAGCTCTTGTCGGTCTGGTCTGTGCCCACACTGTCCTTGTCTAGCAACGGCACAGCTGTTGGTTTCTTTGTGCTAAACAGTGATGAACCTGTAGGAGATGCTTTGGGACTGCTGGACATTTCAGATGGCACTTTGGCTGAGCTTTGATCATCGATTGCAGAGGAAGCAGAACTTTGTGCTGTTGTCCATGAATCCTGATCTGATTTACTGGTTGTAACTGTTTCATGCGTTTCAGGTGAGGCTGTTGGTAGTTTTTCAGTACTGAAAAGAGATGTTGATGCCGTCACACCTGCTGTTAACGTCGCAGCTGATTCAGACGTCTGAGAAACTATTGCTGAAGTCATTTCTGTACTCAGTATACGAGAAAGAGTGGTTGACGTGGTAGCTGCAGCTTTGCTGAAAAAGCCAGTCCCATCTCCAGAACTCTCAGCATCAACAGTACTGATGAGTGATGATGTTTCACCTCTCGTGGGTGATGCACTGATAGAGGGAAAGGACTCTGCTACGGTAGAGGCCCTACTAATTCCATCATCATCAACGTCAAGAGCTTTGGATGGTATGACAGATGTGTTGACAGGTGAAACTGTTGATGAACTTGTCGATGTCTCACCTGTGATTGGATATATTGATTTCTGTTCACTGAGTGATGATATTTCTGTCTCATCTGTTGGAGCAGTTTCTGTTGTTCCATCTGTAAAAGTTGTCGATGTTTCTGTGGAGAATACAGATGAGGATAGAAAGATGTCAGACGAGCTTGGGAAGGATTTATCTGTGGCCGTTTCACCTGAACCCTCTTCATCTACGCCTGTGGTAACTGAAGATTGTTGTGTCTCGTCAGTCACAGGAGAAACTGAGCTCTTGTCGGTCTGGTCTGTGCCCACACTGTCCTTGTCTAGCAACGGCACAGCTGTGGGTTTCCTTGTGCTAAACAGTGATGAACCTGTAGGAGATGCTTTGGGGCTGCTGGACATTTCAGATGGCAGTTTGGCTGAGCTTTGTTCATCTGTTGCAGGGGAAGCAGAACCTTGTTCTGGTGTCCAAGAATCCAATTTTGGTCGACTGGTCGTAATTGTTTCAGGTGAGGCTGTTGGTAGTTTTTCGGTGCTGAAAAGAGATGTTGATGTCGTCACACCTGCTGTTAACGTAGCAGCTGATTCAGACGTCTGAGAAACTGATGCCAAAATCCTTTCTGTACTCAATAGACTAGAAAGCGTTGTTGATGTGGTAGATGTATCTTTGCTGAGAAAGCTTGCCCCATCTCCAGAACTCTCAGCATCAATAGCACTGAGGAAAGATGAAGTTTCACCTCGAGTGGTTGAGACACTGGTAGAAGGAAGGGACTCAACTAAGGTAGAGTCAGTACTAATGCCATCATCATCAATATCGAGAACGGTGGATGATATAATAGATGTGCTAACAGGAGAAACTCTTGATGAACTTGTCAATGCCTCATCTGTGATTGGAGATATGGATGGTTCTTCACTGAGTGATGGTAGTTTTGTCTCATCTGTCGGAGCAGTTTCTGTTGTTTCACTTGTAAAAGTTGCCAATGCTTCAGTGGTGAATACCAATGAGGATGTAAAAGTGTCAGATGAGCTTGGGAAGGATTTATCTGAGGTCGTTTCACCTGAACCCTCTTCATCTATGCTGGTGATAACTGACGATTGTTCTGTCTCATCAGTTACAGGAGAAACTGAGCTCTTGCCGGTCTGGTCTGTGCCCACACTGTCCTTGTCTAGCAACGGCACAGCTGTGGGTTTCTTTGTGCTAAACAGTGATGAACCTGTAGGAGATGCTTTGGGGCTGCTGGACATTTCAGATGGCACTTTGACTGAGCTTTGTTCGTCTGTTGCCGAGGAAGCAGAACTTTGTTCTGGTGTCCAAGAATCCAGTTTTGGTTTGCTGGTCGTAACTGTTTCAGGTGAGGCTGTGGGTAGTTTTTCGGTGCTGAAAAGAGATACCGATTCTGTCACTCCTGCTTGTAATGTAGCAGCTGATTCAGACGTCTGAGAAACTATTGCTGAAGTCATTTCTGAACTCAACAGAGTGGAAGGGGTGGTTGATGGGGCACTTGAATCGTAGCTGAAAAAACTAGTCCCATCTCCAGAACTCTCAGCATCAATAGTACTGAGAAATGATGATGCTTCACTTGTCGCAGTTGGCCCACTGATAGAGGAAGTAGACTCCACTGCTGTAGTTTCACTACGAATGGAATCATCAATGTCAAGTACTGTGGTCGATGAAAATGTTGTGTCGCTTGGAGTTACGATTGGTGGGCTTGTTAAAGTCTCATTTTTCATCGAAGATATTTCTTGAATGAGTGATGTTGTTGTCTCATCTGTTGCAGCAATATCTGTTGTTCCAGTTGTAAGAGACGTCAATGCTTCAGTGGAGAATACAGGTGAGGATGGAAAACTGTCTGCTCGGCTTGAGAAGAACATATCTGTTGGTTTTTCAGCTGAACCCTCATCATCTATGGGTGTGATAACCGACGATTGTTCTGTCTCGTCAGTTACAGGAGAAACTGAGCTCTTGTCGGTCTGGTCTGTGCCCACACTGTCCTTGTCTAGCAACGGCACAGCTGTTGGTTTCTTTGTGCTAAACAGTGATGAACCTGTAGGAGATGCTTTGGGGCTGCTGGACATTTCAGATGGCACTTTGGCTGAGCTTTGATCATCGATTGCAGAGGAAGCAGAACTTTGTGCTGTTGTCCATGAATCCTGATCTGATTTACTGGTTGTAACTGTTTCATGCGTTTCAGGTGAGGCTGTTGGTAGTTTTTCAGTACTGAAAAGAGATGTTGATGCCGTCACACCTGCTGTTAACGTCGCAGCTGATTCAGACGTCTGAGAAACTATTGCTGAAGTCATTTCTGTACTCAGTATACGAGAAAGAGTGGTTGACGTGGTAGCTGCAGCTTTGCTGAAAAAGCCAGTCCCATCTCCAGAACTCTCAGCATCAACAGTACTGATGAGTGATGATGTTTCACCTCTCGTGGGTGATGCACTGATAGAGGGAAAGGACTCTGCTACGGTAGAGGCCCTACTAATGCCATCATCATCAACGTCAAGAGCTGTGGATGGTATGACAGATGTGTTGACAGGAGAAACTGTTGATGAACTTGTCGGTGTCTCACCTGTGATTGGATATATTGATTTCTGTTCGCTGAGTGATGATATTTCTGTCTCATCTGTTGGAGCAGTTTCTGTTGTTCCATCTGTAAAAGTTGTCGATGTTTCTGTGGAGAATACAGATGAGGATAGAAAGATGTCAGACGAGCTTGGGAAGGATTTATCTGTGGCCGTTTCACCTGAACCCTCTTCATCTATGCCTGTGGTAACTGAAGATTGTTGTGTCTCGTCAGTCACAGGAGAAACTGAGCTCTTGTCGGTCTGGTCTGTGCCCACACTGTCCTTGTCCTAGCAACGGCACAGCTGTGGGTTTCTTTGTGCTAAACAGTGATGAACCTGTAGGAGATGCTTTGGGGCTGCTGGACATTTCAGATGGCAGTTTGGCTGAGCTTTGTTCATCTGTTGCAGGGGAAGCAGAACCTTGTTCTGGTGTCCAAGAATCCAATTTTGGTCGACTGGTCGTAATTGTTTCAGGTGAGGCTGTTGGTAGTTTTTCGGTGCTGAAAAGAGATGTTGATGTCGTCACACCTGCTGTTAACGTAGTAGCTGATTCAGACGTCTGAGAAACTGATGCCAAAATCCTTTCTGTACTCAATAGACTAGAAAGAGTTGTTGATGTGGTAGATGTATCTTTGCTGAGAAAGCTTGCCCCATCTCCAGAACTCTCAGCATCAATAGCACTGAGGAAAGATGAAGTTTCACCTCGAGTGGTTGAGACACTGATAGAAGGAAGGGACTCAACTAAGGTAGAGTCAGTACTAATGCCATCATCATCAATATCGAGAACGGTGGATGATATAATAGATGTGCTAACAGGAGAAACTCTTGATGAACTTGTCAATGCCTCATCTGTGATTGGAGATATGGATGGTTCTTCACTGAGTGATGGTAGTTTTGTCTCATCTGTCGGAGCAGTTTCTGTTGTTTCACTTGTAAAAGTTGCCAATGCTTCAGTGGTGAATACCAATGAGGATGTAAAAGTGTCAGATGAGCTTGGGAAGGATTTGTCTGTGGCCGTTTCACCTGAACCCTCTTCATCTATGCCGGTGATAACTGACGATTGTACTGTCTCATCAGTTACAGGAGAAACTGAGCTCTTGCCGGTCTGGTCTGTGCCCACACTGTCCTTGTCTAGCAACGGCACAGCTGTTGGTTTCTTTGTGCTAAACAGTGATGAACCTGTAGGAGATGCTTTGGGGCTGCTGGACATTTCAGATGGCACTTTGACTGAGCTTTGTTCGTCTGTTGCCGAGGAAGCAGAACTTTGTTCTGGTGTCCAAGAATCCAGTTTTGGTTTGTTGGTCGTAACTGTTTCAGGTGAGGCTGTGGGTAGTTTTTCGGTGCTGAAAAGAGATACCGATTCTGTCACTCCTGCTTGTAATGTAGCAGCTGATTCAGACGTCTGAGAAACTATTGCTGAAGTCATTTCTGAACTCAACAGAGTGGAAGGGGTGGTTGATGGGGCACTTGAATCGTAGCTGAAAAAACTAGTCCCATCTCCAGAACTCTCAGCATCAATAGTACTGAGAAATGATGATGCTTCACTTGTCGCAGTTGGCCCACTGATAGAGGAAGTAGACTCCACTGCTGTAGTTTCACTACGAATGGAATCATCAATGTCAAGTACTGTGGTCGATGAAAATGTTGTGTCGCTTGGAGTTACGATTGGTGGGCTTGTTAAAGTCTCATTTTTCATTGAAGATATTTCTTGAATGAGTGATGTTGTTGTCTCATCTGTTGCAGCAATATCTGTTGTTCCAGTTGTAAGAGACGTCAATGCTTCAGTGGAGAATACAGGTGAGGATGGAAAACTGTCTGCTCGGCTTGAGAAGAACATATCTGTTGGTTTTTCAGCTGAACCCTCATCATCTATGGGTGTGATAACCGACGATTGTTCTGTCTCGTCAGTTACAGGAGAAACTGAGCTCTTGTCGGTCTGGTCTGTGCCCACACTGTCCTTGTCTAGCAACGGAACAGCTGTTGGTTTCTTTGTGCTAAAACAGTGATGAACCTGTAGGAGATGCTTTGGGGCTGCTGGACATTTCAGATGGCACTTTGGCTGAGCTTTGATCATCGATTGCAGAGGGGAAGCAGAACTTTGTGCTGTTGTCCATGAATCCTTGATCTGATTTACTGGTCTGTAAACTGTTTCATGCGTTTCAGGTGAGGCTTGTTGGTAGTTTTTCGTACTGAAAGAGATGTTGATGCCGTCACACCTGCTGTTAACGTCGCAGCTGATTCAGACGTCTGAGAAACTATGCTGAAGTCCTTCTGTACTCAATTATACTAGAAAGAGTGGTGAGTGGTAGCTTGCAGCTTTGCTGAAAAAGCCGTAGTCCCATCTCCAGAACTCTCAGCATTCAACAGTACTGATGAGTGATGATGTTTCACCTCTCGTGGGTGATGCACTGATAGAGGGAAAGGACTCTGCTACGGTAGAGGCCCTACTAATGCCATCATCATCAACGTCAAGAGCTGTGGATGGTATGACAGATGTGTTGACAGGAGAAACTGTTGATGAACTTGTCGGTGTCTCACCTGTGATTGGATATATTGATTTCTGTTCGCTGAGTGATGATATTTCTGTCTCATCTGTTGGAGCAGTTTCTGTTGTTCCATCTGTAAAAGTTGTCGATGTTTCTGTGGAGAATACAGATGAGGATAGAAAGATGTCAGACGAGCTTGGGAAGGATTTATCTGTGGCCGTTTCACCTGAACCCTCTTCATCTATGCCTGTGGTAACTGAAGATTGTTGTGTCTCGTCAGTCACAGGAGAAACTGAGCTCTTGTCGGTCTGGTCTGTGCCCACACTGTCCTTGTCCAGCAACGGCACAGCTGTGGGTTTCTTTGTGCTAAACAGTGATGAACCTGTAGGAGATGCTTTGGGGCTGCTGGACATTTCAGATGGCAGTTTGGCTGAGCTTTGATCATCGATTGCAGAGGAAGCAGAACTTTGTGCTGTTGTCCATGAATCCTGATCTGATTTACTGGTTGTAACTGTTTCATGCGTTTCAGGTGAGGCTGTTGGTAGTTTTTCAGTACTGAAAAGAGATGTTGATGCCGTCACACCTGCTGTTAACGTCGCAGCTGATTCAGACGTCTGAGAAACTATTGCTGAAGTCATTTCTGTACTCAGTATACGAGAAAGAGTGGTTGACGTGGTAGCTGCAGCTTTGCTGAAAAAGCCAGTCCCATCTCCAGAACTCTCAGCATCAACAGTACTGATGAGTGATGATGTTTCACCTCTCGTGGGTGATGCACTGATAGAGGGAAAGGACTCTGCTACGGTAGAGGCCCTACTAATTCCATCATCATCAACGTCAAGAGCTTTGGATGGTATGACAGATGTGTTGACAGGTGAAACTGTTGATGAACTTGTCGATGTCTCACCTGTGATTGGATATATTGATTTCTGTTCACTGAGTGATGGTAGTTTCTGTCTCATCTGTCGGAGCAGTTTCTGTTGTTCACTTGTAAAAGTTGCCAATGCTTTCAGTGGTGAATACCAGATGAGGATAGTAAAGATGTCAGATGAGCTTGGGAAGGATTTATCTGTGGCCGTTTCACCTGAACCCTCTTCATCTATGCCGGTGGATAACTGACGATTGTTCTGTCTCAGTCAGTTACAGGAGAAACTGAGCTCTTGTCGGTCTGGTCTGTGCCCACACTGTCCTTGTCTAGCAACGGCACAGCTGTGGTTTCCTTGTGCTAAACAGTGATGAACCTGTAGGAGATGCTTTGGGGCTGCTGGACATTTCAGATGGCAGTTTGGCTGAGCTTTGTTCATCTGTTGCAGGGGAAGCAGAACTTTGTTCTGGTGTCCAAGAATCCAGTTTTGGTTTGTTGGTCGTAACTGTTTCAGGTGAGGCTGTGGGTAGTTTTTCGGTGCTGAAAAGAGATACCGATTCTGTCACTCCTGCTTGTAATGTAGCAGCTGATTCAGACGTCTGAGAAACTATTGCTGAAGTCATTTCTGAACTCAACAGAGTGGAAGGGGTGGTTGATGGGGCACTTGAATCGTAGCTGAAAAAACTAGTCCCATCTCCAGAACTCTCAGCATCAATAGTACTGAGAAATGATGATGCTTTACTTGTCGCAGTTGGCCCACTGATAGAGGAAGTAGACTCCACTGCTGTAGTTTCACTACGAATGGAATCATCAATGTCAAGTACTGTGGTCGATGAAAATGTTGTGTCGCTTGGAGTTACGATTGGTGGGCTTGTTAAAGTCTCATTTTTCAGTGAAGATATTTCTTGAATGAGTGATGTTGTTGTCTCATCTGTTGCAGCAATATCTGTTGTTCCAGTTGTAAGAGACGTCAATGCTTCAGTGGAGAATACAGGTGAGGATGGAAAACTGTCTGCTCGGCTTGAGAAGAACATATCTGTTGGTTTTTCAGCTGAACCCTCATCATCTATGGGTGTGATAACCGACGATTGTTCTGTCTCGTCAGTTACAGGAGAAACTGAGCTCTTGTCGGTCTGGTCTGTGCCCACACTGTCCTTGTCTAGCAACGGCACAGCTGTTGGTTTCTTTGTGCTAAACAGTGATGAACCTGTAGGAGATGCTTTGGGGCTGCTGGACATTTCAGATGGCACTTTGGCTGAGCTTTGATCATCGATTGCAGAGGAAGCAGAACTTTGTGCTGTTGTCCATGAATCCTGATCTGATTTACTGGTTGTAACTGTTTCATGCGTTTCAGGTGAGGCTGTTGGTAGTTTTTCAGTACTGAAAAGAGATGTTGATGCCGTCACACCTGCTGTTAACGTCGCAGCTGATTCAGACGTCTGAGAAACTATTGCTGAAGTCATTCTGTACTCAATATACTAGAAAGAGTGGTTGACGTGGTAGCTGCAGCTTTGCTGAAAAAGCCAGTCCCATCTCCAGAACTCTCAGCATCAACAGTACTGATGATGATGATGTTTCACCTCTCGTGATGATGTTTCACCTCTCGTGGGTGATGCACTGATAGAGGGAAAGGACTCTGCTACGGTAGAGGCCCTACTAATGCCATCATCATCAACGTCAAGAGCTGTGGATGGTATGACAGATGTGTTGACAGGAGAAACTGTTGATGAACTTGTCGGTGTCTCACCTGTGATTGGATATATTGATTTCTGTTCGCTGAGTGATGATATTTCTGTCTCATCTGTTGGAGCAGTTTCTGTTGTTCCATCTGTAAAAGTTGTCGATGTTTCTGTGGAGAATACAGATGAGGATAGAAAGATGTCAGACGAGCTTGGGAAGGATTTATCTGTGGCCGTTTCACCTGAACCCTCTTCATCTATGCCTGTGGTAACTGAAGATTGTTGTGTCTCGTCAGTCACAGGAGAAACTGAGCTCTTGTCGGTCTGGTCTGTGCCCACACTGTCCTTGTCCAGCAACGGCACAGCTGTGGGTTTCTTTGTGCTAAACAGTGATGAACCTGTAGGAGATGCTTTGGGGCTGCTGGACATTTCAGATGGCAGTTTGGCTGAGCTTTGTTCATCTGTTGCAGGGGAAGCAGAACCTTGTTCTGGTGTCCAAGAATCCAATTTTGGTCGACTGGTCGTAATTGTTTCAGGTGAGGCTGTTGGTTGTTTTTCGGTGCTGAAAAGAGATGTTGATGTCGTCACACCTGCAGTTAACGTCGCAGCTGATTCAGACGTCTGAGAAACTATTGCCAAAATCCTTTCTGTACTCAATAGACTAGAAAGAGTTGTTGATGTGGTAGGTGTATCCTTGCTGAGAAAGCTTGCCCCATCTCCAGAACTCTCAGCATCAATAGCACTGAGGAAAGATGAAGTTTCACCTCGAGTGGTTGAGACACTGATAGAAGGAAGGGACTCAACTAAGGTAGAGTCAGTACTAATGCCATCATCATCAATATCGAGAACGGTGGATGATATAATAGATGTGCTAACAGGAGAAACTCTTGATGAACTTGTCAATGCCTCATCTGTGATTGGAGATATGGATGGTTCTTCACTGAGTGATGGTAGTTTTGTCTCATCTGTCGGAGCAGTTTCTGTTGTTTCACTTGTAAAAGTTGCCAATGCTTCAGTGGTGAATACCAATGAGGATGTAAAAGTGTCAGATGAGCTTGGGAAGGATTTATCTGTGGCCGTTTCACCTGAACCCTCTTCATCTATGCCTGTGGATAACTGAAGATTGTTCTGTCTCGTCAGTCACAGGAGAAACTGAGCTCTTGTCGGTCTGGTCTGTGCCCACACTGTCCTTGTCCAGCAACGGCACAGCTGTGGGTTTCTTTGTGCTAAACAGTGATGAACCTGTAGGAGATGCTTTGGGGCTGCTGGACATTTCAGATGGCAGTTTGGACTGAGCTTTGTTCAGTCTGTTGCAGGGGAAGCAGAACCTTGTTCTGGTGTCCAAGAATCCAGTTTTGGTCGCTGGTCGTAATTGTTTCAGGTGAGGCTGTGGGTAGTTTTTCGGTGCTGAAAAGAGATAGTTGATGTCGTCACACCTGCAGTTAACGTAGCAGCTGATTCAGACGTCTGAGAAACTATTGCCAAAATCCTTTCTGTACTCAATAGACTAGAAAGAGTTGTTGATGTGGTAGGTGTATCCTTGCTGAGAAAGCTTGCCCCATCTCCAGAACTCTCAGCATCAATAGCACTGAGGAAAGATGAAGTTTCACCTCGAGTGGTTGAGACACTGATAGAAGGAAGGGACTCAACTAAGGTAGAGTCAGTACTAATGCCATCATCATCAATATCGAGAACGGTGGATGATATAATAGATGTGCTAACAGGAGAAACTCTTGATGAACTTGTCAATGCCTCATCTGTGATTGGAGATATGGATGGTTCTTCACTGAGTGATGGTAGTTTTGTCTCATCTGTCGGAGCAGTTTCTGTTGTTTCACTTGTAAAAGTTGCCAATGCTTCAGTGGTGAATACCAATGAGGATGTAAAAGTGTCAGATGAGCTTGGGAAGGATTTATCTGTGGCCGTTTCACCTGAACCCTCTTCATCTATGCCGGTGATAACTGACGACTGTTCTGTCTCGTCAGTTACAGGAGAAACTGAGCTCTTGCCGGTCTGGTCTGTGCCCACACTGTCCTTGTCTAGCAACGGCACAGCTGTTGGTTTCTTTGTGCTAAACAGTGATGAACCTGTAGGAGATGCTTTGGGCTGCTGGACATTTCAGATGGCACTTTGGCTGAGCTTTGATCATCGATTGCAGAGGAAGCAGAACTTTGTGCTGTTGTCCATGAATCCTGATCTGATTTACTGGTTGTAACTGTTTCATGCGTTTCAGGTGAGGCTGTTGGTAGTTTTTCAGTACTGAAAAGAGATGTTGATGCCGTCACACCTGCTGTTAACGTCGCAGCTGATTCAGACGTCTGAGAAACTATTGCTGAAGTCATTCTGTACTCAGTATACGAGAAAGAGTGGTTGACGTGGTAGCTGCAGCTTTGCTGAAAAAGCCAGTCCCATCTCCAGAACTCTCAGCATCAACAGTACTGATGAGTGATGATGTTTCACCTCTCGTGGGTGATGCACTGATAGAGGGAAAGGACTCTGCTACGGTAGAGGCCCTACTAATTCCATCATCATCAACGTCAAGAGCTTTGGATGGTATGACAGATGTGTTGACAGGGAAACTGTTGATGAACTTGTCGATGTCTCACCTGTGATTGGATATATTGATTCTGTTCACTGAGTGATGATATTTCTGTCTCATCTGTTGGAGCAGTTTCTGTTGTTCCAGCTGTAAAAGTTGTCGATGTTTCTGTGGAGAATACAGATGAGGATAGAAATGATGTCAGACGAGCTTGGGAAGGATTTATCTGTGGCCAGTTTCACCTGAACCCTCTTCATCTAGCCTGTGGTAACTGAAGATTGTTGTGTCTCGTCAGTCACAGGAGAAACTGAGCTCTTGTCGGTCTGGTCTGTGCCCACACTGTCCTTGTCTAGCAACGGCACAGCTGTGGGTTTCCTTGTGCTAAACAGTGATGAACCTGTAGGAGATGCTTTGGGGCTGCTGGACATTTCAGATGGCAGTTTGGCTGAGCTTTGTTCATCGATTGCAGAGGAAGCAGAACTTTGTGCTGTTGTCCATGAATCCTGATCTGATTTACTGGTTGTAACTGTTTCATGCGTTTCAGGTGAGGCTGTTGGTAGTTTTTCAGTACTGAAAAGAGATGTTGATGCCGTCACACCTGCTGTTAACGTCGCAGCTGATTCAGACGTCTGAGAAACTATTGCTGAAGTCATTCCTGTACTCAATATACTAGAAAGAGTGGTTGACGTGGTAGCTGCAGCTTTGCTGAAAAAGCCAGTCCCATCTCCAGAACTCTCAGCATCAACAGTACTGATGAGTGATGATGTTTCACCTCTCGTGGGCGATGCACTGATAGAGGGAAAGGACTCTGCTACGGTAGAGGCCCTACTAATGCCATCATCATCAACGTCAAGAGCTGTGGATGGTATGACAGATGTGTTGACAGGAGAAACTGTTGATGAACTTGTCGGTGTCTCACCTGTGATTGGATATATTGATTTCTGTTCGCTGAGTGATGATATTTCTGTCTCATCTGTTGGAGCAGTTTCTGTTGTTCCATCTGTAAAAGTTGTCGATGTTTCTGTGGAGAATACAGATGAGGATAGAAAGATGTCAGACGAGCTTGGGAAGGATTTATCTGTGGCCGTTTCACCTGAACCCTCTTCATCTATGCCTGTGGTAACTGAAGATTGTTGTGTCTCGTCAGTCACAGGAGAAACTGAGCTCTTGTCGGTCTGGTCTGTGCCCACACTGTCCTTGTCCAGCAACGGCACAGCTGTGGGTTTCTTTGTGCTAAACAGTGATGAACCTGTAGGAGATGCTTTGGGGCTGCTGGACATTTCAGATGGCAGTTTGGCTGAGCTTTGTTCATCTGTTGCAGGGGAAGCAGAACCTTGTTCTGGTGTCCAAGAATCCAATTTTGGTCGACTGGTCGTAATTGTTTCAGGTGAGGCTGTTGGTTGTTTTTCGGTGCTGAAAAGAGATGTTGATGTCGTCACACCTGCAGTTAACGTCGCAGCTGATTCAGACGTCTGAGAAACTATTGCCAAAATCCTTTCTGTACTCAATAGACTAGAAAGAGTTGTTGATGTGGTAGGTGTATCTTTGCTGAGAAAGCTTGCCCCATCTCCAGAACTCTCAGCATCAATAGCACTGAGGAAAGATGAAGTTTCACCTCGAGTGGTTGAGACACTGATAGAAGGAAGGGACTCAACTAAGGTAGAGTCAGTACTAATGCCATCATCATCAATATCGAGAACGGTGGATGATATAATAGATGTGCTAACAGGAGAAACTCTTGATGAACTTGTCAATGCCTCATCTGTGATTGGAGATATGGATGGTTCTTCACTGAGTGATGGTAGTTTTGTCTCATCTGCCGGAGCAGTTTCTGTTGTTTCACTTGTAAAAGTTGCCAATGCTTCAGTGGTGAATACCAATGAGGATGTAAAAGTGTCAGATGAGCTTGGGAAGGATTTATCTGTGGCCGTTTCACCTGAACCCTCTTCATCTATGCCGGTGATAACCGACGATTGTTCTGTCTCGTCAGTTACAGGAGAAACTGAGCTCTTGTCGGTCTGGTCTGTGCCCACACTGTCCTTGTCTAGCAACGGCACAGCTGTTGGTTTCTTTGTGCTAAACAGTGATGAACCTGTAGGAGATGCTTTGGGACTGCTGGACATTTCAGATGGCACTTTGGCTGAGCTTTGATCATCGATTGCAGAGGAAGCAGAACTTTGTGCTGTTGTCCATGAATCCTGATCTGATTTACTGGTTGTAACTGTTTCATGCGTTTCAGGTGAGGCTGTTGGTAGTTTTTCAGTACTGAAAAGAGATGTTGATGCCGTCACACCTGCTGTTAACGTCGCAGCTGATTCAGACGTCTGAGAAACTATTGCTGAAGTCATTTCTGTACTCAGTATACGAGAAAGAGTGGTTGACGTGGTAGCTGCAGCTTTGCTGAAAAAGCCAGTCCCATCTCCAGAACTCTCAGCATCAACAGTACTGAGAAATGATGATGCTTCACTTGTCGCAGTTGGCCCACTGATAGAGGAAGTAGACTCCACTGCTGTAGTTTCACTACGAATGGAATCATCAATGTCAAGTACTGTGGTCGATGAAAATGTTGTGTCGCTTGGAGTTACGATTGGTGGGCTTGTTAAAGTCTCATTTTTCAGTGAAGATATTTCTTGAATGAGTGATGTTGTTGTCTCATCTGTTGCAGCAATATCTGTTGTTCCAGTTGTAAGAGACGTCAATGCTTCAGTGGAGAATACAGGTGAGGATGGAAAACTGTCTGCTCGGCTTGAGAAGAACATATCTGTTGGTTTTTCAGCTGAACCCTCATCATCTATGGGTGTGATAACCGACGATTGTTCTGTCTCGTCAGTTACAGGAGAAACTGAGCTCTTGTCGGTCTGGTCTGTGCCCACACTGTCCTTGTCCAGCAACGGCACAGCTGTTGGTTTCTTTGTGCTAAACAGTGATGAACCTGTAGGAGATGCTTTGGGGGCTGCTGGACATTTCAGATGGCACTTTGGCTGAGCTTTGATCATCGATTGCAGAGGAAGCAGAACTTTGTGCTGTTGTCCATGAATCCTGATCTGATTTACTGGTTGTAACTGTTTCATGCGTTTCAGGTGAGGCTGTTGGTAGTTTTTCAGTACTGAAAAGAGATGTTGATGCCGTCACACCTGCTGTTAACGTCGCAGCTGATTCAGACGTCTGAGAAACTATTGCTGAAGTCATTCCTGTACTCAATATACTAGAAAGAGTGGTTGACGTGGTAGCTGCAGCTTTGCTGAAAAAGCCAGTCCCATCTCCAGAACTCTCAGCATCAACAGTACTGATGAGTGATGATGTTTCACCTCTCGTGGGTGATGCACTGATAGAGGGAAAGGACTCTGCTACGGTAGAGGCCCTACTAATGCCATCATCATCAACGTCAAGAGCTGTGGATGGTATGACAGATGTGTTGACAGGAGAAACTGTTGATGAACTTGTCGGTGTCTCACCTGTGATTGGATATATGGATGGTTCTTCCTGAGTGATGGTAGTTTTGTCTCATCTGTCGGAGCAGTTTCTGTTGTTTCACTTGTAAAGTTGCCAATGCTTCAGTGGTGAATACCAATGAGGATGTAAAAGTGTCAGATGAGCTTGGGAAGGATTTATCTGAGGTCGTTTCACCTGAACCCTCTTCATCTATGCCTGTGGATAACTGAAGATTGTTGCTGTCTCGTCAGTCACAGGAGAAACTGAGCTCTTGTCCGGTCTGGTCTGTGCCCACACTGTCCTTGTCCAGCAACGGCACAGCTGTTGGTTTCTTTGTGCTAAACAGTGATGAACCTGTAGGAGATGCTTTGGGGCTGCTGGACATTTCAGATGGCAGTTTGGCTGAGCTTTGATTCATCGATTGCAGGGAAGCAGAACTTTGTTCTGGTGTCCATGAATCCTGATTGATTTACTGGTTCGACTGGTCGTAATTGTTTCAGGTGAGGCTGTTGGTAGTTTTTCAGTACTGAAAAGAGATGTTGATGTCGTCACACCTGCAGTTAACGTCGCAGCTGATTCAGACGTCTGAGAAACTATTGCCAAAATCCTTTCTGTACTCAATAGACTAGAAAGAGTTGTTGATGTGGTAGGTGTATCCTTGCTGGGAAAGCTTGCCCCATCTCCAGAACTCTCAGCATCAATAGCACTGAGGAAAGATGAAGTTTCACCTCGAGTGGTTGAGACACTGATAGAAGGAAGGGACTCAACTAAGGTAGAGTCAGTACTAATGCCATCATCATCAATATCGAGAACGGTGGATGATATAATAGATGTGCTAACAGGAGAAACTCTTGATGAACTTGTCAATGCCTCATCTGTGATTGGAGATATGGATGGTTCTTCACTGAGTGATGGTAGTTTTGTCTCATCTGTCGGAGCAGTTTCTGTTGTTTCACTTGTAAAAGTTGCCAATGCTTCAGTGGTGAATACCAATGAGGATGTAAAAGTGTCAGATGAGCTTGGGAAGGATTTATCTGTGGCCGTTTCACCTGAACCCTCTTCATCTATGCCTGTGGTAACTGAAGATTGTTGTGTCTCGTCAGTCACAGGAGAAACTGAGCTCTTGTCGGTCTGGTCTGTGCCCACACTGTCCTTGTCCAGCAACGGCACAGCTGTGGGTTTCTTTGTGCTAAACAGTGATGAACCTGTAGGAGATGCTTTGGGGCTGCTGGACATTTCAGATGGCAGTTTGGCTGAGCTTTGTTCATCTGTTGCAGGGGAAGCAGAACCTTGTTCTGGTGTCCAAGAATCCAATTTTGGTCGACTGGTCGTAATTGTTTCAGGTGAGGCTGTTGGTTGTTTTTCGGTGCTGAAAAGAGATGTTGATGTCGTCACACCTGCAGTTAACGTCGCAGCTGATTCAGACGTCTGAGAAACTATTGCCAAAATCCTTTCTGTACTCAATAGACTAGAAAGAGTTGTTGATGTGGTAGGTGTATCTTTGCTGAGAAAGCTTGCCCCATCTCCAGAACTCTCAGCATCAATAGCACTGAGGAAAGATGAAGTTTCACCTCGAGTGGTTGAGACACTGATAGAAGGAAGGGACTCAACTAAGGTAGAGTCAGTACTAATGCCATCATCATCAATATCGAGAACGGTGGATGATATAATAGATGTGCTAACAGGAGAAACTCTTGATGAACTTGTCAATGCCTCATCTGTGATTGGAGATATGGATGGTTCTTCACTGAGTGATGGTAGTTTTGTCTCATCTGTCGGAGCAGTTTCTGTTGTTTCACTTGTAAAAGTTGCCAATGCTTCAGTGGTGAATACCAATGAGGATGTAAAAGTGTCAGATGAGCTTGGGAAGGATTTATCTGTGGCCGTTTCACCTGAACCCTCTTCATCTATGCCGGTGATAACTGACGACTGTTCTGTCTCATCAGTTACAGGAGAAACTGAGCTCTTGCCGGTCTGGTCTGTGCCCACACTGTCCATGTCTAGCAACGGCACAGCTGTTGGTTTCTTTGTGCTAAACAGTGATGAACCTGTAGGAGATGCTTTGGGGCTGCTGGACATTTCAGATGGCACTTTGACTGAGCTTTGTTCGTCTGTTGCCGAGGAAGCAGAACTTTGTTCTGGTGTCCAAGAATCCAGTTTTGGTTTGTTGGTCGTAACTGTTTCAGGTGAGGCTGTGGGTAGTTTTTCGGTGCTGAAAAGAGATACCGATTCTGTCACTCCTGCTTGTAATGTAGCAGCTGATTCAGACGTCTGAGAAACTATTGCTGAAGTCATTTCTGAACTCAACAGAGTGGAAGGGGTGGTTGATGGGGCACTTGAATCGTAGCTGAAAAAACTAGTCCCATCTCCAGAACTCTCAGCATCAATAGTACTGAGAAATGATGATGCTTCACTTGTCGCAGTTGGCCCACTGATAGAGGAAGTAGACTCCACTGCTGTAGTTTCACTACGAATGGAATCATCAATGTCAAGTACTGTGGTCGATGAAAATGTTGTGTCGCTTGGAGTTACGATTGGTGGGCTTGTTAAAGTCTCATTTTTCAGTGAAGATATTTCTTGAATGAGTGATGTTGTTGTCTCATCTGTTGCAGCAATATCTGTTGTTCCAGTTGTAAGAGACGTCAATGCTTCAGTGGAGAATACAGGTGAGGATGGAAAACTGTCTGCTCGGCTTGAGAAGAACATATCTGTTGGTTTTTCAGCTGAACCCTCATCATCTATGGGTGTGATAACCGACGATTGTTCTGTCTCGTCAGTTACAGGAGAAACTGAGCTCTTGTCGGTCTGGTCTGTGCCCACACTGTCCTTGTCTAGCAACGGCACAGCTGTTGGTTTCTTTGTGCTAAACAGTGATGAACCTGTAGGAGATGCTTTGGGGCTGCTGGACATTTCAGATGGCACTTTGGCTGAGCTTTGATCATCGATTGCAGAGGAAGCAGAACTTTGTGCTGTTGTCCATGAATCCTGATCTGATTTACTGGTTGTAACTGTTTCATGCGTTTCAGGTGAGGCTGTTGGTAGTTTTTCAGTACTGAAAAGAGATGTTGATGCCGTCACACCTGCTGTTAACGTCGCAGCTGATTCAGACGTCTGAGAAACTATTGCTGAAGTCATTCCTGTACTCAATATACTAGAAAGAGTGGTTGACGTGGTAGCTGCAGCTTTGCTGAAAAAGCCAGTCCCATCTCCAGAACTCTCAGCATCAACAGTACTGATGAGTGATGATGTTTCACCTCTCGTGGGTGATGCACTGATAGAGGGAAAGGACTCTGCTACGGTAGAGGCCCTACTAATGCCATCATCATCAACGTCAAGAGCTGTGGATGGTATGACAGATGTGTTGACAGGAGAAACTGTTGATGAACTTGTCGGTGTCTCACCTGTGATTGGATATATTGATTTCTGTTCGCTGAGTGATGATATTTCTGTCTCATCTGTTGGAGCAGTTTCTGTTGTTCCATCTGTAAAAGTTGTCGATGTTTCTGTGGAGAATACAGATGAGGATAGAAAGATGTCAGACGAGCTTGGGAAGGATTTATCTGTGGCCGTTTCACCTGAACCCTCTTCATCTATGCCTGTGGTAACTGAAGATTGTTGTGTCTCGTCAGTCACAGGAGAAACTGAGCTCTTGCCGGTCTGGTCTGTGCCCACACTGTCCATGTCTAGCAACGGCACAGCTGTTGGTTTCTTTGTGCTAAACAGTGATGAACCTGTAGGAGATGCTTTGGGGCTGCTGGACATTTCAGATGGCACTTTGACTGAGCTTTGTTCGTCTGTTGCCGAGGAAGCAGAACTTTGTTCTGGTGTCCAAGAATCCAGTTTTGGTTTGTTGGTCGTAACTGTTTCAGGTGAGGCTGTGGGTAGTTTTTCGGTGCTGAAAAGAGATACCGATTCTGTCACTCCTGCTTGTAATGTAGCAGCTGATTCAGACGTCTGAGAAACTATTGCTGAAGTCATTTCTGAACTCAACAGAGTGGAAGGGGTGGTTGATGGGGCACTTGAATCGTAGCTGAAAAAACTAGTCCCATCTCCAGAACTCTCAGCATCAATAGTACTGAGAAATGATGATGCTTCACTTGTCGCAGTTGGCCCACTGATAGAGGAAGTAGACTCCACTGCTGTAGTTTCACTACGAATGGAATCATCAATGTCAAGTACTGTGGTCGATGAAAATGTTGTGTCGCTTGGAGTTACGATTGGTGGGCTTGTTAAAGTCTCATTTTTCAGTGAAGATATTTCTTGAATGAGTGATGTTGTTGTCTCATCTGTTGCAGCAATATCTGTTGTTCCAGTTGTAAGAGACGTCAATGCTTCAGTGGAGAATACAGGTGAGGATGGAAAACTGTCTGCTCGGCTTGAGAAGAACATATCTGTTGGTTTTTCAGCTGAACCCTCATCATCTATGGGTGTGATAACCGACGATTGTTCTGTCTCGTCAGTTACAGGAGAAACTGAGCTCTTGTCGGTCTGGTCTGTGCCCACACTGTCCTTGTCCAGCAACGGCACAGCTGTTGGTTTCTTTGTGCTAAACAGTGATGAACCTGTAGGAGATGCTTTGGGGCTGCTGGACATTTCAGATGGCACTTTGGCTGAGCTTTGATCATCGATTGCAGAGGAAGCAGAACTTTGTGCTGTTGTCCATGAATCCTGATCTGATTTACTGGTTGTAACTGTTTCATGCGTTTCAGGTGAGGCTGTTGGTAGTTTTTCAGTACTGAAAAGAGATGTTGATGCCGTCACACCTGCTGTTAACGTCGCAGCTGATTCAGACGTCTGAGAAACTATTGCTGAAGTCATTCCTGTACTCAATATACTAGAAAGAGTGGTTGACGTGGTAGCTGCAGCTTTGCTGAAAAAGCCAGTCCCATCTCCAGAACTCTCAGCATCAACAGTACTGATGAGTGATGATGTTTCACCTCTCGTGGGTGATGCACTGATAGAGGGAAAGGACTCTGCTACGGTAGAGGCCCTACTAATGCCATCATCATCAACGTCAAGAGCTGTGGATGGTATGACAGATGTGTTGACAGGAGAAACTGTTGATGAACTTGTCGGTGTCTCACCTGTGATTGGATATATTGATTTCTGTTCGCTGAGTGATGATATTTCTGTCTCATCTGTTGGAGCAGTTTCTGTTGTTCCATCTGTAAAAGTTGTCGATGTTTCTGTGGAGAATACAGATGAGGATAGAAAGATGTCAGACGAGCTTGGGAAGGATTTATCTGTGGCCGTTTCACCTGAACCCTCTTCATCTATGCCTGTGGTAACTGAAGATTGTTGTGTCTCGTCAGTCACAGGAGAAACTGAGCTCTTGTCGGTCTGGTCTGTGCCCACACTGTCCTTGTCCAGCAACGGCACAGCTGTTGGTTTCTTTGTGCTAAACAGTGATGAACCTGTAGGAGATGCTTTGGGGCTGCTGGACATTTCAGATGGCAGTTTGGCTGAGCTTTGTTCATCTGTTGCAGGGGAAGCAGAACCTTGTTCTGGTGTCCAAGAATCCAATTTTGGTCGACTGGTCGTAATTGTTTCAGGTGAGGCTGTTGGTTGTTTTTCGGTGCTGAAAAGAGATGTTGATGTCGTCACACCTGCAGTTAACGTCGCAGCTGATTCAGACGTCTGAGAAACTATTGCCAAAATCCTTTCTGTACTCAATAGACTAGAAAGAGTTGTTGATGTGGTAGGTGTATCCTTGCTGGGAAAGCTTGCCCCATCTCCAGAACTCTCAGCATCAATAGCACTGAGGAAAGATGAAGTTTCACCTCGAGTGGTTGAGACACTGATAGAAGGAAGGGACTCAACTAAGGTAGAGTCAGTACTAATGCCATCATCATCAATATCGAGAACGGTGGATGATATAATAGATGTGCTAACAGGAGAAACTCTTGATGAACTTGTCAATGCCTCATCTGTGATTGGAGATATGGATGGTTCTTCACTGAGTGATGGTAGTTTTGTCTCATCTGTCGGAGCAGTTTCTGTTGTTTCACTTGTAAAAGTTGCCAATGCTTCAGTGGTGAATACCAATGAGGATGTAAAGTGTCAGATGAGCTTGGGAAGGATTTATCTGTGGCCGTTTCACCTGAACCCTCTTCATCTATGCCTGTGGTAACTGAAGATTGTTGTGTCTCGTCAGTCACAGGAGAAACTGAGCTCTTGTCGGTCTGGTCTGTGCCCACACTGTCCTTGTCCAGCAACGGCACAGCTGTGGGTTTCTTTGTGCTAAACAGTGATGAACCTGTAGGAGATGCTTTGGGGCTGCTGGACATTTCAGATGGCAGTTTGGCTGAGCTTTGTTCATCTGTTGCAGGGGAAGCAGAACCTTGTTCTGGTGTCCAAGAATCCAATTTTGGTCGACTGGTCGTAATTGTTTCAGGTGAGGCTGTTGGTTGTTTTTCGGTGCTGAAAAGAGATGTTGATGTCGTCACACCTGCAGTTAACGTCGCAGCTGATTCAGACGTCTGAGAAACTATTGCCAAAATCCTTTCTGTACTCAATAGACTAGAAAGAGTTGTTGATGTGGTAGGTGTATCTTTGCTGAGAAAGCTTGCCCCATCTCCAGAACTCTCAGCATCAATAGCACTGAGGAAAGATGAAGTTTCACCTCGAGTGGTTGAGACACTGATAGAAGGAAGGGACTCAACTAAGGTAGAGTCAGTACTAATGCCATCATCATCAATATCGAGAACGGTGGATGATATAATAGATGTGCTAACAGGAGAAACTCTTGATGAACTTGTCAATGCCTCATCTGTGATTGGAGATATGGATGGTTCTTCACTGAGTGATGGTAGTTTTGTCTCATCTGTCGGAGCAGTTTCTGTTGTTTCACTTGTAAAAGTTGCCAATGCTTCAGTGGTGAATACCAATGAGGATGTAAAAGTGTCAGATGAGCTTGGGAAGGATTTATCTGTGGCCGTTTCACCTGAACCCTCTTCATCTATGCCGGTGATAACTGACGACTGTTCTGTCTCATCAGTTACAGGAGAAACTGAGCTCTTGCCGGTCTGGTCTGTGCCCACACTGTCCATGTCTAGCAACGGCACAGCTGTTGGTTTCTTTGTGCTAAACAGTGATGAACCTGTAGGAGATGCTTTGGGGCTGCTGGACATTTCAGATGGCACTTTGACTGAGCTTTGTTCGTCTGTTGCCGAGGAAGCAGAACTTTGTTCTGGTGTCCAAGAATCCAGTTTTGGTTTGTTGGTCGTAACTGTTTCAGGTGAGGCTGTGGGTAGTTTTTCGGTGCTGAAAAGAGATACCGATTCTGTCACTCCTGCTTGTAATGTAGCAGCTGATTCAGACGTCTGAGAAACTATTGCTGAAGTCATTTCTGAACTCAACAGAGTGGAAGGGGTGGTTGATGGGGCACTTGAATCGTAGCTGAAAAAACTAGTCCCATCTCCAGAACTCTCAGCATCAATAGTACTGAGAAATGATGATGCTTCACTTGTCGCAGTTGGCCCACTGATAGAGGAAGTAGACTCCACTGCTGTAGTTTCACTACGAATGGAATCATCAATGTCAAGTACTGTGGTCGATGAAAATGTTGTGTCGCTTGGAGTTACGATTGGTGGGCTTGTTAAAGTCTCATTTTTCAGTGAAGATATTTCTTGAATGAGTGATGTTGTTGTCTCATCTGTTGCAGCAATATCTGTTGTTCCAGTTGTAAGAGACGTCAATGCTTCAGTGGAGAATACAGGTGAGGATGGAAAACTGTCTGCTCGGCTTGAGAAGAACATATCTGTTGGTTTTTCAGCTGAACCCTCATCATCTATGGGTGTGATAACCGACGATTGTTCTGTCTCGTCAGTTACAGGAGAAACTGAGCTCTTGTCGGTCTGGTCTGTGCCCACACTGTCCTTGTCTAGCAACGGCACAGCTGTTGGTTTCTTTGTGCTAAACAGTGATGAACCTGTAGGAGATGCTTTGGGGCTGCTGGACATTTCAGATGGCACTTTGGCTGAGCTTTGATCATCGATTGCAGAGGAAGCAGAACTTTGTGCTGTTGTCCATGAATCCTGATCTGATTTACTGGTTGTAACTGTTTCATGCGTTTCAGGTGAGGCTGTTGGTAGTTTTTCAGTACTGAAAAGAGATGTTGATGCCGTCACACCTGCTGTTAACGTCGCAGCTGATTCAGACGTCTGAGAAACTATTGCTGAAGTCATTCCTGTACTCAATATACTAGAAAGAGTGGTTGACGTGGTAGCTGCAGCTTTGCTGAAAAAGCCAGTCCCATCTCCAGAACTCTCAGCATCAACAGTACTGATGAGTGATGATGTTTCACCTCTCGTGGGTGATGCACTGATAGAGGGAAAGGACTCTGCTACGGTAGAGGCCCTACTAATGCCATCATCATCAACGTCAAGAGCTGTGGATGGTATGACAGATGTGTTGACAGGAGAAACTGTTGATGAACTTGTCGGTGTCTCACCTGTGATTGGATATATTGATTTCTGTTCGCTGAGTGATGATATTTCTGTCTCATCTGTTGGAGCAGTTTCTGTTGTTCCATCTGTAAAAGTTGTCGATGTTTCTGTGGAGAATACAGATGAGGATAGAAAGATGTCAGACGAGCTTGGGAAGGATTTATCTGTGGCCGTTTCACCTGAACCCTCTTCATCTATGCCTGTGGTAACTGAAGATTGTTGTGTCTCGTCAGTCACAGGAGAAACTGAGCTCTTGTCGGTCTGGTCTGTGCCCACACTGTCCTTGTCCAGCAACGGCACAGCTGTGGGTTTCTTTGTGCTAAACAGTGATGAACCTGTAGGAGATGCTTTGGGGCTGCTGGACATTTCAGATGGCAGTTTGGCTGAGCTTTGTTCATCTGTTGCAGGGGAAGCAGAACCTTGTTCTGGTGTCCAAGAATCCAATTTTGGTCGACTGGTCGTAATTGTTTCAGGTGAGGCTGTTGGTTGTTTTTCGGTGCTGAAAAGAGATGTTGATGTCGTCACACCTGCAGTTAACGTCGCAGCTGATTCAGACGTCTGAGAAACTATTGCCAAAATCCTTTCTGTACTCAATAGACTAGAAAGAGTTGTTGATGTGGTAGGTGTATCCTTGCTGGGAAAGCTTGCCCCATCTCCAGAACTCTCAGCATCAATAGCACTGAGGAAAGATGAAGTTTCACCTCGAGTGGTTGAGACACTGATAGAAGGAAGGGACTCAACTAAGGTAGAGTCAGTACTAATGCCATCATCATCAATATCGAGAACGGTGGATGATATAATAGATGTGCTAACAGGAGAAACTCTTGATGAACTTGTCAATGCCTCATCTGTGATTGGAGATATGGATGGTTCTTCACTGAGTGATGGTAGTTTTGTCTCATCTGTCGGAGCAGTTTCTGTTGTTTCACTTGTAAAAGTTGCCAATGCTTCAGTGGTGAATACCAATGAGGATGTAAAAGTGTCAGATGAGCTTGGGAAGGATTTATCTGTGGCCGTTTCACCTGAACCCTCTTCATCTATGCCTGTGGTAACTGAAGATTGTTGTGTCTCGTCAGTCACAGGAGAAACTGAGCTCTTGTCGGTCTGGTCTGTGCCCACACTGTCCTTGTCCAGCAACGGCACAGCTGTGGGTTTCTTTGTGCTAAACAGTGATGAACCTGTAGGAGATGCTTTGGGGCTGCTGGACATTTCAGATGGCAGTTTGGCTGAGCTTTGTTCATCTGTTGCAGGGGAAGCAGAACCTTGTTCTGGTGTCCAAGAATCCAATTTTGGTCGACTGGTCGTAATTGTTTCAGGTGAGGCTGTTGGTTGTTTTTCGGTGCTGAAAAGAGATGTTGATGTCGTCACACCTGCAGTTAACGTCGCAGCTGATTCAGACGTCTGAGAAACTATTGCCAAAATCCTTTCTGTACTCAATAGACTAGAAAGAGTTGTTGATGTGGTAGGTGTATCTTTGCTGAGAAAGCTTGCCCCATCTCCAGAACTCTCAGCATCAATAGCACTGAGGAAAGATGAAGTTTCACCTCGAGTGGTTGAGACACTGGTAGAAGGAAGGGACTCAACTAAGGTAGAGTCAGTACTAATGCCATCATCATCAATATCGAGAACGGTGGATGATATAATAGATGTGCTAACAGGAGAAACTCTTGATGAACTTGTCAATGCCTCATCTGTGATTGGAGATATGGATGGTTCTTCACTGAGTGATGGTAGTTTTGTCTCATCTGTCGGAGCAGTTTCTGTTGTTTCACTTGTAAAAGTTGCCAATGCTTCAGTGGTGAATACCAATGAGGATGTAAAAGTGTCAGATGAGCTTGGGAAGGATTTATCTGAGGTCGTTTCACCTGAACCCTCTTCATCTATGCCGGTGATAACTGACGATTGTTCTGTCTCATCAGTTACAGGAGAAACTGAGCTCTTGCCGGTCTGGTCTGTGCCCACACTGTCCTTGTCTAGCAACGGCACAGCTGTTGGTTTCTTTGTGCTAAACAGTGATGAACCTGTAGGAGATGCTTTGGGGCTGCTGGACATTTCAGATGGCACTTTGACTGAGCTTTGTTCGTCTGTTGCCGAGGAAGCAGAACTTTGTTCTGGTGTCCAAGAATCCAGTTTTGGTTTGCTGGTCGTAACTGTTTCAGGTGAGGCTGTGGGTAGTTTTTCGGTGCTGAAAAGAGATACCGATTCTGTCACTCCTGCTTGTAATGTAGCAGCTGATTCAGACGTCTGAGAAACTATTGCTGAAGTCATTTCTGAACTCAACAGAGTGGAAGGGGTGGTTGATGGCGAACTTTGTTCTGGTGTCCAATAATGCAATTTTGGTTTGCTGGTTGTGATTGTTTCATGTGTTGCAGGTGAGTCTGTTGGTATCTTTTTGGTAACAACAACAGATGATGTTACTGTTGCATTTTTTTCTAAGTTAAATTCCTGAGACGTAATTGATGAAGTAATTTCTGTACTTGACAGACTAGAAAGAGTGGTTGACGTGATATTTGATTCTTCATGCAAAAAGCCAATACCATCTCCAGAAATCTCAGCATTAATTGTACTGAGCAATGGTGATGTTTCGATTTCAGTAGTTGATGGTTTAGATGCAAATGGTCTTTGGGTAAGTTGTGATGTTTTGGTTTCATCTATTTCTCTGCTTCTGTCTGTTCCAGGTGACAGTTCATTGAATGAAGGTGACATTGTCATGGAGGAGCTTCCAGTCAAGTCATTGGAGCTTTTTTCTTTTACTGTTGTAATAACTGAGGACTTTTCCCTGTAATCTGAAGCAGTCATTACTGAGCTCTTTTCCGTATAGCCAGTGAGAGAACCATCATGGGCTACAGCTGACGCTGCTGTTTTTATCTCTGTGGTATTTGTGTCAAACTTGATATTTGCAGTAATTTCTTGTGTTGTTGAGGACTCTGATGTTAGTTTCCCACTACTGGTAACTGAGGGTGTTGCAATAGTTTTGTTTGTTACAATACTAGATGTTTGTCCATCTCCAGTGTCTGAACCAGTGCTTGAACCCGTCCCTTTGAAATCACCAACAGTTTTTGTTTGACTCATGTCTTCAGTTACACTTGTTTCTGTTGAAACTGCAGTTGAAGTAGAATCCTCTCCTTTTTCAGTCAAAATAGGAATAACAGACAAAGAAGTTTGATTTTCTGATGTAGTATTGTCAGTGAATGCTTGTTCACTCTTAAGCAGTGTTTTGTTTGTCAGTTCAGAAATGGCTGGTGTACTCTGTGTCGAGTATTGGATGAAAATGCCCGTGAACGTGGTCATTGTTGATCTGATCATTTCAAAAGCAGTATATAAAGGGGAATCAGTGGTTACAACGGATTTATGAAGGGGGGTCGGTATTGTCTCGGCTTGTTTAGTGTCCTCGTGTGTTGGAGTGCTCATTGCTGTCACATGACCGGTTTTATCTGTGTGTGTTGTTTGAGTTGTTTGCGATATTACTTCAGTGTCTGTTGAATGTTCCTGCTTGATTTGTGTGAGGGTAGAACCTGAAAGTGATGTAGCAGTCTCTGCAGGTTGTGGGCTGGGTGTAAACATATTTTCTGTTTGAATCGCTGAACCCTCCTCCTCTGGGGTAGACATTGCATCACTGCTGACTGTCTCTGTTGGTGACGGAGGTGGGGAAGGTGTTTGGCTTGCAGTGTCCCCTTCCCAGCTGACTACACTCACATTAGTATTAGACAATGTTTGTGTTTGAACTGCTGATGACTCAGTGCTGCCTATATCTATAGCTGGTGTCATTTCAGTCTGGGCTGCAGCAGACGATGCTGAAGGAGTAAATGGAGAAAAAACTGTGCTGAAGGCAAATTCTTTTGAGGTTTCACTCTCTGTTCCTCCCTTCACATCTTGAGTGGAGTCCTGTGAGTCACTACTTGACGCCAGTGTTTTCCCATCAGCGTCATCAGAGGAGGGAGTCGACACAGTTCGCAACATGAACTGAGTGATGTCTGTCACAGCTGGAGCGGCAGATGTGCTCGTTCCTTCCTCTGTGATTTCAGTTTTATCTGTAGCCGCGTGAGGTTTGGTTGAAGAAGATTCATTCTCAGCCGTCTTTCTATGAGTCACATTTGAGTCACTTTTCACGTAAGTGGGAGTCGTTCCTGACTCGTTCACCTCTCCTTCAACAGAGGTGGTGCTGACAGGAGAGGTTTTCATACGAGCCGAGGTTGTTTGGGTTTCCTCAGTTGCTTTAGTGACTTGTGGCTCTGCTGGTGTTACTGTAGGAACAAAGCCGGTGGTATCTGTTGCAGCTGGGCCCGGTTTGGGTTCCTGTGTAGTTTTTGACAGAGCTTTGTCCTCGGCTGTCGAGACCAAAGTAGAGGTTAAATCTTTGTGTGTGGGCCCTTCTGTGACCAGCTTATTCTCAAGTTGAGTAGGTGTTGAATCAACTGTTGGAATCTCATCAAGGTCAGGGTCAACAACATCTGAAACCTCTGTAGAGGACGGTATTGCTGTTGGTTCATCTGTGTACTCAGTGAAGCTATAATCAGATGCTGTAGTTATGTCTTCGATAGCCCCCAGTGTTGTCACGTTCGTCATAGTTTGGGTACCTTTCACCGCGTCGTCCTCGGGGCTCTGTGTCTCGAATGTGAGCTCCTGCTTCCCGTTTATAATGCTGGCCACTGGAGTGACGTTCACGGCAGCTTGGGGGAAAACGTCTGGCTCTCCACTCAGGATCGGCTCACCATCAGCAATGGAGGGGACGGGATGGTCAGGTACAACTGGTATGAGAGGAGACTGAGTGTCCTGCGGCGGCTGAGTGTGGTCAACTGCAAAAACAATAAAAGAAGACAGATCTACATAAACAATGCACGTAGAGATCTGACAGCTAGAAGCACCAAACTAAAGTTCCTGTGATATTGGCAAAACTATCGTGTGCAACAAGCAGAGTGAGCACAAGTTTTGAATTCCTTCATCGGTGTGTCACAGACTGGAGGACTCACACACAAGAAACTATCCAAGTTGGAGTAATTACCCTCTTTAAATAGAACAAGCAATAGAAGCACCCAAAAGGAAACTGGAAATATACTGAACTGAGATCAAATCTAGTCAAACCACAGAGGAACTTACTGGTCCGGGTAAAATATAACAGCCCAGATGAGAGGCCAAACTAATTAGATACGTCAACAAGGAAACATATTTTCTTTATGACGAGCAGTGATAAACAAATACAAATGAAGTTGCGTGATTTGCTCCATGACCGGTGTGTCTGGTGGCTAAATGAGTTAGAATCTACGTCCCTGTGTGTGCTGACCGCATTTTGAAGGCTGATTTATTTCAGAGAAAAGTAAAAATAATCTATGCATCAATTGAAAAAGCATTTCATTTGCAAATTAATTCCAATAGGTCGCTCTAAACAGGGCTATTTCTAAAGTCATAAGCCACTAAAAACAACAGAAAAGAACAGTAATTGAAATGTAACACGTATAAGATGTCATATAGTGAACACATTTATGATGCACCAGTCATTTTCAACATTGAAAACCTGTGATCATTTTCTTGGTTTGAGGTTATAAAAAATGTAGTGGAACAACTAAGAATAAACTATATATGAAGGTGGCACACAAAAGACTTCAAAATGTCTCATTTGCACAATTGTAGTGACTGTTAACTCTCTTTCTCTAACTTTCTATATCTGTTATTCGATCCATTCATAAGAGCAACTCAATAGAGCATCATCATAGTAACAATGAATCTTTAGTTCAATTATGAGTATGAAAGAGAAAAAAAACTGCAAAAGCATGCAAACAAAACCTTCTCCTGCATACTTACAGACCAAGCTGACTGACTGAATTTGATGCATCCAAGTTAATAAAATCAACCTTAAATGATTTATAAAAGGAACAAATATTATTTCTTAAATCAACAACATGGTGCATTGTTATGCTCTTTGTTACTAAAAAGACATATCTGAGAAATATAGATTATTGAATATTTGGAAATCAAGATGGCCTATGTACAGGAAATATCATATATGGACATGAATATTTACTCTGTGTATCATTATACAGCCGACAGGTTTGCGTTGTACCGTCCACTCCCTGCATATGATGTAAACAGAAGCTTCCTGGAGGGAATTCACTCGTGAGCTGTCTGCGTGTAATTTCACGTTGAACCCAGAAGCAGCAGTTGCATCTCTCTGTTATCATCGTCCTCCCACCCCGCGCTGCTTGACAGAGGTCCAGGTATCCATATACACAAACAAGATGCTGTCTGACTCAAAGCATTCCGCCTACTGGAAAACACTCCTGCTCAAATCCTGCTGAGAAATGAAGCTGCCAACTGCATCCTGAGAACCTAAGCAAGAGTTTTGTTACAATGTTGAGGTCATGAAGACAGAGAAAAAAAAAAAAAAGATTGTGGAAAAAACCCTTCATGACTCTTTATGGATATTTACTAAAAGAGCCTGTATAAAGCAGCGTGAAATGAAATGTTAAAATTCTCCCACTAACATTATCTGTCTGTTTCATGTGTCTACACACCCAGCAACAGCATTTTATCACCTGCTGTCACGGTGTAATGATTTTCAGAAATTGACGAGATGGATCGATAACTGATTTTCACCAAAAATATCTGCGTCAGTACAGTTTGAGACAAACGACACCTGTTAGAAATCCAGGTCAGGAATGAGAGCAAACCGATCGGCCCACACATAAACACATGTGCAGCTCTTGCTTTTGATTTCCCTCCTTCAAATAACAGATTCAGCAAACTGAGCAGAAGCTTCAAAAGAAGCTGACCTACTCAACACCTAAAGAAGACAAGTATTCCTCATGCATGTTCAGAGGCGACCAAAAATTGTTATATTCAGATCTGACATTGTAAAAATGATCGCTAATGGAGGAAATATGGCTTTACTGGTCATAAATCCTGGCTGATCAGTGGATTTCCAGTAATCTCAGTGTATTCCTACGGGATGAGTTCAGTAGGCTGAGTGTTAAGTTGATTGACATGTAAACAGTCATTAAGTATTTATTTAACACCCTAATATCGTCACGCGCTCTATTACCAAGTGGCGGGACGACACACCTCTCCCACATGACACAAAAGTTTCCATAAACTTTTCCCACAGACAAACTGGGAGGGCCGAAAAGAGACGCAGAGTGTCTCAACTGAGCCGCATCACGTGACGCAGCAGTAAAAGTCAGTATAATCACCCGCTGTGGTCGGGCTGCCTCCAGCTGTCCTGACGGAGCGGGGAGACTGTGAGTTAACCGTGACATCACCACTCGGGGTGGTGTCCAGTCTGAGGCTGAAACGGGCATCTGTGCTCGCTCAGGTGGACTGCCAACACACCTCTCTTACTGCCAGGCTGGCTGTCAGAAAGCTGGGACACCCACACACGAGGTGAGGAAGACTGACAACACGTACAAATATGCAAGAAATAGAGTTTTCTGCACAAATACACACGTAACATATTGTGTACGTTTGGGAAGTAACATGCCCATACTGCATTTTCACACTGCTGATTAACACACCAGCACTTCGACTGTGTATAATTTGGAGGACAGATCACTCCTCTCTTCGGCTGCCTCGGCACCAACCGCAAAGTTACTCTCAACATTCAAACTCGACCAAAGAGACCAGTTCATTCACTTCTATCCTTTCTCCTTCAGCAGATCTCTTCCCTCCAGCATGAGCTGGTGCTCAGAGTCAAGAAATTAGTCATCCTGAAAATATTTGCTGCTCAGATGCAGATGAATTTCTAAAAAGTCAAAACTGATGCAGCTGCTGTTTGCATACGAGCTCGCTTGACCAATAAAGCATCTGCTCAAATGATTTGATGTGCAATGTCACCGGCGGCCACTAGATGCTGGCTCCAAGAGGCTTTTGGCTCTTGTTGACTCAGACTGACACACATCCACCTCTTTCTATGAACAGTAAGTCTCTCTCATAAGTGGTCATTTCGGAGGTAAGTGGCAGCTTAATGGTGAGTGCAATACTCATTCTGATACTCCTCCAAACATCTAGCTTGTTTTTATTTGTTGAAGGACTGTCAAATTACAGTCAAATGAGACCGGCATGCATTATTTTCAGAATACTTTGCTTCACTGAAAAGCACAGCACAAGCAGAGTAACTTGTGCGGCACAATCAATTGAGGTAAGGCCAATTTATTTGTTTTCAAGACTTGATAAGCAAATTCTGCTCTCCTCATTTTGAAAGCTCAGCTTTGAAATGGAAAAGAAACGCTAAATGAGGAACAATGAATCAAATGAAAATTAGAGCTCATGCAATAGAAGTGATTTGTTTGTTTTGCAGAGGGCAGCTTTTCATCTTAACTGCGTTAAATCATCATTATTGGAAAAAACAAAACACATGCACGCATGTGGATAAACACACACACAACCAAAAAGTGATACATGAACTTCACTAAAGCATAAACAATTTAATTGCCCCCTCCTTTTCTGCAGCCAGAAATTGCCCAAAAACTGTGTTAGTATAAACTAATAGCAGTTGATCATATTTTCTGACTGCAGAACTTGAATGCAAGCAAAGCCTTAGAAAAATTATTCAAGCTTTAGTGCTCTATAGACCTTTTTTTTAACACGATATGATCAAAATCACATTTTCACTAAGGGTGTAATTTTGTTGCACGGCTGTATTTGTGGTTTGTAACAGCTGTGATTTTCATGGTTTCCAAGTGAAACTGCAAACACTTTTTCACATTTTGGATATTAAAGCTGTCTGTACTTGCATCAAGATCTTTCTGCATATTTCCCATCTTTTCTCACTTGTCCGTGTTAAATAAATTATCAGGACAGTTTATAGCTAATGCAGTGCAAAATACAGGCCAGGGGGAAAACTCTGTGCAAATATTATAATTCACTGAACAGGCTTGTGATTGTTTGGGAATCGCTGCAGTGAACTGTTCATTTGTTCATTTACATATAATCCATTAATCAAAGAAGAATCCTTACCATTTTTATCACTTTACATAACACACTACATTCTCAGCCGCACTTGAAATCAGCACCCTGGACAGCACAGTGACTCCTAATTTCCAGCTACTGTTCAACAACATTAATATAAACCACCATGCAACAAAGCTCACAAACAAACATCATTGCTACATCTGTAATTTTCTCACTTTTTGATCTTTGCATCCGAAGTAATGCCCCTCCTCATTCGCACAAGTAAGTCTGCCTTCTAAAAGAATCCAAATAAGATGCAACATTTTAACAGAAGCTGAATCTTACCTGATACGTTCTGATTCTGCAGGCCGGTAGTCTCATGGACACGCTGCTCCTCTGTCGCCACTGTGGTTGCAGAGGTGATTCTGCTGGACTCGGTTGAAGCGTCTTTGGAAGTTGTGAAGAACTCGGTGCCAATCTCTGAAGCTGTGTCCTCCTCAGTCAGACTGTCGCCGCTGTGCTCTGGCACTCGAGTGGAGGACTCGTCAAAAACCTTCACGGTCGTCGCTGAAGTGACGTCCTCAGCCGAGGTTTCAGCGTCAATCAGGACGGCGGCAGCCGATGGAGCTACGGATGCGACAGGAGTTTCAGCATCTGGTGATGCGGTTTGTGTTTCGGTGCTGGAAGTCTCTGCTGGCCCTGTGGGGCTTCCCACTTCACCACTGCTGCGCTCAGTTGCCGTGGTTTCCTGGGTTCCAGCAGATCTGGAGCCGTCTGGTGGGCTGGGAGAGGACTCCTGCTGGGGGGGTTTAGTGGGAGGCAGACCCTCAACAGCAAAATGAGTCTCAAGCTCATCAATGTTGGAATAATAGTCCGGAAACACTGTGGTTGAATGAGGATCAACAGGTGAGCTTGATGGTATTGATTCTGAGGAGGTGAACACTTCTTCACTGATCACTTCTGTTGAGTCTGTCGGTGTTTCGGCGAGGTCAGAGGTCACCGCCGTGGCGAAGCCCGAGTCCAGGACGGTCTCCTCCGTCTTTCCCTCTGCAAACATGGATTCAGTGCCGAGTGAATCATCTGGTATCCGGACATCGGGCTGGATCGTGCTGATCTCAATCACCGAGTGATCGTCCGGCTCCTCGGCAGAGACCGTGGCCTCGGTGCTTTCTGTTGTGATTGGAGGTTCTGGGATTATGTCGCCACGCAGGGGAGCAACGTCCTCAATGGTAACATTAAAGTCATCAATATCAAACTCTGGAGCAGATGAAACATCTTCGGTGTCCTCATGCTCCTCTTTGATGGTGGGGGCCACTGTTGTGAGTAAGTCTTCGTCATGTCCTGCTGGAGTGGGGCGAGGAGGAGCCATGCTGGTGGAGAACATAGAGGGAGGCTCCGAATCCGCCCCTGCCTCTGATATGCTTTCAGATGACGCGGCTGCCTTTTCCATTCTGCTGTCCAGTAATGGGATGGAGGAGCTGGAACTGATGGGAGCAGTGGTGGAGAAATCGACCAAGGACACATCCACGATGGAAGTCTGGTTGATCACGGTTTTCCTTCCTAAACAACACAAATGATTCTGAATTAGTACAGAAATATGACTTATTTACATGATTTTTTTTATGTTGCTACATTTCAAATCAGTGTGGTTTTCAGTTGGCTTGTGTGACAAACTTTACTAAACTGATCCAAGGACTCACTCAGTGCCGTACTATTTACTAATGTGAAGAAACATGGCAAGATTACAGCAATGATTCAAGAGTTATAAAATGAACGACTCTTGTTTCTGGCATGTAAAAATTGAACAAATGTGTGTCATTTACCTCGCAGATATGTGCAATTACAATTTGTAATATAATTCTGGTGAGCCTGTTACTCCACAGCTTCAATCACTAAACTCACTATCATGCTTTGAGTGAAAAGTTTCCCAGAAGCCTCAATATAAAGACCCTCCTTTCTTAAGTTGTCTTTTTGTTTAAATGTAGCCATGTCATTAAATATCACAGCGAGCAATTTAATCAAATGAGTGTCATTGTTAGATAAATGAAATATAGTCAAAATCATCTCAGTCAATGAGACCAAAGTTGGACTCTTGGTCCAATCATCGTTCTCCCTGATTGGATGAGTTGGACAGTTTGTCATCGGAGTAAAATGAGGTAATCTTCAAAGTGCTTTATTTTCTGTGAAAAAGTGCACTTTGACTGTTCCTGTAAACACTCCCTGCTCTGCCTAAAAGGGTTCCCATGACTGGAGCAGAAGAATCAAACAGTGTGTATACTTCGAGGAAGTCAGTGTTGTGGTTTTGTTAGACTCGCGCTGAGTATTTTTATCTTTTATTGAAACCAACAGTCGGTTTGTGTGTTTTCCTGCAATTGGTTTTGTCACCAAAACAAATTGCAGCCTCCAATCTGATCTATTCATCTTGCCATAAAGGTAACCAAATGTTCACCTAAATACCTTTTAGCTATAAATACTCTGGTTTCATTAATGAGCAGGTCCTTATATGTACGCCTCAGCCTCCTGGCCTCTCCGTCCTCTTGTGCACTCTCTTTTACTCATTCCCATAAAAAGCAGCATAACAACCTTCGAAAGCTTTCCTAGGTGGCCCAGACGGAGTGTGTGAAGGCAGCTGTTGACCACTGGCCCCGGCTTCATGAAACTATCTCTGATGTAAGGTGTGAGGCACATTTTCCCCGAGCAGGCAAAACAGGACCTGAACTCAGAGGGAGGGTATTATCTCATCCATGCATTTGAGCTGCTGCCTTTACTGAAGACTCCGCTTTCTTCAGGCCAATCCAAAGACCAATCGAAGATCAATTATTCCCTATTTCCAGCTCCTCTCCCCGTGCCATTCTGAACCATCTGAAGTTTGTCAGCTTACATATTTATTTTCTGACAGATTGGGAAATCAGGAAGTGATTGAGGGAGTGCCTTTAAACAAGGGTACTTGAAAAGCACTTACTCTGGGGTGTAAATACAACAAGCCTGCAAGGGCTGACATGAAGCACACAGAGCAGGAGGCCAGGCCGGCCTGTTTGTGTGCCCTCTGAACTCCCCAGGGACTTATCACCGTAAGAGTTCGCACGGCCCAGTGCGGTAAATGGCCAGGCAACGCAAGGCTTATCTATCCAACCTCTCATTTGTAAAGATGGAAAGGTCAGGTCGGAGGTCACCTGGGATGACTGAATTTAGAAGTCCAGCAAAGGCTTTGTCCATTATCCCAATGTCTGCTCTGATAAGTACAAGTGAGGATGACGGGGGGCAAACTGACAGCGGAAATGAGAGGTGAAAGGCGGAAAGCGGGTGAGATAGTGAGACTAAAAAGGCTGACAGGTGTGGTATTACTCACTTCTGCTGCTTTTCTAAATGAGAAACCATCGCCTCTCGTTTGTTGCGGCCCTGAGGAACAGTGTAATTCTGCAAACATGTAGTGAAGCATGAAGCCTGGCTATCTGTCGATACTCATGCCTATACCCCCTTTTCCCTCGCACAGTCATTAATCCCTATAATGTGAAACAAGAGGTTGAAGAAATCGCTTTAAGCATTCTTTTACCAGGAACAGATGACAAAGGTTTAAAAAAAAACAGTAACTTAGTTGATGATTTCTTATACCTGGATCACTTTTGTTAACCAGGATATCATCATCATTATCATTATTATTATTATTATTATTATTATTATTATTGTTGTTGTTGTTGTTGTTGAGGTTTGTAGGCATACTGCATGACTTAAGAGTATTTAGATGATTAGAAACTCAAGTACATAAACATGAAAAATTGTGAGGTTGTCTAAGGATAAGGCCAAAGGCGGCTTGATTACTCCAGATGGAAGTAATAAGGTTAAAAAGACAAACACACACACATACACACACACTGGCAGCTCTCGAACTCTTGAGAAAACTTATGGCCATCAAGTCTCAATTACAAAAAAACTGTTCTATCCACTGCTTTCAAAGTAAACAGAAGACACTGCGATAACTTTACTCTCCTTCTTGCTAATTTTGTTGGATGAGAAAAGAGTGGGAAGCAGAAAACGTGCGACAGTGACGTCAGCCGGACACGGCAGTTTGGCACAAAACAGGAAAATGATGATTCTGTTTTCCTTTTGTTGTCACTAAAACTATACAATTACAATGCATGACCCCGGGAAAGAGACCGGAGTGAGAAACCGATGAAGACTCTGGAGGAAATGGCAGCGTGGTTCAAATGAGGGAAAGTACAGTGGTGCAAGAAAGCAGAAAATCAAAGGGTGGAGAAGCAGAAGCAAATAAATGTAGGAGATGAGATCATCGCTCCTCAGTCAGGCCTGGTTCTGTCAGGGAATAGTCTGTGCCTTCAATCACTGTCTTTTATAGAGCAGATTATAATATATTTGCATCACATAACCCCAGAAACGTTACCATCTTGTTCCATGACATACTGTAACAACAAAACATTTACAGTCACTGCTCACCTCTGAAACAGTAGGCTCCGAGCTTCTTGGTGGACTCTGGGAAGCCGGTCTGGTTTCTGTAGCGATACATGGTCCTGACACCGAGCAGGCCGCCCCCGCACTGAATCCTGGGTACTGCGACAGGATGTCGCACGCTGCCATCGGAGAGCCAGCCGTAGTCACATCTGTCCAGGCCCTGCCGCCAGGCGGCGTGCAGCTGGCCGGGGCTCGCCAGGACGGCGCTGCTCTTCTCACACTCTTCACGGGCTTCTTCAAAGGTCATCTTGCGGATCACGGGAGCAAAGAAGACTTCACCTGAGTGAAAGAGGCCAAAGGTAAAAAGCAGGAAGTGGAGACAAGTTAGATTTCACCTTTAATTTGTAATTATTCAACCCAAAATTCAAAACTGAATCACATTCATTTAGGCTGACCTCATAATGCAGAACTTATCCCATTTTGACCTTTCAGAATAGCTCAGGGCAGAGACCCAAAACGTCACCCACCGATCACATTTAGGACAGTAGTTTATTCATAGTCTTAGTCTGAGGTGGGATAACAATGTAGACAATGTTGCTGTGTGAGCCGGATGACACGAGGTCAAAATATTGCTCCTGCTGCCACAGCTCAACAAGGCCGCTGTCTCGTTTTTTTGTGTTCCACGTCCATCATGCTCTTTCAGCTTGCTTGGTTTTTGCATCGCGAGCCGCCGGCTGTGCAGTGCAGTGAGCCGACCGCTGTAGAGCTTCTGCAGTAACACATCCCCGACATCAGCCGTCTGCAAACCTGTCTCACTGTACTTATACCTTTAACATTCGTAACATTCCCAAACCGTTTTACTGGTCTGGTTAACACTAATGGTCAAATTTTCCCATCAGAGTAATAATGCGAATGCCACAATATTGACAGATGCTTTAAATAATCTGGCAGGCTTGTTAAATTGTGTGAGATTAATAAAAAAAAAACAAACAGATTTGCATCGTATTGAATCAGAGTGAGTACAGATGGGCATCTGGAAATCCGACGTCACAGGAGGGATGCTAACGCTGTGGAGGTCAAGCTGAATGAAGAGTCAAACAGTGTTGGCTGTGAAGTGAAGGCCTCGGTGCCAAAGTCTTTTTTCAATGCCCATTAACACGTTTTTGTTGGTCACATTAAAAAAAATAAATAATAAAACCCACCAGAGCAGAAAATAAATTGAAATTTTCAAATCAGAGTTAATCCAATTTTATTTTTACAACTTGTGCAATTGTTTGGCGCGACTCAAAGGTCAGCCACTGTCACCACCGAAACATTCAAAGAAAGCAATTAAGCATTTTTCCACAGGTTTCTAAGCACTGTTAAAGTGATTTGCCTTTTTAGTGAGATAATTTGGAGTTTTTTCAAACTGAAACTCAGCTGAATTGTGTGTAAGTTGTCGTACACGACGCTTGTTTGTTGCTTACCGTCAAGTTTGTCTACGTAGCAGTACACATCATATCTCTCTGAGGGTTTTCTGGCTCCATATGACCTGACACCAGACTTCATCTGGAGGTTGCCGTAACAACCTGCTCTCGGCTTTGTGATTGGATATCTACACAAATGGAAGAACAAAACCAGGGAGGGTGCGATGCCCAGGTCACATCATTTGTGGAAACAAATACAGGGGAATGCATAATTTTTTCAGATGAAGATTGAAATGCAGCTAACCTCACTGTCTGGTCAGCAATCCAACCAGCATCACACTGATCGAAGCCGTCCTCGTGGGCTGCTTTCAGCTGCTCAGACGTCGCAATGGTGGCATCGATGTCTTTGCACGCTTGCACAGCCTTCTGGTAGTCCAAAGTGTACCTGCTGGTGCTCGCTCGGTAGTGGAAAACAACACCTGGTCATAAATAGTAAGAAAAGAGAGAAAATTAGAGAAGGAAAACAGAGCATTTCACACACTGAATTGTTGTCGGAAAGGTTTAACGCAGTAATTTGGTATTCATTTGCAAAATTCTAGTGCTGTGAATTATAGAGAAGACTCCATGAGGGAAATAATCGGGTGTCTCAATTTACAAGGAGAGAACTTTGTAATAAGCTGCGAGTATGAAAGTGAAATACAACATAGTTTACCACAAACGCACAAGATGACAGTGGATAATGGCGAAGCCCTGAAATCTCCATATTTGCGGACAGTAAGCAGAGAGATTACTGGTAACCATAGTACTTCTGCCACTTTCTTCAGCCTCAATAAGAAAGTGGGTTGTGTTGTTTTCCAAAAATATTTAAGAATACTCGGTGTAGACAGAGACTCTGGCTGGGCGCTCAGTCAGCGGTGCCCCCTGGGTGCTCCACCAAGGGAAAAATCCCAGCTAACAAGGTGGCAGAGAGGTGTGTGAGTGGAGAGCCAGTCATAGTTGCTTTAATGCTAGCCTGCCTCGGTGTGTGAGTGGGTGACACGGACGGACACTGAATCACTGCAGTAGTTGGTATAAACCAAAGACCAAACGTCTCACATGACTCTCTGCACGAGTGCATCACCTCTAAAATAACAAAAACTGAGCGTGTGGTTAGTCTGTAAGTACTGGGTAGCTGCCACTATCAAAGCAAGCGGAGGGGCGCACAGAGTTCCCTCAGGAGGTTTACATTTCTATCATCACTAGTCTTCCACTTCACTATTATTTAGATCATGGACCATCATCCATCTACAATTTGCATGTTTTTTTCTTTTCATTCCAACATGACATGGGAAAGATACGTCAAATTTCTTACCGCTGACGTCAAGGTTGACCGTATCCTGCGTGTCTTCGATGCCGTACATGACCTCACAGCGGTAAGTACCGGCGTCGCTGGCCCGGAGCTTCACCATCGTCAGCGAGGCATCGCCGACGTCCTCAGGGTGACTGGGCACCGAGACGCGGTTCCTGTAGATGGATCCGATCTTGATGACCCCGTTCTGCGCCACCAGCACGGTGGATTCGTCTTCGCCGTTTATCTTGGTCCATTTTATCCGCAGGTAGTCCCTGTTATAAATGGCTGTTCCATTGGGACTGATGACTGGTGCTGATGTTGGGACTCTGAAGAAGAAGCAGGGAAGATTTACCTTCCCTGACAGGGACCCAGTGACAGGTCTGATTATCGATAATGCATTGGAGGCTGAAAAGAAAGGGGGAAAAAGAAAAAAGTTAAATGCAAATTACGGTAAGTTCACAATGACTTTAATGTGGGTGAGGCCGCCTCTGCGGAGAGTTACTCTATCAGGTCAAAGTCCAACCCATAATCCCCACGTCTTCCCCTCTGACTGGGAGTGACAGCTACAGCCAGCCTCATAAAGTAACAGGCATCACGGCATGCTGCTGGAAAATCAACCTCATCCCTGCAATGACGGGCGTACGAGCACATGTACCACCAAGCGCAGTGTGTGTGCATCATGCCTTAATGAAGGGTGGGGGATGGTGGTGTCCTTCATGTTAATCTGCTGCTTATTTGTGCGCATGTGGGGTTTCCTCTTCACCTACAGGAGGATCAGCTGCTGGGTCTGAGATTCGCTGCGAGCGATACAGGCTCAAACTGCTTCCAAACCACACTTGCAATGCTTAATAATGAAGAACAGGGTGCCAGACGGGGTACGAGACACATGTGAGTGACCACTGCTTGACTCACACTCCAGCAGAGCGGAGGGGGGTTGGGGAGCCTTTCTCAAAGAACAATGTGGAGAATGCTGTGGAAACAGTGGTGGGACAGCCCCACAGGCATGTGTGCTTTTACAGAAGGTCTTATTAGAATGAGGGATGAAACCAGCTGTTCAACTTCCAGACTGGGAGCAGAGTCTAATTGAAAGGTGTTCATCCAGAGACAGAGCCAGAGACCAGGGGCCATCACAGCCACGAGGGCCAAATCCTGTGCGCATTAGAGTCCGAGTCCTTTCACAAGGTTCACAGTGCAGAGAGTGTGAATGGAGGATCTCTAAGTCCACTTGTTTAAAACAAGACCATGATGGGGGACCGGACCTATCAGTCAGTGCTGCAGATAAGCTGCGGGGAATCAACGTCAGGTGAAAGTGACTATGTCAAAAAAACACAAGGCGGTGGGAGAGGAGAGGAGACTGGTCAGAGGAGAGATGGGGGAGGTTACAGTTGAAGGGGGGGGGGGGGGGGGGGGCAGAGGGAGGAACGGAGGAGGAACTCACAGAAAAGCACAGAGAACTCATTCAGAACTTACCTGTTGCGGTTGCAGCTTCACACAGACAATATAACCACAGGATATGCTTTATATTTAGAATCATCTGTCAGGGAGAAAAGAGAAATATGCATTAGGACAGTTGACAAAAAGGTATTTACACCTTTGATGTTTCTGAAAGAAGCACATCTACTTTTTCCCCACTTTTCTAGTTAGAATGACTTTTTTTGGGTTTTCCTTTATTCGGGTATTAATTACAGAGTAACAATGTCCAACTTGCTCTCAAGCATAAAGTATAACTTTTTTTAAAGCTTTTGAAATGGGTTTAAGCATTATAACATTATCTTAGAAATTACCACTTAAAAAAAAAAAACTTTAACACCTTCTCAATAAAACAGACCATGATTATTATTCTTACCTCAACATTCTCTTTGATGCAAATGCCTGGCAATTACCTGATAAGAGCCATGTATTGATTTGTTTTGATAACAAATTGGATTTTAAAGCACAAATAGATGTTTATTGACTCAGGCTTTTTTTTTTTTTTTTGGCCCCCAAATGATTTTGTGGGTGGCGGGGTTGAGAGGTAAAGCCTCCTGTGGGGTCGGGGTCCAGAGGTTCTGGAGACAGGAGGACCACAGCAGTGAGCCCCCTCCTCGCCCTCATTTGCACCCTGCTGTGCAAACACAAGCGACGGGTCACAGTGGGACCTGCAAACTGTTTTTGTGTTTGTAATTCTATATGCAGAGACGCTCGGAAGTGAGAAAAGAAAACCCTTCATGTCAGCTCCACGAGTCTATAATGATTAATGTTCTTATCCTGATAAAATTACAAAAAAAAAAAAAAAAAAAAAATTAGATGAAGACTCAAAAGAGTGATATCACTGATTTCACTGTCTGCATTAATACTTTCTGCAGAAATGTTTTATTGCTGAGCAGAAAACAATGCGCATAAAGCGAATCCAGTTGCACAAGGATTTCTAGGAATATCACACTCGCGTCATAATCGTTTTCAGATTTCTGGAGTCGCTGGATCCTCATGAGCAACTCAGAGATGCTCCCTCAGTGAGACAGCTGGCAGCACGAACTTTACCCTCATTAAATAAATCACAATTCACGAATTTTGGGCTGTAGAGATGCGTTTAAGATTTTTCTCTTATTTTCCAGAAACACCTGTTGCTTCTAGATGCCCAGTTGGAATCAGGACACGCATTTCCTGAAGTTCTCAATGTAAAGTTGCACTTTCAAAAGTGAAGTCTGAAGTCTGTTTCACTTACTTCACTCATCATCGGGAAACAGTATAGCTATAGGTTATTTGAGGACAGCGACATCACTGAGTGTGTTTCTCTTCATCCATTCAAGAAATATTGAGAGGCTCAGTTTTTTTTATTCGTCTAACATTTTTAATATCACAAGAGATACATATTGAGAAATGCGCTTGCAAATTGAAAATTAGCACCTTTAAAACATTTATTATGACCCCTGTTGTATTTTAAAGACAAATAAAAGACAAGTACTTACTTTTCTTTCTGTTTTATTCCATAAAATGTGCAGACATCAATGCAGCTCCTTATTTCCAGTTAGTCCCAGTGCGCAACATGCGTGCGTAAAAAGTGCCAAAATAGGTCCACTCCAAATTGGCGCAACAGTACTTCTGCTCCCCGAGCGCCACTGATCTCCTCCGTATTTCTCCCTCAGCTGCAGTGTCCCGCTTCAAGACGATCCCGGGTCCGACCAGAGCCTCAGAAACCGTGAAGTGCTGGCAAGCAACAAGTTCAATTTTGCCTAACTTAGGCTGTTATTTCGTCAGTGTCGGGAGAGGAGGGGCCCCATCCAAAAAGTGGCTGAGACACCTTTTTGGAGGAGGAGAGAATCCAGATAATTTGACCATGTGCCAAAGAGGTGCATCCTTATCCAGTCACGTGACAAACTCATCACGGGTGTCTTTTTTTTTTTTTTTTTTTTTTTTTTTTTTCATGCAGGGTTAGGGTCCATCCTGTACTAGTGAGAGTCTACATTTTCTTCGTATCACTGAATAGAAATGTAATAAAATATGAGACCACATAATATCAAGGGGTAAGTCTGATTTAAAGATGTGATAAAAGTTGTGATATTAAGGCTGTATCAGCTCAATGACTCCTGATAAAGGTCCCACATTGTTGCCATCTGGATCGTGCGCCAGCCAGCCGCGTCCAGGGGTGCGCAATGGAAACAGGGTGGTGCAGACATGTCTCTGGTCGACTTTGACTCACAACACACTGTTTGTTCCAGCAACACATTTCTGTCAATATTGTGAGGGAGTTTCCCTCATCCCACTGAACCTCAGATGCTTCAGTTTCATCTGTGCGCACAAGAAATGAATTTTGATATAATTTATTTTACTGTAGAGACAGCATTACTAGCAGTGATTTGTGCATGTGTGTGCATGTAATTGTGAAGGGCCTTGAGAGAAATTGATCCACTGAAAACGGCTGTGGTCTGACCAGCAGGAATGACAGATGTGGGAGAAATCAGCAGAAAGTGGTTAACTTGAATCCTCTTTTCCACATGGGGGAGAGACGATCCACTTTATCACCTCTTGTCTAATAATCACAGTGATTGCCCGCTGCTGGACAGGTGGGAGGGCCTAGCTGAGTGAAGTCTGCATGTTTGTTTATGTGTGTGTGTTTGTGTGTGCCTGTGTGTGTGCTGAATCTGCAGTCACTGCAGAATCTGAGATTAAAACACACACACACACATACTGATTCAATTTGTTTGGGTCCAGTGGTTCTTAAAATCAAAAAGCTGTTTGGAGTAAACACGCTTGTGTATCTTTATTTTATTCTGAATTTGAACAATGTGTATTTAGTAGAGTCATTACGATTAGATGACAGCATCTCAGGATCACAGCTTGAACAGGGACAAACTGAAATACAGTCTATTTGGAGATTACTTTCTTCATTTTACATTTCAGAGTTGCGCAGATGTTTCTTAGAAGGTGTGATTAGTAATAATTGTTTTATGTTAATTTATTATAATCTTAAATAAGCAAAATAAGATAAAACAATAGTTTTGTTGTCATCACAGCTCATTTAGTCTCGCAGTACCCCTTTGCAACACAAGGTGGTGCATTGAGTCACACACAAGCAGCAGCAGCAACAATATTGAACAATTGCTGATTCAATGCACATGACAAACCAACAGCATCAGCAGACATAATCTAAACTACTGCAACTAGAAACTATATTTACAATAGAAAGGCAAAGATCCAAACCTCTAAAAATGACAGACTGGTGATAAAGTGACTCAACGTCGCCATCCGATGTACAACTGAGGCATGATTTCAGTTTAACTCGCAGCTTCTTCATGTTTCTTGGCTGCTATTTTGCTATCAGTGTTTTCTGATGATAAGAAATAGTAGTACAGCAACACCAAGCCGTAAACGTAATGGCCTACATGCCTAATGACACCACTGAAATTGGAAAGTCTGGGATAATGATTCAAACTGAGTGGACTGTTAGTGTGCTGCAAGAAGCCTGCAGAAAGTCAACGAGGTGAAACGCCACTGAGAGAAAAGGCCGGCCTTTGGCCCGAGGGCCTTGTAAAGAGTCATAGGTGTCTTTTCCTGTGTGCATTGTAATCATCTCAGGACAGAGCAGCACTTACCCACAATACATTTCTCCCATGCAAGGCTGGACTGGCCTGGACGGCCAGACTCTGAGAAAGAGAGATTGTAAATGAAGTGAAAGGGGTGATCGTGGAAAGTCTGCTAATTTTCAATCCCCATTTGCGACATTTTAGAAGAATTAATATTGTCAAAATAGAGCATGCAAAGGAAACAAACATGTACACATCACAGTTAATCAATATCAGACTCACAGTGTGATTCATCTCTTTTAAACAACATCCCACAGAGCTCAAGATGACCTGATTTCAGGTGGAATTTACCACCTGACCCTGGCATAATTTACAGGAATCATTTAATGATTTTACTGCTTTGCATTCTAAACTGAGTCATCGTTAAGTTTAAAGCTGAAAGTCACTTAAAGCCATGTAAAATGTCCCTACTGTATGAGTAACCGTAGAAGTCCTGTTGCCTTTCAGAACCTATAAATTGATGAGTAAAAAAAGCCAGTCAAAAAGTGTTTGATCCTGGCGATCCGCTGTGCGGGCCCCAAGATGACCCACATATCACATGACCAATAAACGGGGACTACCTCCGGCCCCATGCCACCTCAGACTACATAAAACCGGCATTAAATGGCTTCAACCTCAAGAGATCTCGCCTTCAGGAACACAGTAACATTATTTTCCGTTTCTTTTATTGATTTCTCTGCAAATCAGGATTTAAAAATAAAGATAAAAATCATAAATGTGTTTAAATATATATATATATATATATATATATATATATATATATATATATATATATATATATATATATATATATATGTATGTATGTATGTATTAATAAAATACAGAAAGGCACTGGCACAATTGTGCTTCAAACAACAGTCAAAGCAGCGACATAGAAAAAGAAACAACTTTCAGTGGAGGTTAATAAGCCTGTGGTGTGTGTGTGTGTGTGTGTGTGTGTGTGTGTGTGTGTGTGTGTGTGTGTGTGTCTGAGAGCAGAAAAAGAGACCAAATGAATTTGCCTCTGGACAGACGTGAACCTTGATCCTTTGGAGGCCCTGAGCAGCTGATCCCTTCAGCTTGTGTAAGCGGCCATGAGAGGTGAGAAAAAACTTTAATCAGTTCTGTTTTTCTGACCAAAATTCAATTTCTGTACTTAATTTGAAATAGTAAGACTTTCTTGGGTCAAGTTTTCAATATTCACCTGAGTTTAAGTGGTGAAACCCAGAATGGCTTGTATGACGTTACGTCTCGTGTGGAGCTCCAGGAGAGTGAGCTGGAAGCTGGACGAGTGCAGCCAGTGAAAGCAAGGAAATACAGAAGCATGAGACGGGCACCGAGTTTATGTCAAGTAGCCAAAGTGTCTTACTGATTCTTGCTGTTTTTAGTGAGAAAATCGCTTTAAAGTTTAGTTTTACTTCACACGCACACACACACATATATATATATACACACACACACGCACACACACACACACAGCAGCCACACGAGATACTTGACCTCCAGTAGGAGCAATACAGGGTTCAGTGTCCTGCTCAAGGACACTTGGGAGATTGAAGAGGGTCAGATCAGGCCATTGAATCCTCAGCCTTGCAATGAGGTGATTAACCACTCCAGCGAGTGAGCTGAAGCTGCTGAAAGTCATAGACAAGAAATAGAAAACCCTAAATTCATTTAATATAAAAAAAAAAAAAACAACAAAAAACATCATCATAAAATATTTGTGCTCACACACTCAATATTGATGCACATTTATGGATCAGAGTGTTCAATGGAATTATCGTAGTGATCACTGAACCTTTAAAACCAGTTTTCAAAAGACAAAGCATTCTACAAGGTCATACTAACTTATTCTTACGTCTGTGACGTGACAGTCCCATTAGTTCAAAACAAAACTGACTTAAGTTTACTTTTATGTTCCAACATCAATGTATTTTGGAAATGTCCCACAAGAATTTCTATTTACCAATCAGTCGTAGACACAGGCTATCACAGTAAATTGACTTTTTTTTATATAACTGTTGAATGCATCAGCATTATTCTGCACAAAAAGGACTGTAACCAATCAGCACTTATAACACTTGAATAAAATATTACACAGGTGTAGGAAAAGTAGTGAAAGTAATCGTGTATTTTTTTGGAGGACAGCAGCAATAATCTCTGGACCAGATTGAAAGGAAACCAAAGTGTTAACATTACTTGTCTCAGTCAGTAGGTCCTCTTATTACCATGCATATTTCTGTGTTAATGTGTTGTTGTGTCCTGGTGAACACAATAAAGGTAATCTGCTCCTCATTCATTCACTCATCTGGTGCCTGATCTTATTTAAAACATCTCTCACACCTTCATGCCTGAACCGATTGTTGAAAAGCTTCAGTGATGTGAATCCAGTTTGTGGCTGAACTGAAGATCTGTCTTCCTCCACCGGAACACAGTGCAGCAGGTCCAAGCAGGGAGCAGTTTCTTATCAGAAGACGAGGAAGTGAGTCACTGCTTCAAGGTAGCGGATGAAACATGTAGAGCTTTTAAAACTATCCTAATCAGAAGTGATAGCTAAAATATGAATGAATCACTCTGTAATAGGTTTGTTTATTATCTAAACACAACACACATGAGCATACTTGACATGGGAAAAAAACTGAATATTTTGAGTGAATAGGAACTCAGCAGATGTTGTTTCAGTTGTCAAAGTAAAGAGACACAACAGGATCAAGTCCGATGGGAGATTTTATAACTCACTGCATTTGCAACCTGCTTGCAAACCACTTTATTCTGAAAGGAGGCAAAGGAACAAAGTCAGAGCGTGGGTTGATAACTTAATGCGGGGCATTCCCACATCACAGATCTTTATGCACATTGCACCTAAGGTGATGTAGCAACTGTGGAAATCACTTTAATTCTTACTGTAAGCAGCCCATGCATGAATGACCTCAGGAGGCTCAAATATTAATTGATGTTCGGGCGTCAGAGCGGACAGCTCAGCAGAGAGGTATTAAAAAGTCTGTGATTTACAACATTTCACGCAGAACATGCGAACAGTCATCGACTCCCCATGATGAAATCCTCAGGAGACTCCTGTTCTCACTGCGCTCCGGCCTCAGAAGAAACGGGTGTGTGAGGCAGTCCGGTACGAAGCCAGGCAGCAATCAGGCCTACAGGATGGAGGGCGATGTGGACAGCTCAGTGATCCTCTGGTCTCTGACCAAGAGGAACTCAAGATAACAGCATGATGCATTCTCAGCCATGATGGGAAAAAAAATCAAAAGCGGAGCAAGTCATTTTGGGTTTTTTGGTTTCTATGACCAATTTGAGGGATGTTTTGGGAAAAATACAATTAAAAAAAAAAACCTTTTTTGGGCATCCAGTAAAATGCTGGGGTGGTTTATACGCCATTCAGAATAGCTCAGTAGTTACTGTACATAAACTCACGCAAAACAACTAGTTAATGACACGAGAGATTAGCAAACATTCTGGTTCTCTTTAACAGGGGACTCATTACTGTTTTCTCAACAGCTGTGACGTAAATGATCTTTTTATAACTAAGTGAAGCTTATCTGGGGTAACATCACTGAACTCCTAACGATCAATAAAAATCCTCTTCAGACTTGTTGAACATTTGGTTTCATCCAAATAATCATCAGTTCACACCAGAATCTGAAACCGCAGGTTCGTAGAGATGATAAAACCTTTTTTTTATGTCTAGTTTGAAACAAAGGCGCTGCTCTTTTCCACTGGACCACTGCAGAGGAGGCTCTGTGACTTAAAAAAAAGCAAGTTCTGTCTGAAGAAATTTCAAATCAACAGTCAGCACTGGTGTCTATGTCTAACTGCAGTAGATGCAGAGGTTGTTTCCCACATTTTTCAGCGACATCCTTCCATTTATTATACTGCTTTAACCAGCTTGGGGTTGCAGAGACCTGGAGCAGATCCCAGGAAGGAGGTCCAAACTGAGGTCACCTTTCAACAATGTTTCTTTTCCTCCAAAATATACTGGTCACAAGTAGAGGTACCTTCAGCAACACACTCATCCTCCAGGCTCCGATGAGGTTTGAAAGAAAAGTACAATTAAAATAATAATTCTTCTGAGTAAAGGGCTGAAAGTGTGATAACAGAAAGGGTTAACCTTGCTCAGGAAGAACAGCGTGTTTTCGGTGTGAATAAACCATCAGCATTACTCACTGCTCAGTATATTATCCTCCCATTTAGCCCCCGAGATGTCATCCTCAGCTTTCAGATGTTGTTTATGCACAGTCAACTTGCTTCAGACATTACAGTGTGAGGTGGGAGCGCTACAAAGACCACTCTGTCTCGCCGCTGCGCCGTGGCGGGAAAGCAGGAAGCCTCCTGCCATTTCCCCGGACGATGGGAATTTTACAGGTGCACTCGGTAAGTGAAGGACGATGATAAGCCGATGAGTGAGCGTTTAATTTTTTCAGCTGCACGAGCACGTGCGCTTCTTTTGATCTGGATTCTGTCACAGGTTTATCTCTTTTGCAGTGAAATCATCACACAAAACGCACAATACTGCCAATAATGAAGTTATTAGGCCGCTAAAGATGACATAAAGACAAGGAGGAAAACCACGTCTTAAAAATAACTGCGGACTGGTCGAAGTGTAAATGCGACGCAGATGAAGGTCATCGTAGGAAATCCATTTGTGCCTTGAATAATTGCAGATTAAGGCACAGTTATTTATGTCTTTGGTACAGCGAGACGTCGTACTGCTCTGCAGTCAGCTGCTTTTTCTCATCAATATGCAAATGAAGGTGGTTCATGAAGACTAATTAGACCATCTTCTTTAACACATACACTAATTTCACTGTGAACGACTGTAAATCCTCATTCTGTTCTTCACTTAACACATATTTGGCCTGTAATAAGGCTGGAGTTAGATGTTTGCCCAGTTCATAATTTGCATATTTGGTCTAAATTATACAACTCAAATGTGATTGTTTATGTCTAAGAGAGACGCTAGATTCCGAATATTTCAAAAAGACGGGAGAAAAATGACAAGTTTCATGTTTATTCAGGTCAGATTCACTTTTACGAACCTTTCTTACTGAAATATTCAGCAAATTGTGAAGACATTTTAAAAAAAAAACCACAATAATTATTGATTTAACACCAGTTTTGAAAACAAAAACAGACATTTTTATATCAACTGATTGAAAATGTGACCATACACAAATGTATTTATGAGAATAAAATTGAAGAAAAGCAAACATTTTGTTTTAAAATGAACAAGAATTAAACAAACATTTTAAAGAAACCAGTGGAATACTGAATGCAGTCTCTTCCATCGCATGTTGCCAAGCAGTCACGTGTAAATCATCATTTGATTCCCGTCTTTACCTCAGGAAGACGTTATTGACGGGATGTACAGGGAGGAGAGAGTGTGACATTCTTGTGGGGATTACCACGTGTTGTGGGATTATCGTGGCGGCCACCCGCCGACTCCGGCAGACATGACGGTATCATCAAAACCATAAAAGAGCGCGAGAAGGTCCAGAAGTCAGAGATGGTCCAGAAGAAGGACTGGCGAGCATCTCTCTATAGGTTCATTACTGTCAGTGTGAAGACGTACTGCGATGACCTCCTGACCTCTAGCTGGTAGCAGAGGCAAAACCAAGAGGTGAGGAAGTGAGCACAACATGACCCTATTAACCCCGCAGGTAGACGAAGAGGAAGACGAGAACAAGAAAAAAAATAAAGGGGGGGAGGCTGAGTTATCTTTGGCAAAACGCTAATTAAGGAGGAGGAAATGAAAGAGATGGAATAAAGTTTATTTTCATAATGAGAAGCGGGAGGAAAACATCAGTGAGAGAGGATGAATAAGCAGCTTCGGCTCCTGGCTGACGACACCCTGTTCTCTGGGCGTAGCGCGTCGTCCCTCGGTGGTTGTTTCTCGCTCTTCAGTCGCACACGGAGCTCCGTCTGAGGGCTTGGCAGAGAAAAACCAAGCTCAGGATGAAGTCAAGCTCCTCAGAAATTGCTTCCATACTCCTGCCGCAGTTCCTGTCCGGGTTCCTCAGGAAGCGCCGGAGGGCGTTGAGCGCCTGTTATCTGTCGCACGGCGACGCAAAGTATTTACGGCGGCGACACAATGAAGCGCGCCGCCTGGAGAGTTTTGGGAGAAGACGGCGTCGCTAATTTACTCGTCTTCTGATTTACTGAAGACGGGAAGGCGAGCGGCGGGCCGAGGCAAGATGATCGTCACTGCTAAGGCGAACCAGATGGCGGCAGCGCCGCGCACCAGCGGCGTGCACCAGCTCCGTGACGTCTGCCGCCGTAATCCGGGACGGAATCTGGCATCGAGGCCGGCGACACCGTTGCCTGGTTGTCAGTGTTTGGGTTGTGTGTGTGTATCTGTGAGGCTGGATTGAAACGACCGTTCGATAGGGACGAAGAAAACCCGTTTCAGCCTCTAATCATGTTCCTGATTAAAGCTGGATGTTGTCAGTTCCTTGAACTGAAGGGTGGGGAAAGACGAGAGGAAACAAAACCAGAAGAGGAGAGAAAGAGAGAGAGAAACAAAGTTAGAGCTACAATGTGACGTGCACTGATCAAACCAACATCCCATTTAAATTTAATATTTTAGTCCTTAATATGGAGCCGTACCCCAGGAAATACAATTCAATATATTCAAGACTGAATTACAATATTGTGCATTCAGAACGTGAAGCGCAGGTTATTTGTTTAGAGAGTGAGTGCCAGGGAGAGAAAACAACTGATAAAATACAAAAGCGCGAATGCAAATGAATAACTTCATGCATAAAGTTATTTTCATTGCTCAGGGAACGGTGCGCGCCGCGGTAATCTTCCGTGTTATTTATTCTGGAGCTCGCACCTAGACGGCGGTGGACGGCGCGGACGGATGTTATATCACCGGATCTGAAGAAGTGCTGAAAAAATGCAGCAGAGGTGACCGAGTTGTGAATGAACCATGAAAAAACGTTGATATACATGATAGTCAAAGCAATATCAACGCGCTAATGAAACCAAACTGACCAATTGAAAGCTACTGCAGAAGGCTGCGTAGGTTTCAGCCTTTTCAACGCCGGGAAAAGTAGCTGTTGAATGTAGACGGAGCTCATGGCTTATATCGGAGGCCAATGTTTAGAAAGCAGCTCAGAAAGCAGCAAAGTCTTCCAAACTTCACAGTGCAGAATGAAAAAAATGAGGCAATTTCAGAAAATGGCATTGAAAATGAGCTTTTTTGCTGAGAAAAACGCATTATTTACTCCACAGCAATCAGCTATTGTTTAGCAACTGTGGTCGAGTGCTAAAATCAGTTGTTAAGAGACTGAGGGGATACGTCTCGAAAACGTTACAACTGTTACTATAAAAAGAAAGAAAGAAAGAAAAAAGGTCGGATTATCATTCAATCATTCAGGGCTCAGTAAACACAGTTGGATACCAATGAGTGTACAAGTGGAGTTATTCTCTTTCGTCAAAACAGTGACAGGAAAATGACGAGTAAATCTCCCTAATGGGGAAAACGGACAGAGTGGGGGGTGAAAACTCAGTGGAGAACCCCACATCTTCAACCGCGGTGGTTTCTCAGAACATCGTCAGAGGAGATTCGAATGAGAAAAGCCATGTATGACATTTAGAGAGAAAAGAAAAACAAAAAGTTTCATGGGGCCATAAAAGCTTAAGCTTGAATTGATTTCGACACAATACTGCAAAACTCACATGGAACAGTTTAATCTTCAACTGAGGAAAAACATCGGCAAAGGCCGTGTGTAATGTTGACACACCGTTAATATGAGTTACGAGTTACTCACATTCGCACATTTCAGTTATTAGACTAACCTGAAAACATTATAGCTCTTCAGAGGATCCTGAGCTCGGGCTGCGGGGATTTCTGCGTTTCACCCTCGGCTGCTCGTCTTCATCATCAGAGAACGTCCTGTCGATGGCGACGCCCTGAGACACCAAACTCCGGCCTGCATGCAGCATAGAAGATTCACACACACAGAACATTTACTTAAAACGCCAGATTTCTTTTACATTTGCCAACATCTTAACACGATAATTTAATCTCTTGCTCTGTTTCAGATTCCTGTTTTTGTGCATCGTGTCAAGCCCCTTGTGTTTCCCACCAAAGCTTCATGTAAAGAGATGACCTGAGATCTCTATGGACTGCAGGGATCCACATCAATCACATCTCATCTACCTGGTTCTGACTTTAATTCCTGTATAAAGCAGTCTTTCAATTGCAGCTGTAAAAAACGACCCCAGCTTCAAAGCAGATGCCTGCATTTTCTCCATCACATGGTAGATTCGGTCGTCATTCCTCGCCGGGTGAAGGAACCCCCCCCCCCCGTCTGTGTTATTTGCGGCGGCTGCAGGACACGGAGCAGATAGCCTTCATTAGCCTTGGACGACACCAGTCTTGTGACATTTTATCAGCGGTGGAGATCTGGCATTCCTCTCGGGCATGGCCGTACCCGGAAACACAGACACACCTGTGTGTCCTTTAACACTCAACGAGCAGCGGGGCGAGCAGATGTGCGAGATCAAAGAAAGACGTCGGATGCATTGATGGGGGAGATAAAAGTTATAGAAGAAATGCAGCTTTGCTCACGACTATTAGAATGAATGAATGAATGCGATTAGAGGTTTTTCTCTGTCACTTCCCATCATTGTTTCCCCCCAGAATGACAGTCCCTTAAGTGGCACTGCCTTTCTTTTCCCCCCCTTGTTGTGCAGGATGCTTCTTATGCTGCCACAATCAGATGTTAAACCTGGATGAAGCAGGTCAAAGAAAGCCTCCAGCTCTGCTTAGCATGAAAACACAGCCCGGGGCCGCAGAGGTCACCGGGGGTCGGGCATGTCAAAGGGGACCGGTGCAGCCCCGCTCCCGAGCAGAGCCCGGCTGCAGTTTAGAATAAATTCAGATAAAATAACGGTCGGCTCCGATGCCGTGCGCCTGGTCTGAGTCAGGCTCTGCAGCAGCCAAACGGGTGGGGATTAATCCTGCATGCAGCGGAGTCGGGGTGGTGTTAAATGAGCTGGATGTTTACTGAATCCAGAAACAGGCTGGTTAAATGCACGCCGCGACTTTTCGCATCCGTCATTGTTGAAGCGGCTATAAATCAACCGGTTGTTGATTGTGACACTGGGGTTGCACAACATAAACAAGAAGGAGCAACACTGCATTAGCTTATTAGCCGTCACCAACATGGAGATATTTCCAACACAGCGACTGAAGCCAAGTGAGAAACACCCTGATTTGTTGGACGGCTGACTTTGTGTAAATACTCGGACAATTTGGAAAACACACCATCATGTAAGGAAGCTCATTTGGTGTTGGGGTGCGCAGGAGGGTTCACCGACGAGCAGAAAACACAGGGAGCCATTGTCAAACTGCTCTGGGCTGCAAACAACCGAGTGTGTGAGTCAAGGGCCATTCGGGGTAATCTCCGACCTCAATCCATGTCCTCCGCCGCAGCCAGAAAGAGAGGGTGTGTGTCCGTGTGTGTGTGTGTGTGTGTGTGTGTGTGTGTGTGTGTGTGAGAGGAAAGGGAGAAAACGCGAGCCAAACAACACAACCAGATGAAATCACTGTAGCGTCGCCGCTTTACGCTCGCCGGCTGCGTTATTCTCACACAGCTTGGCCCCCGGCGCGAAGCCGTCACTGAGAGACTGATCAGACGGCGGTCCCATTAGATCGCGGCGGCGGAGGGGGTCTGACTCAGCCGATGCGACACCGCGCCTGCTCCGCTTGACGCAGGAAGGGGGAGACCACCTCGCAGCCGGGGCCGCGTTGAAGCAATCACTGCAAAACTCGGCCAGGCCGGTTTACTGGACCCACTGTGACAAGAGCTTCCCAGAATCCGGCTACCCGAAGGCGTGTTCTCTGCCGAGGTGTGCTTTCAAGTTTACGTTCAAGCCCCCCTGCTTACATATTCAATTACGTTCAACTGTCAGGTTTACTGCTGAGTAAAACCGGTCAGAGGAAAAACTAAAAGTCAGGCGTTTGACTTGAAAAGCGGCATCATGGCGAAATCGCACCGTGACCTATGACTTCAGAGAAAACGTTACCATGTTGAAGAGCTGCACGCCCTGCTCCACCAAGACATGATGCAAGTGTATGAAAGGGGTCATTAGAGCCCGGTGTGTTGTTGTAGCAGTAACTTTTACTAAGCGGCGGCCCATAAGAAAGTTTAGAATGAGGGGAAAATCTCCGAGGATCAAAACACCGTCGAGAGCAGAAACTGAAACCAGACACATCAGGAGTGGAGCGTTTTGCTGATCAGGCACTATTCTCCAGGGTCTGTCTGTCGTAATGGAAGAAGAAACTAACTTTTTCATTGTTTCCTATAATAAGGACTCTTAATAATTACTCTTAAGGAAATATTTTTATAATGTGGGTGCAGCAAAGAGACGTTTCATTTTCCTGTCTTCTGCATCCTACTGTGATAAAGATTAAACTTTATTTTTGTTTTGTATGATTTGATAAACTGAGTTCTCGTTGTGCGCTGACAGACAAAATGGTTTACACACAAACCTGTGATGAGGATAGTTGGTTCCTGAGATAAACGGACGCTCCGAGCTGTCTTGTCTTTTCTCTCATCTTCATGCTGTGAGGCCTCAGCGCCACTGAGAGAGGAAGAGTCGAAATATATAATAACATAAAAACACTGCAAAATACAGCTCGTTTTGAATTAAGACATGAGTATAGAATTTGAGTAAAATATTCCATCTGTAGAACTTTTTTTTTATTTAATAAAAAAAAAAAGCTATGAAACATGTTTCAAAATAAATATTTTCTCTCTGAATTTGCAAACGTGAAGCTGTGGTTAAAACACAGGCACATCCAAAAACACTGTGTTAACCTCCAGACAAACAAAAGTGTTTAGTTCAATCAAAAAACTGGATAAATTGATGCATTATGTGTTTGCCTGAAAAAATGAAAACAATAACCACATAACGATGTGTGCATTTCATAAAGCATTAATCACTGAATCACATCCATTGTTAAGGTAAAAACAGCCATTCATCTTGTCAGCAGTGATATTTCCAGTATGGGCCAAAGAGTGATTTACCTCTGCGCCCCCTCCTCATCACTTGTCTGGCCGTCGGTCCGGCGATGTTGGCGGATGGTTTCCTGCAGGCCTCTGATCCTGGCCTTCTTCTCGTTCAACAGCATAACAAAACGTGAGTACAGCTCCTTCTCCAACGCCTCTTTTTCATCAACCTGCTGCTGCAGTCTGAAGAGGAAAAATACACATATGTGTACATAAACAATCCATGATTCAAAAGCAGGACAATTCTTCGATTGTGTTCTGACAAAGGGCAGCGCTGGTGAAGACCTTGTGCAACTTCAGTGACTGAATCTTTTCAGGATGAGCTGACAAGGGCAACGACAAGATGCAAAACAGGCAGGCATTCATTCAGACATGCATGGAAATCATCTGAAGCTATTCCTGGAAATCATACACCCACAGCTCGCAGGACTGGGTGGAACCCTGAAGCTCTTTCAAAAAGGGGGACCAGTAATGACGTCGCACTAAGCTGCTGTTGTGAAAAAGAAACAATGCAGCTTGAAAATCTCATGGATCTTGCATGCAAACAAGACAATCAACAGAGGCCACTGCTGAACGCCATAAGGACATTATCGGGGTTTTTCTTTTCTCATCCTTACTCTCTCAGGATTCGCTGGTGAGCCTGTTTGAGTCGACGGTTCTCTTCCGCCAGCTGCAAGTTGTCCGTCTCCAGATCTGTGCTGTGCTTCAGGGACTGGCCGATCATCTCCTGCATCAGCTGCAGAGGGTCCGGAGAAGGCTGGAGCTCCACGGAGCCTAAGGTCACCTGAGGTCAGGAACGAGGAAGAAAGAAACGGGTACAGAAAACTGGAATAATCAATAAAAATAGAGAAAACCAGGTTTGCTTTGAGTGTTTGGTTGGATTCCTTGTTCATGAAGAAGCGAGGCTCGCAGTGATCGTAGCCCCGGGAGGTTTTCTTTGAGCGGCTCTCCTGACAGCAGGGCAGATTTAGGACTTCATCGTTAAAGCTGCTGCTGGATTACTTGTGGATCACTTAGGGCCAGAGGTCTGTAACCTTTACCACCAAAGGAGCCATGTTCTCCTCCTCCCACTAATTAAAATTTGTCTCCAGTCACAAAACACATTCAATCTTCAAAACGAAGACAACAAAGCTTCTGGAATTCGGCTTAACTCTAGTATTTGAACCAAAACTGAGTTCTGTCCCATCACGGCAGGATGTGACACACATGTCAGGAAATAGAAAACGGTAAATGATTTTTTTTACGTGTATTACAATCATTATTTCAAACTGCAAAAAAAAGGGACTGCTTTCTGTGAAAAAAAATCATAGAATTGACAGACAAAACACATTTAAAATCAGCTTACAGTGAAAAATGAGTAAGAATTTGCACCCTTCTGCCATCACGACGGCTTCAGCAGTACAGAGGTGCAACAGACACGATCAAACATCTTCTTAGGTGGGGAACTATTTATAGGAAGGCAAGGTGTTTTCTTCAGTCTGGGAGGAACACAGGATTAATTCATGGGTCAGCGGCGAACTATGCAGGTGGGAACAGAGTTCGGTTCTTGTTGCTGGCTCTTTGAAATCACAGGCGGGCTTGAGAGGTAACGAAACATTCCTCATTTGGTTTGCATCTTGGCATGGAGACACAGAGCCGGGCTGTTGCAGCTGGCTACACGAAAATACAATATTCTGTAGCGTACTGTTGATCTGCATGTTTTTTCCCCAATTAAATCTAAAGTTAATTAAAAACACACTTTTTTTTCATGAATCCATGACCAAAGAAGGGCTAACCCGGCGCGAGTCGAGTCTTTGCCCGTTGCCATGGAGACTCTTCCCCTGTCCAGTACACAGAGCCGGCGCTTATGATGCACTGAAAAACCAGAAGGTGATACGGCGCTAAATCTTCGCTGGGCTGTGCCGAGGTCGCAGACCCACTGTAATAAAGCCGCCACCTTCAAAAGCGCCCATAAAATGCTTGTCATTTTTGTCCCGAGCCGACGCTGTCCCGGCAGGCCACACAGCTGTTTCCCCTCTGCCGGTGAACTTGAACGTGTTTCGGCGAACGGACGCCGGCTTCGTGCGGCTCCTACACATTCGCGTGGTCAGTGGTTTTTAGTTTCTTGCTGCAAACTTCAAACTGAGTGTTGGATTTTTTTATGACTGTATAACGAGCGATGACCACTTCTGTGAGCAATAGTTAAGACAACATGGGAGTGAAGAGATGAATATTCTAACTAACATTCACCAATCAACAGGAGAAAAGGGATCGAGGGAGAGAGAGGATAAGAGGAGATGAGAACAGTCACCAGGACTTTAGGGAGCTCCACAAGAGAATGCAATCAAGAATACAGAAAAGTAAAATATCAGAAACCCAAGAAATGTAGAAGAATGGATCATCTCTCTTCGGTGGAATGCGGATGTTCTTTTAAATTGTTCCAGTAGAAACAATCCAGACAGGTGAAGCTTTAGTGGTGACCACGAAAAACTAACAAACAAATTTAAGATCCGAGATACTTGGTCTTATTGATCTAAACTGAACTGTTCATTTTCAGTTTATTTGCTTTCATCTCCTTTCCCAGAAACTACCTCCTTTGCTACGATGCTGAAGCAGATGGATATCTTCGAGCATGGTTCTGCAAGTTTCTTCCAGGAAAACAGGAGTTTTTCTTCTTCGTTGCCACTCATTCTTGCTGATGTGCGACCTGTACTTAAGTCGGCGTTCTCAACCCAGTTTTCTACATTTAGTTTTACAGACTGAACCTTAATATGCTTGGTGCTTTGAACCATGTTATAAGTGAAGCGATATAAACAAAACAAGGCTGTATTGAACTCTGCCAGTGTTCAGACTAATCGCAATGAGGAAATCGCTTATTTAACAAAGGCCGGCGTAATGGGATCAGGATAGAGGAGACCACCCGGGATCGAGGAAGAAGAAGGTTCCCGAGAACTCATAAAATTCAGAGAAACATCGGGCTGCCTCAACGAACCGGTCCAGGCTTCTCTCACAAGGCAGAACTGTGTCAGTCACTTCCTCCAGACGACGAATCACATCTGAACAGTGAAACAAGTGGAGGTAAAGGTCTATTAGGAGCGTGTGTCCCAGCTCTAAAATACATCCATCTTCAAGATGCATGTAGAAATACACACACACGATGTGCAGTGGAGTGATCCGTGTGGCACCTTTGATCTTTCCTCAAACCTCACATCCATCTTTTCTTCAAACCCCCACCTTCACTCCCGACTATCTGGACCGAAATCTGCACTCCAGAGGAAAGTCCTCCAGCAATAAATCAGCCAGATAAGAGTGGTTAACGCCGAGGCTTTGAACTCTCTGACACGCCGGGTACACTAACATTTACACACTTTAAAGAAGGTAATGTCCCACGTTTACTGTACAAGTCTAAATTCATAATAATGACTGGGATTTTGTCAGTTTTTCATCAAGGCTTTTAACGAACCAACACCATAAATCTTCTCGACCGGTATCTTAACATGGAATTATCAGTTCGATACCAGATACAGACATCTAAACTGCAGAGAGCACAACCTTTATTTAGGGGATTAGCACTGGAAATGGAACTCAGCTGCTGTTTGTTTACTCTGCAGCCTCTTCTTTTAAGATGCCAGAGGTTCTGTTTCACTGTTTTCACATGCAGTTTCTGAGAACACCAATTGTGATAAACACTTGAACTCTACACCACTGAAAGTTTACTTTTATTACATGGAGAGAGGAAGGATTACACTAAACAAAGTATAAATCTCACAACGTAGGAAAGTGGCATTCTAACGTCTATAGTGCTGAGGATAATGACAGAAGACGACCAAAACAGCTTCCTTCAGTTCGCTGAGCTTCGCCCTTTCCCCGGAGACACAGAGATAAAGCTAAAGGTCAGTCTGCACAGCGTTGCCAACCTCTGCCAAGGTGTGGGAGGTCAGACTGTTTGTCTGTAATGCCCAACCCACAGCCACATTTTTCTACTTAGTCAACTCAAGCAACTACAGCAGAATTCAATTATTCCTCTTAAAAAGAAAAAAAACACTCTAACAGCATATGCTTCATGACCCATACTCAAGAAGGACTAATAATCTCCTGTAACAAACTACAGTGTGGTCCTGATTGTGTGGTCCAACTGTTTGTTTGTGTGTGTGTGTGTGTGTGTGTGTGTGTGTGTGTGTGTCCAGACAGCTCCCGAGACCAGAAGGTCAACTGTTGATGTAGGTGTGGAGGACAAAGCAGAGAGAAGACAGTCCCAGTGAAAGTGAGAGCCTACAGCACCCTGTGGGCACAGAGACACAAAGTGTCCCTTATTTCACAGCCAACAAACGGCACGAGACCCGAACCACCGTTTAGTCCTGGCGAGAAGAAAAAAAAAAACAAAAAAAAACAGGCACCTGATTTCAATCCAGAAGCAAACGAATGGTTCGGACTTCATGACGGAGCTGCTGAGGTCTGACAGTGATATGATTTGACATAAATACACAGATTTAAGTGTATGATTTTATTGTATTTGTGCTTTGAAATGTGTTCTTCAAAATAACAGTGCTTCTTCTAATCGACACCGTCAGTGAGTGGGTGGTGTTCAGTTTAGTTTCTCCCCATCGCACTGTGCCTGCAGTGTTGATGAAGCAAAGCACCATCATTTTTTATGTTTCTGCTTTTTGGTGGCCAACAGGTATGTACTGATGATCAGTTGGTCATTTGGTACCACACCGCCAACTGAAGGCAGGTGGCAGATACTTTCATGCTGATTTAATAAACTTTATTTAGAGACATTAGTCTCATTTTTTTATTAAACAGGTGGCTTCGTTTCTCATATTTTATAGTGGAAGCAGAGCTTGGTCACAGTTTGACGCTTTTCAAGAGAGGATAAAATATTGCAGGTTCTCATAATAATCCAAACAGGTGATCCGAGATATAAACTATTGTGAAAACAGGTTTAAATTTTTCAAGGCGAAAAATCCTTTCTTCAAATTTCCTACCTCACAATAACGGCTTTTTGTCGAGGAGCCGGGAAGTGAGTGGGGCGGACGACAAAGAGACAGTGTGTTTGAGGATGGGCATCGGGTGTTCGGCGCCCACACCGAGTTCATCTTGTCCCGTACGCTTCCTGATCCACGGTGCAGAGGCGTGAGACGGATAGCGCACAGGAAGTGGCGAGAGACAGCGGCCTGATTACACAAACTTTAACAAAAGCAGCAGCCACTCTGAACTTACTTCTATTTGTTCTGACATTTCAATCCTGAAATGTCGATTTGTTAAAGTTAGCTTGAGCTGCACGGCAGCCTTCACCAAGGTGTGTGATCGTGTGTAAACATTGGCGATTGTGATGCTGAAGAACAACAGGAGATCAGTGGGTCAGATCCTTCAGATTAGTTCACACATCTGGCTTCCAGTTGTGACCCCAAACAAAAACAAAAGCTAATTACCCAGAAGCACCAAGGAAAATTTAACATGCAGCCAAGCTGCCTTCATTTTACTGTTGTCATCATATAAACTGCTGATTATCTTATCTTTAGTCACACCGGGGGACTAAAAGGGAATTAACAATAGAACTGCAAACAACCAATTTAAACAAAAGGTATTTACTTTTATCCAAACATGATTACTGTGAACATAACAATTCATGCTTCATGCAATTCCTGTAACGTTCCAAATCATTCTGCTTTAGAGGCAGATTTGATGTTCTGGGATTATCAGACTAACTTCTTACAGTCGGTGGTGACGGAGGCCAGAGGGTTTTAAATGAGTCGAAGTGGATGAATGTGGCACTGATTCTTCTGCTCAAATCAAACAGTATCTGTGTCTCGCTGTGCAGCGGTTCACAAAATCTCACTTGAGACGGCTTCTTTTTCCCCTCCTCGGACTAAATCATCCTAAATTCTGAGTGTGAAACTATAAGAGTTTTACAATGTTTGACTGTTTTAGAAAGTTTGATCACTGTTGAGATTATTTTAAATTTGAATACTGATCATTTTTTAAAAGTGCTGTTTCACTATCATATAGCAAGAATCAAACTCTGATGGAAACAAGTTTCTTTGGCTTAAAAATGAAAGAAAACTGCACTTTGCAAAATAAAAATTGTGCAATCCACTCTTGGGGGAAAAAAAAAATGACAGATCGACCCAAATGACAGGAAACGGCTCCTATTGCAGAGAATAAATCCGTAAGCACAAAGACGTATCCATCATTTACTTAGTGTTGGCATTTGTCATGAATCATATTTTATTATCACCTACATTTGTTAATCTGATTTCATGCAGGCCGAGCAGGGACCACCGTGCAAACTGCTCACACACTGTCGAGGTTTTACGCAAAGACACTTCTACCCACATGGTCAGGATTAAAAGATAAGCCACCAGCAGAGCTACCCCATGTTTATAAGGAAAACAGAGTGTTACTTCCATCACCCTGCAAAGCTTTTATTTGTGTTTCACACCTTTCACTCAACATTATCTTGAATTGTAAAGATCAACATAAAAAGTAGAAAAATAGATTAAAAAAAAAAAACAAATGAAGGAAATCACAAAGACCCATTTAGACTGATAGAAAAAGAAAAAAAATTGAATCCTGTTTCTTCCCAACAATCTAACAAAACCCACTGAACAAACGCGTCAGACCATATGAGGTAAAACATGTGGTTAAGCTTCCCCTGTGAACACAGTAAAGCTTTTAATTGCAATAAAATAAAAGGCTCTCCTCTGGCGACCGATTCCCCCCCCCCACCAATGACAGATTGCTACTTAACTCCACATTAAGGAGGAGATAATGCCCGACTTACTCATGTAAAACACCTGTTTAGTAGTAGTTTAGCCAAAAACCGCTCAATTACATTCATCATTACAGCTTTTGGGGTCATATTCATAAAATATTAATGTCAGGTTAAGTACACCACCTGTTTTGTCTCTAACGTCTTTTTTTTTTTCCCCCTATTCCCAGAGGAAACTCACCTAATCTTCGGCCACTTCTGCACCCTCAAATTATCTGTCTAGGAAAATATGCTCCACTTTTTAACCTCTGACATGCTCAAAAAAGCAAACAAGGGACAGGAGAAGAAAAAAAACCAAGAGAAGAAGAAGCAGGTGTTCGGTGTTTGCAGCAAAGTATAGATACTGAGACGTTTTCCTGCCACACACATCCTGACGGTTACACTGCCTGCAACGAAGGAGTGTGTGGTACAATTTCAAAGTAAAATCACTCATGTGTAAAGAAACAAAATAAAACTGCAGCAATTATTGTTTTATAGTGAAACAATAAAGAAAACCTTAACCTTCTCAAATATTTTTTTAGAAAGAAGAAAGCCAACATGGGAATTATGATATATGTTTGGAAAATATTTTATAGATCTGACGATTTTGTAATGATCACAGCAACACTATGGATCTCTAAGCTACTTTCCACTCTTCATTGTTTCTGTCATAATCTTCGGGCCACTAGGGGTCACCTTCTGACACACTACAACTGAACGGTCGATGTACCGAGATGTCGATGAACGAAGATGCAACTCTCTCTCTAGACTACTAGCGCTGTGGCATTAAGTTCATCCCTCATTCATTTGCCACTGATTTAGAAGCGAAGGTGATTTTGGGGAGTTGAGCCGATTTAAAGCTGATATCGGTCGAAAGGAAAGACTCAAACTGGACAGGTGAGTCTCCGATCCATGCCCAGGCAGACACAGGGACAAAAACAGTCCATTACAGGCACGTTTGCGTCACATTCAGCCCATTTTTCCATAGTGGAAAAAACAACAGAGAATGAACGTGTAAACTCCTCTCTCCAGCCAGACCATCTACCTCTATCTCACCCTGTTACTTCTACCGTCTCCACATCCAGACATCATCTCCAAGCCTGGCAGCTGCTTCTCCAACAACACAACTAAACCATAAACTGCCCAACCTGATCTTTCCCTCCCGGCTTCTACTCATGTTCAATGATCTCTCTGCTCTCCAGCATGCACACACACCACTCTCAGTATCAATAAATTGTTATGTTTTTGTTGCAGCTCCAGATTTAAAGTGGCTCTGATCGCAGTAGGTCTTGAGGAACTACCTGAAGACCTGAACATTCTCGATATAAAATAATGATCAGTAAATGATTCCAATTGATCCCATCTCTTCTTTTCTAAATCACATCTAGAGCGTGTTCAGACACAAACCCGGGCACACTTCCACACACAGGGCCACACTCTGAAGAGACACAGAAAGCAAAGGGGAGTCAGGAAAAGAAAACTGGCCTAATCAACCGTTGTTTGACATCGTTAGATGGGGACAACCCGTTCCATAAATCAGGATTTTACGGTCTCTGTGGTGTTCCTAACCTCCTGGCCTTCTTCCTCTGGCCTCCTGTATTAATGCAACGTCCCTGGTCCAGCAGTGACCTGGAGGCAACAAAACCCCTTCAGTGCAACATCAAAAGCTCCAGAAAACACTGTGACCTGCGTCTCATCAACTCACTGTGAGCAGCCTCAGCACAGCAAATAACACATCTCTGAGCACTTTCCACATTTGTCACCAAGAAATTAAACAATGAACTTTGGTCAACAAAGAGTTTTTTTGTTTTCTTGTTTACGAGCCGCGGCAATAAGACCTCCTCTACCTCTTAGGGGACGACTGGTAACAGACTGGATGATTCCTATCTGAGGCTTTTCCTCCAGGCAGCCCAGGCTTTCTAATTCAGCTATAATTTGGGGACCCAGTAAAGTTTATTTTTCAAACGGCCCCCTGTAAAGAAAAAGACTTCCCTTGTATTTAGCTGTATGTCGTTAGATGTACTTATCCTCGGGGAACGAGGCAGAAGGAGGCTCAAGATGTGGACCGGAGCTGAAGCGCCTGAAGATTTCTATTGGCGATAACGTCTGAGGCAAATGCTGCAATCGCTGTCAGACCGCTCGATTCTTCTGACAATAATCCATATAAAGAAAGAAACTGGATGTGATTGTTGCTGATGCAGTCTTGAGTGCCAAGGTTCAAAATATCAAGGTTTTTGTGATACCATTCAGTTCTCTGAACGCTGACTCCCAGCTGCTGTTTTCTTTCTTTCTTTTTTGTTTTTTGTTCTGTGACACCATAAAAAAATTACAGGGTTGGCAGGAAGACTTCGTGGTGTTTTGGTTTTGATGGCTGGCAAGAAAAAAACGTTAATGACTATTACTGGAAAGAACAAGAACCCCTCAAGAGCGTTTGCTCACCGAAATGTCATCGCAGGCCTTCTGATATGAGAGACGACAGTGATCTGGGCTGAGGAGGAAGGAATAGACCTCCCTGTGACCTCCTCCTCTTTCCGTCAGTGCTTGAAGGAGATCCTCAACATATCTCTCTCTGGCGACTCCCATGTCATCGGCTCCCTTTGTCACCTCGTCCTCTGAAACTGACAAAACAGAGAGCTGATCAAACAACAAATTTTCTCCTAGAGGCATTTTTCTCATGTTTGCCTAATTTCAAAGCTCTACAGTAAAGAGAGAAACCGGACGGGGAGCAAGGAGACGGCGTCCGAACACAACTGTAAACATTAATTATGCAGCAGCACATGAGCGCATGTGAAAGCGGATTTTGGGAAAAGCAACCGAGGGGAATGTCGTCAGCTGTTGCACAGCTGCTCATGGAGCCTTCAAGGTCTCAATTAACACATCAAACACAGAAGCACTGACGACCCAGAAGCCCGCACATAGCTGTCACAACCCCATCTCTACCTGTCAGCTCTGCAGATGGACGGCAATAGAAAACCAAGGAGCGGTTATGTTCCAGGTGTCCTTCCAGTTATACATAGTCATGTACGTATGTAACCACAGATGCACACACACACACACACACACACACATATACAAATAGGGGCTCAGCAATGGCTTGCATATACAAAGACAAGCCTTGTAGAATTTAATCTATTTTATACACCTGTAGCTGCAGCTGAGGAGCGAAGAGGGACGATGGAACAAGGTCATTGCTGTCCTTCTGGCTAACGGACCAACAGTTACCACAGTGAGTAGGGGGTCGGCCAGGTGGCTGCACACTCCGGACGGCCTAATGAAGGACAGACCTGGTGACAACCGGGCCTATTCAATGGTCAAAAGACTTCGGTCTCTTCAGTGTAAGCCTAAGATTGTGGATCAGCTACATTTAACGTGAGGCCGTGAATAATTTGAAAAAAAACGTGTCTTTACCTTCTCCGATCCACGCCGAGCAGCCATCAGTGAGAGCGACGGTGAAGCCGGCACCCAGGTCCAGCACCCAGTCCACCCGCAGGAAATAAGGGGTTCCGGGATCAGTAGTGAGAGTGATTTCTCGAACCGTACCACTCATGCTTCCTTTATGGCCTTTAAACCTGCAGGAAATCAAAGAAACTCTTAACAAGGTAACTATTACCACACTAACCATGTTTCCAGTAACAGGCCTCCTGCAACGCGTCAGCCTCCTTCAAAGAGGGTCCTTCCAATCGGACCATTCTGATCTTATTAAGATATTGCTGATCTTCCTATTGCATGAACGGTTTCATTGTTTGGCTGCTTGGATTTGGTAATAAAAGCTGGTGTGTGTGTGTGGGTGAGTGTGTGTGTGTGTGTGGCTTCAGCGGGGGTCTCTCTGAGTCAGTGGGACCACACGGGGATTAGCAGGTTTTGGCAGGTTCTTGTGTGGGAGTGTGGGGTTTTGCTACCACCAGCATGGTAATTACACGCTCTAAAACATAAATGGAGCAACACTATGAAAAAAGCCCTGTTTTCTTGAATATTTTCAATGCCGTATGTACATTTATCCAAAAATATACACATTTCCTTTAAAAAAAATTTGTCTTTTAAAGGCTAATTTCAGCAGATAAAGTTGATCTCTTTGAGTTTTTACTAAAAGACTTTAACCTGGAGAAAACTCACAAACTTGTGTGAGTTTTCACACCCAATTTAAATGGATAAAATTGAGCGTTGTGTGTTACAACACATGTATACTACAGATAATACCTCAAAGAAATACAATATTGTTGCAGTCCAGATTGCAGTTGTGTCACAATTGTTCACTCGTGTTGCCATCATGTCAAAAAAACTAATAAAAACATTCGAAATCTACTTTATGATGAGACAGTAAATCTTTATTTGCCAAAATTACAGTATTTTATGAAGAATCTGGGTAAAAAAAACAAAAAACAAAAAACAAATGAAGATTCTGAATGAAATGCTATCAGAGCGACTGTTCCTGAAAAGCTCATCAGTTTATCAGCGATCTTGTCGCTCTTTCCTGAGAAACTTTTACTTGATTATGGCCGTGCAGGGCAGAACGTGTGATTACGGCTTCCACGTGAAGGGAGAGGTGAGCCGGACAGCTTCCCTACTTAAATACAGGGCAAACCAAGTGGAGATGGAGAGAAAAGGACAGCTAAATTGGCAGTTAGCCAAGCTGGACATGTCTGGAAAAATGAAAATGAACGCCTTCGGACACTGCGCTGTAAGTTTTCATGTGACAGGATCCTTTTTTCTTTTTTTTTGGAACTCTTTCTATGCATCCCCTGCCATACATACACTAACAGAGCAGGTGGTCAAGGTTATTTAAAATGAGACGTGACACTCAATGCTTTCGTACTCCGTACACACACACACACACACGTCCACGTCCACATAAACCGCACAACAAATTAAAGTTGACCCTTTGTGCTTCAGAAAGGGGCGTGGCTGGATGAAGGGGGCCGAGCGAGATGAGGGAGCTGAAGGCATCAACTTTAACCTCATAAAGTGCGCCCGGCTACTCATTAGCTACTGTAACATCTGTTGTGCCGGGACGATGACCCTGTGGTAATGACAGAAGGACACTTCCATTAAACAAACAGCACTGTCTGTCAGGAATGGCGGAGCTGTGCTAAAGCATCAAAGCCCGTCCTGAAAGTCTTACTCTTACTGTTAGCATCTGTTCAGGTCCACGACCAGAAGACAGAATCTCTGAAACACCTAAATCAAAATCTCCTCTGCAGTTTTGACACACGGCTTTAATCCTCTTTGCTTATTACTTCTGTATTTTTTTCATTGACATTTATTCCAAGATTCAAGATCCTGCATCGAGGAAGCATCCGGTAAATGAGCCTCTAATTAGGCATCTTGCGCCCAAAATGGATGAGTTCACAGAGTATAAAGAACAGGAAAGTGAAGTGTCTCCAGGAAGGCCCCTGACCAATTAGACCAGTCCTTTCTCCGTCCCGTCGCTGGACTTTTCTACAACATTACAGCTTTGAGCTGAAAAGGAAAACTCTTGGCGTTTGGAGAGTTCGAGGCCTTGACTTAGCAGTAGATTGGGCCAAAATTTATAATTAATTATTCTTTCATTAACTGGCATTTCTAACCAGTTTGGTAAAGAATAAACCAGGGTTAACAATTTTATCTGTATGGCACATCAGAACATTTAATTCTTACTTTATGACACAAAAACACTGGCCATTTTAAATTGTTATACATTCTTTCATATTACGAAACTACTCTTTCTACACTTTTCATAAAAGATCTTGTATCATCAGTGCCAAGACGAAGACAGACCAACAGGATTTTATGACATCCAGACCTCAACTTCTAAAATATAATGAAAAATAACCTGAAGTGTGTTCTCTGCGGTGCTTTTCTGCTAATACCAAGATGTAAGGTCCTAAAAAAACTATTGATTCTCTTGCTTCTGCTTTTCAACCAATGGGCACAAAACTGGAGATAACTAAGCTGAAAGACAAAAGCAGGACTGCTTGAAGCAAAATTTTGTGAAACAAATTCTAACATCCAGCCAGATGCGTGTGCATGTTGTGCCAAAAACATTCAACATTTAAAAACAATTGAAGTCACACAAAGACAGGCCAGAATTACACTGCATTAATCACACAGATTGTTTTAAGAGAAGATTTCAGCAGTGTAATAAGACTGAAGCCTTGAAACAACACGGGAAACAAAGCCAATAAACAAAGCCATGTAGTGTTTTTTTTCTGTTATTGTTGTTAATATTTAGATGCATAAAGATTTAGATGGAATTTTGCCCCAATATTATCTCTCACTGGAACAAAAAAAGCCTGTCTGAGACTACATTAAGCCTCGATCCGAGAACAGTCATGAGGTGTTCATTTACTGTAACACAACCAACATTGGTCAGTGTGCTGTGAACCACAAACATGAATCACATTAAAAGGAATGTGAATCTAATTAAAGTCTTCCTTTGTCTGTCTGCTACTCTTAGAAAGTCGTCTTCGCATTAAAGAGAAGACATTTTTAACCAGTTTACAATGTTATTTCCTCTATACCCATAATTAATACATGCAAAATATTGTTTATGCTGTTTGCAATGTTACAGATTTCTTCTGAAAGGCTTTGTAAGAGGGAAGCAAGGTCAAGAGGATTTATGAAACATTATTTGAATGCAATCAAGATGCTGCTGAGGCTGTTTGCAGGGAGGGGACGTCATTGTGAAAACAGAGAGAAATGCGGGGAGCAAGTATTTCAGTCCTACGTCACCAAGAGACAACAGGATCGGTCAAGTTATGACTTTTTCCCCCTCAAGAAATAAAGCTGAGAAGTACTTGGACAACTGAAATATGTTGCAATTAAAAAGCAGACAACAGACAGGCACAAATTCAAGAAGATACAATATCATGCCAAGAAACAAATAGTGTCTTCAATCAGAGGAAATTCTCAGTGAGAATGATGTGAATACAACTGCTAAGTTTAAAACAACGGATACAAATTGCACAAATCACTCAATAAAAGAGAAACAAAATGTGATGCTAATGTTCAAAAGAGATGGGAATGTTTTTTTTTTTTTTTAAAAAAAAAAAAAGCAAAAGCAGACAGGCCCTTTTATAAATTGATTTGTTTTTTCACTTTTATTTCAAAAAAAGATTAACTTTTTGTGTCATTCGTCAATCAATAATAGCTCAATGTTGCCGATATGATAAGAAACTCAATGATTTGTTTTTCGGGAGTGTGACTGCTAAAGGAAATCCAGTTTAGATGTTTACTAAATGGTTTCAGGTTGAAGCTCTCATTTCACGAAGAATTTTGGCATCTTTTTAGTATGAGAACATTAACTAACATTCATTCATTCATTTGCTGTCCTTCCATTTATGATTTTATTCCATAAAAGCCTTCATGTACATACTTCAGTAGATTAGGGTTTTGTTCTTCTAAAGATCTGTTACATTAATAATAATGTCTTGCTGAATGTACTAAATAAAACATGATGCTGTGATTAGTAGATATATATGATTTGTTGGCACTGTATGTTAGTTCCAATAAAATGCCAAAAACAATTACGAGTCTTAGTTTTCTTGGTTTTCCAAATAGTTTATGCATAAAATTAAGAAAGCACTGTTGAATCTCAGATCAATGTATTGTATTAATGTTTTATTGCTGCAGAACAGGCTGCAGGAAGGCGCGATGTCATCAAACGTGCAGCAGACAGCTCGTGTTTCTTCAGTGATTTTTTCCCATTTCGACTCAACTTAATGCAGACCTGAGGTGGACAAAGAACTTGACTCACAAATCTTCCTCTAAAAACACTTACTGGTGTGTCTGTGATCGTTACTGCGACGTCCAAGCGAAGCATTTCTGGCATTGAAGCGCTCCCACTGACAGCTTCCACTGAGGATTCAACTTTCAACTTCTGTGTTTTCAACCAATCAGCACACGAGTTTAAGACATGCGTCGTTACGTCACACCAGACGTCCCGGGACACCTTACGTAAGTTCCGTAGAGCAGGAAGTGTGATGTGGCTTTGAATCTCACCAAAATGGTAAGTTGGATGTAATAATACAGAAGCTTCTGCTCTTTCTCATCCATTCTGAAGCACGATTGTTTAAATATACCCTTTTCTTGCGCTCTATGTTAGGAGTTTGCTGTCGAAGCGTATATTTGATGCTAAACTAGCAAGATGCTATCAGCTAGCTAAGTTAGGCTAAAAGTTTAGCACACCTAGGCATCATTCTTTGTTTTCACTCTCGGAATTAATCCTACGGAATGTCCTAATCATTCAAATTGGCATTATGCATCCGTGCAAACTGTTTGATGACAAAGTCAAAACGCATTACGATGAATGAATAGAAAGCGTGAAAAGACCGTAATGTTTTGAGGCGTGTGCCACGTAGCTGCAGCTCTGCTGGCTGTGTGTGTCTAGTAAGGAAGATTTTTTTTATAGTAAGGAAGATTTTTTTATATCAGGTTGTGCTTCATATTATTTTTCATATCAAAATCATAAGAAAACAAGCGAGTAAGAAAGCAGGTTGTTTAGCAAGGTTTGTTTCCGTCTCCAATTTAACAGTAAACACCATAATGGAATTACATTTCTCTGACCTTATAAATGTTTAAGTCATTTATTTATGTATTCATTGCTCGGTTAAATGACTATCTGTTGGTACATGATTTAAACACATTTATCAGGCTGTGTTCCACGTCTATCATCTTTATAACTAGCAGTCATCACTACAGATCAGGGTGATACTAAATGACTCAAACAGCCATGTCAACAAAAACTATTGCATAAACGTCTTGGTGACTTGGTGCTCTCTTACAAGTGACACAACAGTTGACAGTGTGATAAGAAGAAGCTGATTTAGATTTGCTAGGGGCCATCTTTTTCTGCAACCTGTTTCAGTATTGTTGGCTGACCAAGGTGTGCTGCTGCGTAACTTTGATTTTCCTTAAAAATGACCTTCCAAAGACTGTATGCTATTATTGAGTGATTTGTGGAAAGTGTATTCTGTTTTTCTTTGGTGTTCATTACACTCAACAACACAGAATCCACAGCTGGTGGAACAACATTCCTCACTACAGACAGCTAAACATCCACGTTACTTTAAAATATGACACTATGGTGACAAGCTGAAGTGATTGTCCTCCTGCTTAACATTTTTTTTTGTTTTTTGTTTTTACAGTCAGCCATCTTCAACTTCCAGTCCCTCCTAACAGTGATCCTCCTCCTGATCTGCACATGTGCCTACATCAGAGCGCTGGCGCCCAGCCTGCTAGACAAGAACAAGACCGGGTAAGAACAGCTACTGTGTCTGATGGAAAGCCAACAAATGAGCTGCAACACAGATAATTATTCAGCTTCCAAAATAGGTTATTGAATGAAACGCAATACCATCTACAACTGCTTTTTCCAAGCTCCTCCATGCTAATGCCAGAAAAATAGATTGCACTTTCAGTTTTGCGTCCGATCCCCTGCGAATAACAGCCCGAGTGACTTCATGCACATACAGGACTATTCATTGTGGGTTTTGTGGAGGATTTGTTCCTGTTTCTACTAACTGTACAGTTTCTGTTGGCTGTTGCTTGTATAAAGTATGAAGTGATTGGATGGAGCACTGAGCACCTGGAGTCTGATTTGTTAGTAAAGAGGAAAGTCTAAAATGATAACATCAGCATCTCGGTTCAAGGCTGAGACAGGTGGTCTTCCCCCCCAAAAAACGTTAACAATTGCACACACAAACGATACAAACATTGTCAGAGGTATTAAATCTCATTGCGTGATTTACAATAATCTGTTACTTTAATCAATTCTCGGTCTCTTGTGTAATTTTCAAGACATGCTCTGTATTCCATAATCAGAAACATGACGAACAGAGCGTGTTATTTTGCACATCAGACACAATAGCCAGTGTGCCAAGTTTATAGATCAGCTTCTCCATGTTGCCCAATGTATCTATCGGTTTATAATGTCTGCATCTGTTTATATCCTCCTTACAAATCTGTAGTCAATCAGGTCCCAATTTGAGTGCTTTGGACCAGTTAACTCACAACCAGAAATGCTCAGTGAAAATTTTCCCTTTGCTTCATGTAGCAGGGAGGTGGAAATATAAGTATAATAAATGTAATGAAAAAAAAAATCCTCATCCTGGTTTTTTATTGGCTTTCTGCGAAAAAAAAAATCCTTTTTAAGTAACACAAGGCCAAATTCTCATCATTACAGAGTTTGTTATATTGTGGGATCTATGAAATCTGTGATTCATTTCATATAAATGTAGCACATCCCAGAAACTAACACACACACACACACACACACACACACACACACACACACACACACACACACACACACACACACAGAAACGCCATTAAATGAGGGAGGGATGTCCTCTTCTCTTCAGACATGCACACGAGACCCAGAGCGGCAGATGGAGATGATTTAATAGTTTTCCCTCTTGATTGAGTTTGACGAAGGCATGAGCCATTATTTGTGTTGATTTGATGCCACGAATTATGCAAATGATTCTGAGGCGAACGCGAACTCCCGCCAATAGCATGCACGTGAAGAAGAATTTATTTTACAAAATGTAACTTTTACGCAGCTGCTCTGAGGGTCCTGTTAAAGAAAGACAAATATCTGCTGAATGCTTCCGTTTCCCCGGAATCAGAAAAAAAAAAAAAAGGCTTCGCTGCGTGTGAACACACTCACAGACTCACACACTCGTCAGAAAAGTGAAGGCCTGGTATGCCACATTTGCCTCAGCTGTCACTGGAGATAATAAGACGTCCTGCTGTCCCGCTTCACTCTGCAGTCCTTACATGGCAGTGGGCATGTGACGGCTGTCTGGTGGTGGTGGGGGGTGGGGGTTGGTGGTGGGGGGTGAAGGGGGGCTCACAGTCTGAAGCTGTGGCAGTGGACGAATAAACACTGTCAGTCACACATCAGAATCAGTTACATTTTACCATTAAATTACGTTTCTCGTAATATGTTAAATGATTGATTAGACTGATACAAAAACATTTCTGCTTGTAACTTGTATATTGTTTTCATTTTTAGGCTCCTAGGAATCTTCTGGAAGTGTGCCAGGATAGGTAAGATCACATTTTCCTTTTTTTTTTATTTCTATAAGGTTGTTACAGCAACATTTAATTTCATCATGACTTCTTTTTTCCCCATCATGAAAAGCTGCAGCATAAATGACCTCAATAACATAATGCACATATGCCCATAATGCACTGCTGTTTGTGTACCTGCCCCCTAAAACATCGAAACTCAAACTTCAGTTCTGTAGCACTTTAAAAAGCAGATTTGAAACTAAGTTCTGTAATTCAACAATAAAAGCACTGTAAAGAAAAAGAAGAGGAGGTCTCAAACTGTTCAGATTACTTCCTGAAACTTAGCCTGAAGTGTCTGCGCTGAAGCTTTGCTAAAGTCCTTTAGGTGGGATGACGTTTTAATGGAAAACAAGAATATCATGAATTGATTTAAATTTACCATTTGGTTTATTTTTCCAATTTCTAACCATTTATTGAAATTTTATTCTCAAAGAAATTGCATCATCTCCTCTATAATTCTGTTTAATGTGAAACATTTGCTTCCAGGTTTTTCATAATTTAATATTCTTTTATTTTTGATTTTTTTTCCATCACTGTGAAAGTGTCAAAGTCGTTTTAGTTCAGGGGCCGCATGTGTCTTCATGTGATCTCTGGTTAGAATAAGAAGAAATGAGTAACGACGGCTTCAGATGTTTTCCTTCACTGTTGTGTGAAGAAGTGTGGGTCTTTAAAACAGTGGGGGGAAAAGTTGAGCGGCGGAGTCTTATTATCAATGCAGTGTTGCTGAACAAACTCTACGTTTCTGACTTGTCTTTCTCCAGGTGAGCGGAAGAGTCCCTGGGTGGCGTGCTGCTGCGTCGTCATGGCGTTCAGTATACTCTTTCTTCAGTAGCAGTTCTAAAAACGAAAAAGAAAGACCTCAAATGGAAACCATGGACAAAATGAACAGACGACGAGACGCGGACAGTCGGATCCCGGAAGCACAACAGGACGTCCCCCGGGCTGTCGCTCTGGAGACCGGTCATCGAGTACCGTAGCCCCAGGGAGACACAGTGTGTGTGTGTGTGTGTGTGTGTGTGTGTGTGTGTGTGTGTGTGTGTGTGTGAGTGGGTGGAGGGGTGAGCTGATAGCCCCAAAGTGTGTGTGAATCCCTGCGCAGACTTCCAGGTCCGTTGTGTTTGATTGTGTGTAGTGTTTACTGTGGATATGCGTGTGTGTGCGGGGGTCGGCGCTTTTCTGTTATCTATTTGTGGGATCAAAATGATACAACGGATCGTCAAAACATTTCAACCCGACGCCTCTCCTTCTCTTTTTCTTTTTTTTGAGTTTGTCGCGATCTCATCAACGTAATTAAGGTTATACATCCCGAGGATCAAATGCTCCAAGCCGTTGAGGGATTTCCATTCATTTTTAACCTGTTTGTTGTATCTAAAAAAAAAAAAAGTAATCGTATTCTGCAGCAAACAAAATGGTATCGTAGCTCCTCAGGTGTCCACTTGTCTTACATGTTTGCTTCGAAGAGCTACTATTGTTTTTGAAGTCACTCAGTTTGCCGCTATTTATTAAAAAAAAATTTTTGAACATCTGTTTTCAGCTTGATTTTTGTATTTAAATTCAACTTTGACCGTGTCAGTAGTTAATTCATAAATGTAAAATACATATAAATGAAAATTCTGTGACTATTTTCTTGATATGAAGTCAACTCTGCATGTAAATTTGCAGGTTTGGGGAGTGCTGGGTTAAGGTTTGAGTGTCGCCCTCAGAAGCAGGATAGATGGTGAAGAGTTTGTGATAACCTTGCACTCAGCACTCATCGTTACTAGATTTCCAGCTAAAGGCTGTCCTCCCACTTGCATTCTATCAGGCAGGATGAATTTCTGGAAGTCTCATGATGTGTAGACGTTCATCCACTTCCATATCTGTCGTCTGTATGAGTCCCTGCAGCGGTATGGAGACCAAAGAATTCCCGACATCTGTCCAGTCAGTTTAATTCTTTGTAAACTGTTCTCTAACCAAAGCTAAAGATTATTTATTTAACATGTTTCAGAGTGTGAATGTGGACAGCAACAATCCCACACATCCCTCCTCCTCCTCCTGTGTGGCTCAGAGAAGGCGATTAAACAAGGATGCTTGTTGACACGCTCACCTTTGATACTCTGGTCGCTGGTGAGTGTCCGGATCCCGACACCCACGCACACACACACACAGACCGGCTGTCGGGGAGAGCACATCCCATAATGGTGAGCATCCGCTTTGGCAGTGCCTGGCTGAGATAAAGCGTCAAGCGCAGTCTGCCGGTAAACTTGTGATTATCAGACGGTGACGCAGATACAGGAGCAGGAAGCTCTCAGTCCTCCGCTTCTATCTTAGGGAGCAGAGATACTGCCGTGACCGCCGAGTCCGTGGGCTGAGTCAGTGTCCGAGATGATGAAGATGAGAGGTACTGGTTATTAAATCCGTCCATTCTCCATCTCTAGGCCCGCTGTAGTAGTTATTATGTGGTAGTTATGTTATTGGAGGCCATATCAGCAGGACTGTGGGTGAAAACACCCTGAACACACCAACACACACACAAACACAGGCAGTCAAATGTTCATACTAACTACTGAACTCATGTTTTTGTCGAAAACTAGTCAGATTTTCATTTATGTTCAGTGATCATGATGATTCCAGTAAGAATTTCTACTGTATCATTATACTGTATGATTTTATTCATAACTATCAGATCAAGAATATAGGAGCTGCCCATCATTAACCACAAGAATATTGAAAGTGCATTGCTCTAATTTCCTCGCCTCGCTCCTCCTTTGAACATATCTGAGTTCCTTGTGGTCGTTCTGACTTCAAAGGCAATCAGGCTATTAAAGTCTCCACCATCTCCTGATGAGCAGGCCGGGGGTGTCCGAACAGACCCCGACCCTTAAAGCCCCTCCAGCGGAGCCTGTTTGAATCGCTGCACTAACGCTGCTGTTGAAGGGAATTAAAGATGAACGGGTGGAAGGAAAAGTGCAGCGGAGATGCCTGAAGAGTGAGAACGTGAGCGGGATAACGACAGGGAGGAATACATGAGCCCAGCAGATTAGAGCTTATTACACTATCGGCGCATGTGAGCAAACCAACCTCCCCATGACCCCATCCCGTCCTCCCCTTTTATTATTTAAAAACTCGGAGCCTCTTTGTTTTCCTGCTGTTTTTAACATCTTGATGCACATAGAGGATCACAAAGGTAGATTTAAAAAAAAAAAAAAGAAAAAAACTGGCATCCCATCTGAACCATATAGCCTTTGTTCTGTCCTCACTTCTTCATTAGAAACATGCAAACTTTGCTTTTTGTCCCTTTGGGAACAAATGTTTGAAAGAGCCAATATCCTCCCTGTAGGGCAGGTCCAGGTCAGTGTGTGTGAGATCGGTGCCATGACAGGAGCAGGTAGGGACCTGGTGCATGTTCTGATGTTGGAACATCTCCAGACTTCTAGGTCACCCTAACTCATTCCACATGGAATCTTTTACCACAGGTTTTATGGTAACGAGAGAAATTTTTAAACCCGCTCCTGCCAGCTCCCTGTGGCCGCAGTAACTGGGGCACCGCAGGCCTCCTTTGAAGGTGGCATTCACTGTTTCTTCTGAGGACATCGCAGTCCGGCTCGTTACCCCGAGGCGGGAGGAGTTTCTGAGAAAGTGAAGGAGCTCCACGGAGCTGGAGAGCCCTGGTTCGGCGCCCATGGAAGGCACTGTGTTTATGACAACATGTACTGGAACATATACATGAAAACACTGCTAACAGGATAAAGTGGTCTGTAGTCTATTGCAGAGCGGATCTTGGCCACACCCAAATGATTGATCACACAAACCCGGAGCAGCGTGACGATCGGTCAGGTTGGTCGGGGGAGTTTCCTCTGAGATCGGAAAAGAAAAGGCTCAGTCAGAAACTATGAGTCAAGCGATTGTGGACCAAACACCGAGGGGCTCATGAATGCTGCATTGTTCTGCCAGCTTTCTTCGCATCTTTGATAGAAAATCTCATGTTCGAGCCAGTTTTGTCAGTCGTGTTGCTGCAGTCTTTCTACAAAGCTTTAAATCCTAGAAGCTTCTTTATAAACATCTTTGATTTAAAATAACTCTCCCACATGACCACTTTTCTGGTCTGTGATCAACCGGCAGGACTATTTACTTCTATATTCTTCTGGTGTGGCTTTACATGACTTGTCCGATTTCATCTGTTTAATAGGTTTTCCTAAAAACAGAGCGTACAGTAACTAACGTGGGAGTAGTGTGTGGTGTGGACATCACCAGGCGTATCCTGGCACCGTCGCAGTCATGACAGCAGAGCAACTCACACCGCCGTGGTGAATCACATCTGGCCAGATTACGTTGGCCAACTGGCTCCAAAACACTCGCTTGAGAAGTGTGTCAGATGCCCATCTCGGACTGGGACTCGGACCGGTGGGTGTAACCTCAAGCTGAAAAATAACCACGTCAACAATATCCAGCTGTATCGGAGTCTGAGCCCAGTGCAGCCGGTCTGCAGGGATTCAGAACATAAGCAGGTCCGTAAGGAAGATGAGAGCTAACAGAGGAGGAGTGTTTTTAATTAGCAGACAAGTGCATCGTTTGTTTTATTTATTGGCCCGCCACGTTTTGGCACTCTGGTTAAAAATTACAGTAAACGGACTTTGGCATAACAATGGAAGCAGCAGAGATCCAACTGAACAAGGATGCTCCGCGAGCGTCGTTTTCACACTCCGATGGCCGCATGATTAGGTGTTGTGCAATGAAAATAACACGTTTGGGTGTTGAGAAACAACAGACCTGCTGCGTCGAGGTTCTGTTCTTTCTCTGGAGGAACAAGAAAAATAGAGATTGACCTTATAGACTGTCACCTTTTATGTGTCTCTTCTATGCAATCATACATTTGTATCGTGTTTATTTGTTGCAGTTCCCGATGTGACCAGTGTGAAGCCACTAAAACGATCATTTTTCATTTAACTGTATTGATTTTTAAGTAAAAACTTGCTGCTCATCCTAGAAACAAGAAGAAGTTCCTGCTAAACTTCTTCAAGTTTAGCAGAGCCTCATTCTGTGATGAATTGAAACTGCTGGAGCAAATTTGGAAGGAATGAATAAGTTGTTTTTAACGTGCTTGACTTTTATTGCGCCAATTACAACATACACATCTCAAGACATTTATATGACACTTATTAAATGTATGGAAAAAAATCCGCCATCCCTCATGAGCGAGCACGTGCATCAGTGGCAAGGAAAAGGAAATCTTCCAGGAGAATCAGACTGGAAGATCGTGGCCGTGATTTGGGCAGCTGGTGTTCAGGAATTGTAAAGACAGAAAATATTACAACAGTTCATTTTCATGTTGTTTTATTTGATAAGTTAAGAATAATGAGTATAATGAAACTGGAATCTTAATATGTTGAAAAAGGAGTAATATGATTAGTATAGCTTAATAAATTCAATGCGCTTCGAATCAGTTTGCATCCTGAGATTGTTTTCTCAACCAATCACGTGCTCAGAAACTTTCTCAAACTTAAATAAATGTAAAACAATGAAAAGAAAAAAAAATTGACTCTAAACAGTTAAATTAAAAATGAAAATTGGAAGAAAAAAAAAACCACCAAGTGCATATTCCAACTTTTAAAAACGACTGGCGACTGGAGCAAGAGCTGCAGATCAGAGGCTTTTCATTTCACAACCTGCAGGATGATATAGAGAGAAGAGAGAGAACAGACTGAAGGTCTGCACAACTCAGTGAAGTCTTTTGGCACACACAAAGAAATGGCTTGGTTCGTTGGGTTAACTTAATTATAATATCAAATGTCAATAACGTTTATGCCAAAAACAAGAAAACTTAGTGTGTTGAATAAGTTTTTTTTTCTCCTTTTTTTAAGTTTTAGCAGTGTAGTCAAAAAGTCTTCAAGGGTGTGGTGAGCCAGAGTTAACAAAAAGAGCAATTATTTGGAAAGTTTTTGGCTGAAACCTTGAAGTGGAGATGGTGTTCGCTTTAAAAGAATCGGGGAAGACAGAAGTAGAAGATGAATCAGCTGTGGAGATTGGATGGGAGGCTTCACAAACCACTGTCTGTCCTCCTTTTGAGTTATATGGAGAAAGCAGGCTTGGCAGAGTTCAATTCCTCTTCATTACAATCACTCTGCGTTACACTGCCAATCACACAAACAGACAATGTCAGAGGAAATGTATAAACTGGCAGATCCTCTGTTAGGAAGCTTCTGCTCATCCATCAATAAGAGTTTCACATACATGCATATGAGGAATTAACTTGCATTACCTAAATCTTAAGAGATGATTTTTATTTATTTATTTCATATCATGCAAGTATAATCATCAAGAAAGTGACCAATTACTTTTTATCAGTATCAGCAAGTGTTTATCAATCTCACCAAAGTCTCTCTGAACATTGAATAGAAGCAAATGAAAAGAAACTGGATGGATTACATGGAGCAGCTTGGGGACGGAGGGATTTACAATAGAAAAATATTGAATCTCGGGTTGACTTTCATCTTTAGAGGTTGTGAAATGGTCATGACTGCAGTGATTCTGGTTACATGTTTCTTTGGAAACACATTCTGACACCACTTCTCTGGGGAGAGACACTTTACATTTAGATTTAATTTATCTGGTCAGGTGGAGGAACTACAATCAGGATTTCTCATGTAACAGATATATGAGTCGAAAAATGAAATAAAATTCAAAGAACCATTTTCTTTTCCTATTGTGCTTTAAAGGGATAATGGAGACTGAAATTATTCTAAGATTGAAGCTGTCATGAGCGCCGTGTACACACGTCCAGAAATTTGGAAGTTAAAATAACTTTGAGAATCCAGATTAGACGTTACGGATTTGACCGTCGAGTCTGTTCAGGATGTACATGCAGCCAAATTTGATTTTAAATGCGGTGGAGTTGTAAGATGACAGCATAATAACCCTTAAAATAACACATCTCCAAGAATTTAACATGGTTTTAGTGCACAGAGATATGATTGCATGATGGAAAGAGTCTTCAATTACTGCAAGCTGAGTTGTTTTAAAGAAAAAAAAAAAGGTGCAATGTCAATATTGTGTCATTTTTAATGACTTCTACAGCAAAACTGTGAAACATCCAAAAATGTTCTCCTTATAGTGGCTTATATTTTAGCTTTGAATTTCCTTGCATCCAACATAATGACAAATTTAGTGACTTGGTGCTTTATTATAGCCGTTCTAAATCTGCAGACAGATCCACATCCGGCCTGCAGCTTTGACTTGTTCTTCAAATGTCTCATGGAACCCTATTTCTGCAGGATTCAGCGAGCATGTTTCACCAAATCCTCCCTCACAGTATGGCTTTGATGATAAAGCTACTCTCAGCGCAGCGTCACTGATCTCTCGGCTGGAGTCCCAGTGTGAGCAAATGTTACCAAAGCCGTGCGATCCCCGGTGAACGAAGCACTTACGGCTCTTTTTTTAAAGGAGAAAATGAAAACGATGTTTTTCTCTGTGCTTTTAACACTTTGCAGAGTGATCATGGATCGGCTCTCTGGTGGGATGGTTTGAGCTGGACGATTGACACCCTTGGGCCGGTCTCTGTTTTGAGGCCTTCTGATGGGAAACATGTTGAAGGACTGTTTTTGTTGCCTGTTCAAATGTATTAGTTTAAATGATGGATCTTTATCTTTGTTATTATTGTATATGTTTTACTGGTTGTGACCAGAATGCGATCTAATGAAACAAATGGAGAATCGGCTACAGACAAGAAGCTGAAAGCCTTGACAGGTTGTCAAATGAGGGACAGTTTGTTTGTCTATAGCGCTGCTAATATAAGGGAATATCATAAAGCTAAAATAGGAACTAGAAAAACTGTTTTTGCCCAGATAAGAAACGTTTTGACATGTGGGAACTGAGAGTGTTACAAAGGCTCCTCTGTGCCCTCAGACATGACTCAGGCTGGGAGAGGGAGAGGAGAGAGAGAGAGAGGCCTCCCGACTCGCAGCCATGACTTCATAACAGCAAGCAAGCAAAACAGGCCCAAGGTTAAGGCAGATAAAACACATCTCATCTCTATGTCTAGTTATAGATTCTATTTTATTAATTAATTAATTAAGTTAATAGATGATGTCTATCAATATCACTTATTCACTTATTTCCAGGATATTCATATTGTGATGCAAGTTTTTATATCGTATTAGATCTTTTTGTATTTACCAATTTTCTGCATCCATCTCATCCATTCATCTGTCTCCTGTAGGAAATTGAAGCTTGGCTGTTTAAAACTGTGCCACATACTCACCGATCCTTTTATCTAGTCTGACTTCAAACCTTTGCACTCTGCTGAAATTATTAATCACCTACGGTTTAGCTTCTGGAAGGGAGGGAAAAAGACGAGGGAAATTAAAAAGGGTTTTTCCCTCACATTCATGCACTCAAACAAAAAAGAAAAAGAATTAATTGCAATGACTAAACACAAGTGGGAGGGCATCCACAACTCACAAGTAAAATAATAAATGCAAACCTGTAACTGCCACACCCCAAACCAAAACAAAGGTCAGTGGAAAATAACAAAGAATGAACACACAATTAAATAAAGAAACAATAACCAAAAAAACAACAAAATATACCAACACCTAACCCAAATATACTTAATCAAAAGAAAGATGATAAAGTAAGCGGATCGCTTCGTGTATTTCCTGGCGTCCCACAAGCGTGTAATCAGGCTCGTCAGGAAGCCATCAGGTCGACAGAGGTGCAGCAACCTGCGGACGCGAGCTTCCAAGGAGCAGAGGCAGTCCAGGCGTATTTATGGGTGCCCACACTGGACTTCGAAGACACCCGGAAAGACAAAACAGCTGGCGGCTCCACGCAGATTAGCCGCTCCTAATAAGCAATAAAAAGGGCAGTCATACACCTGCACGAACCAGCTAAGAATATGAGGGTGTCTAGACTGCGTACCTGGCAAACAAACATTTAACTGACCGCCCAGTAGGAGAGGTGGGGAGTCTGCGACCTCCCTACAGCCACCTAAACACAAACAGCTGATTACTGCCAGCTGATCATGACAGTCGGGGCTTGTGCCTCCAGAGGGAGAGCTGTACTCACTCATCTAGCAGCAGTTGACACCCAGATGAAGGGGGAATTGATCCCCAAACGCAGCCCAACAGGGTAAGCACAACTCGCACGGCTCACACGGTTCACACCAGGAAGTGAGAAAGCCCAGGGGCGGGGTCTACTCCAGACTCAGCGGCAGAGGCTGGCACCAGTGAGAATGGCCCTCTTTTATACACAGCTCCCAATGGCGGGATTGGTTAATTATTACAAGCCAGTTCGAGAGGGCCTCCTCCTGCTACAGAAAGGAAGGGAAAGAGTTTGTGTTCAACCTAAACACAAGCGGAGGGCTGTGAGGACCTTTCCTTTTGTGTTTGCCCAAGTAGTGAGAACGTTTACATTCAGATCCACAAATCGATCATTCACTTGTCTTTCCCTGTTAAGAAATTAGAACTTCATTCATGCCCACCACAGGTGGAAAAAGGCCATTTTTTTTAAAAGAAGAATACTCTTAATACTTTTATCTGAACATCAAAGAGTCAAACTGGAAATCGAGCAATAGAGATCAGCATTTACTGTGGTTAAGACTTCAAATGAGAAGCTGTGGTTATGCAGCAGGATGAAAGACATTTGTTGACTTTAGAGTGTCCCTTTATCTCTCTCTCTCTCTCTCTCTCTCTCTCTCTCTCTCTCTCTCTCTCTCTCTCTCTCTCTCTCACACACACACACACACACACACACACACTCACACACACTCACACACACACGTGGATCACCCCACGCACCCCCTTGTAGTGTGACCTGAAGTGCGCATCAAGGGCTGGTAACAAGCTCCATATGTGGCGACTTCCTCCCTTTGCTGCCCTAATGTGAGGATGTTGCATTAACAAGACTGCAGAATCCATTGATTAACTCTCCAGAGGAAGAAGAAAGACAAACAGAAGAAAAAAGGGAAGAAAAAAAAAAAACCTCTTACAAGCTTCCTTGTGCAATAACTTTCTTTGACATTGAAATGTGCCGAAATAACAGGCCTGAAAGCGTTTGGCTTCCCGTCATAGATCATGTGACTCTTCACTGGCTCCTAATCAAGTCTGGAAAACGGAGTAAAGCAGCGATCAATTTAATCTGCACAATATGTGAGCTGATTTTACAGAATCTGGAAAAACACTATTGTTTTTAGGTGTAATTTGTGGTTTGATGAAGGCTGTGATGTACGAGTGTTGGCTAAAAACATGTAATTGATTATAATTACCTGCTTTACAGTGAGTGTAAGAGATCTGATATTCAGTCTCATGTCAGATCCAGTCATTCAGTTCAGCTCAGTCTTATATGTTGTTTGTCGACATCTGGACAAAAAGAAATAAGTGGGAAACAAAACTGATGAATATTTCATTAAAACATACATTTTCAGAGTGGATGTTTTTGTCATTGTGGAAGAAATCAGTTGAAATGATGAACTAAATTTCATGTCTGTAACAGTTTGGGCTGTTTCAGCTGTCTGTGAGCTGTGGGTGTGAAATAAAGTTCAAGCTCAGTAACGTGGGGTTTTGTCCTTTCACCCCTTGAGAACTTTTCTGTATGGAAACATATTTACAGTGAAATTGAACAGGAAAATGACACATTTTCATGATATCATTTTCACTCTCGATCGGCCTTAAATCGGTGAACGCTGATTGCTGTTGACACATACACCCAATGAGAAAAGCCTTTCCATCCTGCCGGGGATATAAAATCCAAACCGTGGATCTGAATGTGAATTCACAGCATTTGGAGTGGGAGTGAATCGGCTGGGTTCTGGCAGAGCGCTGCTTCATCTTGCTATCTGTGAGTAAACCTAATACAAATGGGGGAAGGGATGAGCTGAAAAAATGACAGGTAAGAAACTACAGATTGGTGTCATTATCACTGTGTACAGTTATATATTCTTAAACGTCATTCATCTATGAAAAAAAAAAACATGTTTTCTCTTCAAAAAGCATTAAATCACACATGAAACCAAACTGAATGTGAATTTTCTGAATTATGTGTGGGTGTGGATCAGCTTGTTCCTGGCAGCGCAGCGCAGTGCTTCACCTGGCTTGGAGGAAACAAGCACTGTAAAGTTCTTTTAAATCAAGGAATGAGATCTGAGACCTTATCTTGTGCAACATATTGATTGCGCCACATTGATCCAACAGGAAAAATGGATTTGTTACAGTGGAAATATGCTGCTTTTTCAAGCTCAAAGGAAATATTTCCCCCCAAAGATCCTCAATGTCAAGTTGGCAGGGTTGTGTACTGTCCACCGTCTGTCTATTGGGAACTATTTGTCTTCATTTAAAATTTTGGATTACAAAAACAGTGCAAGAAGAACATGAAAATGATGCTTTGATGGAGAAAGATGTTCTGAAGAGATTGGACAGATATTTATTCACTTGGAGTAGTTTTAACAGATGCCAATGAAATAAGTTTCCAAACATCTGAGAGTGAGATAAATACATGTTTGTTGCTTACAGTATTAAAAAGAAATGTGCACAAAACCCACCAACCATGTGTTGACATGGTCCCCAGTCAGCTCATTTGGATCCAATTAAACCAAGATGAAAAAATGCTCTATTAATCAGGATGACTCCAACCCAAAATGATGATTTACTGCTAATAATATAATGCCTGCAGCTGATTAAACTGATAACAGCAGGCCGGCCTGAATCAAACGCAGTAAAATGAATTACTCTGCAGACCATTAGCAACGTTCAGTTTCCCACAGATGTGAACAAACAGCAACATGGATTATTGACATATGGTGGTGGATTAAAGATCCATTCCTCTAAAGAATTGCATCTTGTTTTGTTTATTACTGTACAGTTTGTTTTCCAGACACTCTCCACACGTAGCACACACAACGCTTTTGCACAATCCCTCATTGTGCCATGTTTAGTGGCCTCTGGTTCGTCACTGTGGGACTCTGTCAAGGTTATTGTGTTTCATGACGTCAGTCGAAGCTCGATATGCTGCGTCAGAGGTTTGTGGCAACGTGGGTTTCCTCGCCACATCATAACTCTTCTTTAAGCTTCTTAGAATGCAGTTTCTTATCTTGAAAGGTAACAAGAAACCATATTTGATGTCAGAATTCTGATTGAACAGTTTTCATCAGAACATCTGCGAACGGTTCATTTTCTCTTTAGGAATAAGACAAGACAGAGACAGAGCGTGGCAGGATTATTAAGCAGGCTGTGTCACTGAGCAGAATCTTCAAACAGGTCTGTAGGAGTTTGCATGTTCTCTTTTTGCTTCCTGGAGGGACTCTGGTGTCCCAGGTGAACAGGTACTGCATGTATGGATGTCCTGAAGCTGGGATAAGCTTCAGGACCCACACTCTCAATTACAGTGATATGAGGATGGATAGTGAAAACAATAATCATGACACAAATTTCAGAATTTCATAGTCAGTGAAACATACAAATTTGTTCTGGATCATTTTTCTGTGAATCTGTCATAATTTTAAATTAATGTATATGTCTTAACAATGTAATCGTTCCTCTTGTAACCTGAGTGCAGCCTTGAAGAACATGTGGTCTGAAAGCCAAGCTCTTCTCCTGTATTTCAGAAACCAAGACATTTTTGTTATATTGCATGTCTGAGGAAAGTTTGAATATCCAGAAAGCATCAAGAAGCTTCTTTCTCATCCTTTGGTGTTCTGTATTCTTCCTCCATCTAGTGGTCACATTGAAGAATAAGCATCTTTCCAGCTTAAATTCCCTCATAGAAACCTGTTGCCAGCATAAAAAACAAATGTGCTCATCTCTCACGCGTTCAGGTAATGATTTGATTATTGTTATATGTATGTATCTATTGTGCATTATCACCTCGCTGAATATGAACAAACTCAAACAGTCAAACATTTTAATACACACTGGTCTCTATAACCAGTCAGTGCACTGGTCATATATAACAAAATCATAATACTGTAGTTACCGTAAATAAACACAAACATTTATGACCATACCCGAATCTCATTTCACAGGAAATGTACTTATTCAAATATATGACAGCTCTTTTTTGTGATCTAAATGCTGCAAACTTTAACATAAAAAATATAAAGTGTCTGATTCTTTAGCTGTGAAGATTAATTTGAAAAAATTAGACTTTTTGAAACTTTTTGCTTTTTTGTTGAGAAGTTACTTCTCTCCCGTCACCACAAGAGGGCAGTGTGTCCCCACCGCCTGAAGGAAGGTTGCAATCAGGTGAGTGTTTCTCAAGGTCAGTGTTTCACATCATGTTGACTGTTAGGGCAAGTAGTAGGTCTCAGTGAATGTGCAGCTACTCAGCACCGAGCAGTTTATGGAAGGGACAGAGAATCTGAAGCAGAGTTGACCAAAAAAAAAAAAAAAAATGGTTCTGAGACTTCTGCTTTTCAGCTGCTGCCACTGGCGTGCCAGTTTACTCAGATATCTCTACAGCAAATGACTCACTCCAGATCTGTCAAGGATCACCTCATTAAATAAGGCGATGATTTACTCACTAACTGATCTAACACGCTGCTTATGATGTGCTTACTTAATTCTAATCACAGCTGAGACTGAAGGTGCCGTTGGCAGTAGAAGGACACATCATTATTAATAAGCACCTCACTGATACACACACACACACACACATACACACAAACACACACATCAGGGAATGGGAATGGCATAAAGAAGACTTGGATCTGCCTTCAGCAGAGGCTGCAGTGGTTGCACCATTGCTTCTTTGCACTTGCAGATGTGCGTGCACGCGCAGGCACGCACACAGAAGCCGCCTCTGAACTCAGCCGCAAGAAGAGGATCTGAGCTGTGGAGGAGCTGAGTTAGCCGCACAGACGCACACACACACACACACACACACACACACACACCAACGCACACACACTGAACGCCTGAGCCCCCATTGGTCGGCGTCTCTCCACCCCACCGCTGGAGTCTCTGAGGGGTCTGCTGCAGCACTCTGCTCCAGGGGCCTGGAAACGCTGGAGTGTGGAGGGTTTTTCTTTTTTTTTTCTTTTTTTCCTTCCCTTACTTCTATTTTTGGGCTGAATATCGAAGGTCCACAGTCTCCCTCATTCTCCACTGTTTCTCTCCACACTGGTTCCCAGTGTGCGCCGCGTGTAGAGCTTCGGTCTGCTCTGCAGATAGGAGCAGCAGCGAGGCCTGCAGCTCGGAGGCAATATGATACCACCGAGACAACAAGGATCTGTGCAATAAGCTTGTGAGGAACGACGCATAAATCGTGCCTCCGCCGCAGGGCCCGGGGGCAGCAACCCAGTGCTCAGTGAGCCATGCAGACTCAGGCCGCGGCTAAAGGAATTTGGAAAGGACCCTTCCTGCAGCCCACCTCCCACCCCCAATACTAACAGACACGGTTTAACCAGCCTCCTTGCAAGCAAGAACTCCAAAATCATAAGTCTTTAATAGTCCATAGAAGCCGTTTTTGCTACATTCTGCTGTAATAAAGCAGCCTGTGACATGTTATTATGTGTTATTAATGCTGTGGTATGAAACAACAGTTTAAGTAAATGTCATTTAGTTATTTTTTTGACAGTGAAATATATTAAGTCATGTGAGAAAACTGTCAAAATCACCCCAGATCTACTCATATTTATTGAATATTCTGCATAAATGAGATTCATCATCAGAGAGGTGTTGCATCAAAAATGGTTGTTGATACTGTAGCTGATAAACAAGCATATTACATAACTGTACATTATAATCAAAAAACAAACTATTGGGGTTGAATGTCCATGATATGAATGGAAAGGATAACTACTGGGAAAAGGTTACAGGCAGTTTTAATGAACAATTGTGTTCTATATGCCTCATTGCACTAATTTATGCAGAAAATACTAATTAATGTGAAGCAGTAAGATGGAGACATGCATTTGCATACATTAGGGCCTACATCTAAAGCCTGTAGGGCATCCATCAATCTCATCAAGGAAAACTCCCCACCCTTCATCCTGGAGTAAAACACAAGAGTATCTGCCCACATTCATAAAATAGAGGGAGGTCCCTAATTCCACAATAGCCTATAGGGCTTCAGAATCATGTAGGAACCTGTCAGAGGGAAGAAGCATGTTTATGAATGAACAAACTGCTTCTCTGCTCTGAGTTCAGTGTGTAGCCTGTCGAGGGTAAAGGAGAAGGGGTGGATGAGGTGGAAACATCCTCCACCGTGCACAGTGTGCTTTTCTCTGCGTTTCCCTCCACCCTGGATGCACACACACACACAAACAAAAAAAAAGCTTTAATAAACTTTCACTAGCATGATATTTGTGGTAAAAGTGTTGCTTTTTGCACTTTGTGGTCTTTGTGCGGGAGTTTGCGTGAACTTTTGGCAGCCGGGAGCTGTCAGCTTTGACGGCTTTGATTGACAGCGCGGGTCTCTTTTTGATGTTTTGAGGATGCGTTTCGCCGGCAGAGGTTTCTGTATCTCCGCGGCCTCAGAAACGGGTATCCGGCTTATTGATGGTGCTGAATGCCAGCGGGCATTAGAACAGCGAGCGGCCATCTGCCAGCCTAGCGAACTAGCAACCCCACCAGCTGCAGTCGCAAAACGCCCTACAAAGCAGGACATGCATGCAGCTTCTGACGTCTGCGGCCACACTGCGCTACAAAGCCCAGAAAAACCAGGAGCGGAAACAATGAGAACCGAGCGTATAGACGCCGCATAGGGTCCACCGCCGGCAAGTTTTTCAGGGGGAGGCTGCCGTTTAACTGCACATCACTTCATTTCGGATGAGCAGTTTGTGCGATTGTTTTTCCACGGTGAGGAAATATACATAAAAAGACTCATGCAGGGGCACTTTAATACCCCGACATGGCGACGGCAAGAAAAGGGAGAGAGCTTTTTACTATTTTGGAAACTAACGCGGACGCAGAAAGTAGCACGGTGTGCGACAGCCAAGACTCTCCGCTTAATCTTTCAGCCGATGTGAAGTGGTTTGAAATTCCTTACAGAAAGCCAGACTCGGACGAGGAAGACGGAGAGCGGGAGGAGGAGGAGGAGGAGGAGGAGGACGGCGGCGAGGGGGAGAATGGATTCTCGGGTACAGCCGCCGTGGCGGCGGCGGCGGCGGCGGAGCCTGCAGACGCGGCCAGCTTCATCGCGGGTGGAGGCTGCAACATAATTTTGGTGACGGGCAGCAATGGGATCAAGCACGACGAGGAGGAGTACGCGGAGGACTGTTATTTTTCCACCTCCACTCACTGCTCCGACACCACCTCGAACGACTCGGATATTGATTTCTCGGATTTGGAGGAGGAGGAGGAGCGCCGGAGTTTTTTCAGCTTCGAGGACGACTTCGACGAGGACTGCGCGTCCGCCGACTTCTGGGGCGAGCCCGACCAGGTCATTTCTATCGAGCCCTGCTCCGCTGCCAGTGGCCCGCAGCACTCGCTGGGGGACGATGCTGACACCCGTGACTATTTCCGGATACTCTTCCCAGATTCTCTTTTTGAACACATGGTAGAACAAACAAACAATTACGCCCTCTATCGGCAGAGGAGGAGCGGGAAGTCAGACCCCCACTGGCACCCCACTGATGTGAGAGAGATGAAGGCGTATGTAGGTCTGAACATCCTTATGGGCATCAATCAGCTTCCAGACACTGGCATGTACTGGGCCAGTGATATTTTCATAGGCAATGCGGGCTTTAAAAAAACAATGACTGCCAGGCGCTTCGAGAAGCTCACCCAGTACCTCCAGCTGTGTGACCGCGACTCGGAGCCCGTGCGTGGGGAGCGGGGATACGACGGCCTCTTCAAGATCAGGCCTCTCCTGGACGTGGTGGAGAACACCATGTGGGACGCGTACGTGCCCAACCGCTGTTTGACCGTGGACAAGTGTGCCATTGTGGCCAAGGGCCGTTTCTCCCCCACACAGTACATGTCGTCCAGGCCCCTCAGGAAGGGGCTGACCGTGTGGATGCTGTGCGACTCCCGCTCGGGCTACTGCCACCGGTCCAAGATCTGCGTCGGCAGGCCGTGTGAGGATGAGGCGGCGGCTCTCCTGGGCTACAGGGTGGTGACCTCTCTCGTGCGAGGCCTGGAGGGTCAGTACCACCATGTTTTCATGGACAGCTTCTTCACCTCGGTGCCGCTTCTCCAGAGGCTGCTGAGGGACGGGCTGTACGCCTGCGGGCCCACTCAGCCCGGCCGCAGGGGTTACCCGGAGGTCCTGCGCCCCCGTAACGTCGGAAAGCTGTCCCAGGGTGAGTTCTACCAGTGCCAGAGAGGAAACCTGGTTGCCACGGTGACACGGGATGTAAAGACGGTCAGCTGCCTGTCAACAAACTCTGCTCCAGGGATCGTGGGTATCAGTCCCGGCAGGCAGCAGCGTGACACAGACGGGGAGAGCGAGAGCGACAGCATGGAGTCCTCAGGTATGTCGTTTGGCGTGCCTCGACCCCTGCCCCTGCTCCTGTACCAGGAGAACATGAGAGGCGTGGACCTGTGCGACCAGCTGAGGGAGTGCTACCAGGTCGGCAGGCCGTGCAAAAAGTGGTGGCGCTACTTCCTCTGGTTCTACGTCAACCTGTGCATAGTCAACGCCTATATAATCCTGAGAGAGAGCCGGGGGGGCACGCCGCCGGCGGGCTTCAACGGCAAGCAGTTTACACAGCGCCACTTCCGCGTGCGCCTGGCGCAGCAGCTGATCGGAGACTACCAGGGAGCCAGGGGCATGGAGCGGGCGGCGCGCAAGAGACACGCAGATTCACCCATAGAGTACGGACATCGCCTCGAGCGCATGTCAGAGCGCTCGAGGCGCTGCAGGAACTGCACCAACAAGGGACTACGGCATGAAAGTGTGTTTGGCTGCAAGATATGCAACGTCCACCTATGCAGGGGAGGGTGCTTCTCTGAGTTTCATAAATAAAACTGAACTTTTTTTTTATCCTTTGTGTATTAAAACAACTTGTGTCAAGGGACTTTTTTTTAAAAAAAAAACAGTAAAAAAAAAAAAACTATTTGTAATTCCAAAGGTTACCACTACAAGTGCACAATATAGTCACACACTTTATGTAGAACTAGTTTTAGGTTAGAAGTATTATTGCACGTTAAATAATCAGAGAAACTGTAGATTATTTGAATTAGTATAGAATGTTTTGGCAACTCGCCTTCTGTAACATCGACAAAATTGCCTTGTCTCACTTTTTTATACCTTTAAAATATGGTAAGGATTTTATATGAAACAGAAGAATTCAAACTTTTCTGCACTTACAATAGACCAGAAAATGTTTACTATGGGATGTTTATCGCTCTCCTTTTTCCAAAATAAAAACTTGATTATGATGAACAGAATGGAGTTACTTCTTTATTTGAGGGATTTTGATGTATGAAAACATGGCTGTAGGTGATGTTCAAGGGGGGGGGGAAGCATGAATGAAGTGTGAGCATGTCATTATCGGCTAGAGTTGAAATTTTGTTCAGCTTTGCTCCCCGCTTATGAAAATCTGTGCGTCTTTGGGCCTTCAAGGGGACACAGCTTGGAGCAATTAGAGAGTAGAAAAAGCCCCTGAGTGCTCTCCAGCCAATGGACCTAGTGATGCCATTTCTTTCTCCGACCGCACCACAGACACAGAGCCATCTGTGGCACTATTACGCCGAGTCCAAACCCGGAGAGTGGTACTTGTCACGGACACGAATGGAAGAAAGATGGCAGGAATGCACTCTTTCAAAGTAGACTGTGACTAGCGGGGTCAGAGTAAAACAAAAGGGTGAAGACACTCATTTCAATCATGTAAAACAGCTTGTGCGTTATTAGTCTAAATGAGGGCTTGAACCACGAGAACCACTTGTGTTGCGCTGTGAGGCGAGGGCAGTTGAATGGAGAAGTATTTTTTTTTGTGACGAGTGTTAAAGAGGCTTTGGATTTTCGTCAGATTTTCTCAGTTTTCTGCTATCAGCTGGCAAGCTAAGGGCTGCATGTAGGCAGAGATAGGCCGCCCGCAGCAGGTCAGACTCGCCGTCTCCTCTCTCTCCCTCTCTCTCCCTCTCTCTCTCTCTCCCCTCAGGCTCCGCTGTGCCATCCTACACATTAACGCACACACACACACATACACACTCCCTCCCTTCCCCTCCACTCCGCGCTCTTGCACTCCCCTCAGCCGTTCCCCAGCTGGGAGAGAGTTAGTCAACTGGACGCCCATCCCGCTGATCTGCGGGAGCCCCGTGGGGAGTTGCCATAGCAACCGTGGCCGATGAAGACAGGGAGTCGCCAGCAGGCCCACATGGTTGTCATGGTACTCGCTCTGGCTACGGAGGTGGGAGGTGCCAGAGGCCACACCTCCCTACCCCTTCTCCAAAACTGGAGCGGGTTCCTGTGAGCATGTGTGTGTGTGCGTGCGTGCATGTGCACACAGTCCTGTAAGTCTTTCATTGTGGGACTTGAAAACTAGAAGGACGCTAAATGTGAAGGCCCCATACAGTATCTGAAGGTCAGAACAAGATTTTAGTGCTAAAATTACACTTAGGTACAGGCTGGGGTTAAATATGCTTCACCAAAATGAGACTGAGTGCTGAGTGTTTTCTAAAAAAAGACATTAAAAACATTTTAGTTGTAGTTTATTAACAATAATTGATAAATAGTTTTCAACTCCTCACTTCTGGGAATCAATTAGAAATAGGGTTAGGGAATGCATTATGTCAATGGGAAGGCCGTAAGTGTGTGTGTGTGTGTGTGTGTGTGTGTGTGTGTGTGTGTGTGTGTGTGTGTGTGTGTGTAGACCCGGCTGACAGCCTGCTGCTCGCTGTACACGGAGCCAGACTGGTTACCAGGCAGGCTCTGCTACAACACAGCCAAAACCACAATCACTGCCAAAAAAACCCAACCAAACTGCTGTCCTGGAGACGTCTTCATGCAGGTGTTCTCAGATTAGAGGAAGCTTCCACGCTGTGTTCTGCATCACACTCAAACATCAAGACATGGGACTGGTTCATATTTGTCCACAAAGCAATACAGCTCGACTGAAGTCTACCAGCTGTACTCTTCCAAATGAGTGTTTTTCAGTTTGCCCAAGTTTCATGTGTCTGATCGCCTGAGCCGTGTTTTACTCAGATGCTATTTTATTGCGATAACTAGTATCTTGTATAGATTTGACTTTGTGGTATACTGTGATTGACATGCATTCTGTCCAGTGTGTATCCTGTCTTCACCAGCAGTAAAACCAGAATCGGTCCCAGCTCCTCGTGACCCTGAGTTGGATAATAAGGCACAGAAGATGGATTGGCTTTGTTTCATAATTGTGATTTTCACTGGCTGCTCCTTTGAGCAGATCTACCCTCCAAAATGTGAAAGAAACAAACTGAAACCTGGTCTAGTGAAACTGTAACCTCTGATGCTTAACGCACAGGTAGGCAAGGAGGAAGAATTAGAGCTGCATATTACTATTCCACAAATTTCCTCTTACTTCAATCATAGAGCTAAGGCCCTGGGTTTTACTTCTTCTTTTTTGCTCACATATGCCAAGATGTGTCAGTGCCTGCCACTCTTCCTCTGCCCACATAGTCATTTAACAGTGAAAGTTATTACACTCACTTACAATAATTGATAGATTAAAAACCAATTTTTGACATATTATTAGAGTTTCCCTTCACGTGTTTTCACTCACATACTGGATTCACAGGATGACATGTCAATTGAAACAGTTCTGAGCTAAGTGGCTGAACCCAGACACGCACACCACAATGGTTGAATTTGAAGCCTGTGTTTGATCACGCTTTTGCTTTTGTATTATTATTAATGTTGAGAGCAGAACATTCTTCATTCCTGTCTTCTGTGGGCTGACTGTGAAAATGCGCTGCCCGGTTTTTGTGCTGAGTCAGGACCAAACGCGGTTCTCTCTCTGTGGGTTAGTGGGAGTGCTGTATGTGGTGTCGCAAAAAGCCAGAGTTAATGTTTCCAGGATGGATCCCAACCGTAAAATGCTCGGCTCTTGACTCGTTTCCCCTCTTGGGCAAGTAGAGATCACTGAGACACTGTCAAGAACATGGGCCTGGTTTCACTTAGGAACCACCGGTTGGGTAACACATGCTCTGCTCCAATAATGAATGTGCTTTTGTTAAATACTTCACTGTGTTGCAAAATGAAGGCCTGGACAAAGACGAATGTGAGAAATCCTAAATATCTCCTCAACTCTTTCTGATTCAGTGAGCGTCTCTCTGCTGTGGTGTATGTTGTAGACAGACTCAAGGCGGTTTATGAATTGCTGAAGTGTTGGAGATTCATGATGATGTTAATAGAATATGCGGCTGAGCCAGTTTTCTGTGTCTCTCTGGGTGGAGTTTGCATGTTCTCAGTGGGCATGCCTGGGCTTTCTCTGAGTTGTTTCTCTGTGTGTTTCATTCATCTACTCATCCAGTACTAGCTGTCAATCTCCACAACACATCAGTGGACAGAATTACGGACAGAAATGATGGGGAGATTATAAATTTCACAACATCACTTGTTTGTCTTACTAAACATTAGTTAACTTCAGAATCAATGGTGTATTTTTGGATCATGGTCACCAAAAACAATGTTTATCTGATGACCTCTTCTGTCACAGCTCAGGTCTCAATTCAACAACAATGAACAAAACACAAGAGAAAATACAGGTTTATTGGACAAACTCTTCTAGTTGCATATCAATTATGAAATCCTGGTAAAGTATGTAATGGAAAATTTCATTATTTTTTTCCAGCTTTCTTGCAACTAAAAAGTGACACCTGCATTACTTAAACAGACTTGAGAGAGTGTGGATATAGTCTATTTGAAATTTCAGACTTGCACAATATGCTGGTAATCAGAGATGGCCCTACTCAATCTGACACCCTAGATTTCATACCCCCCACCAAACCCCCACCCCGATCGGCAATTTACATATAACTTGATGCACGAGCTGCATTTACAATACTACAACTGCAATAACTACATACGAAACTGTATAAAACACTTGTTTACAACAATGCAAAAAACTATGTACAAAGCGGTATTTTACTTGAACATGTGATTTACATTTTTCCAATTCTGTAGTCCTTTCCGATCGAACTTGTTAAATTTTGCAGCAGAAGCTGTTCAAGCTATCATCCTTTAGAGGACACGGGCCAGATTCTCCTGATTTTTTTCCCTATTGACCAAGAATCTGGTGAAATATTCATGTTGAGGCCTTCGTCTGTCTTTATCCTTCATCCTTCTTGGTATTATTTGTAGTAATTTTAATCAGGCATTGACTTATGTTTGAGTCAATGTGAGGTTTTCCATTTTTAAGAGTTCCTCGTAATAACTAGTTTTAATATTATTAAATTCAAGGTTAATTTTTGGCGCCCCCTGGAGGCCACTGTGGCCTCTGCATCTCGCCATAGTGCCTGTAGACGAGCCCGCTCTATTGGCATTGAATTAAACTGATAAACTCAAATATGTACACATTGACTGTTGTTACAAACACCCCCATCTAGTGGGAAATACAACGGAAAACGTTCAAAAGACTGCACGAAAAAAAAAAAAAGAACAGTCACTGGTACCCGTGTGTTCGTAATTTGAATCTTGTCACTGCTTCACAAGCGACATGTATGTGCTCACTCTATCATCCTCTCATCTAGAAAGCTTCCTAAACCAGATGGATCTCTTCGGCCTCGGTTGGTGTGGTTTTGGTGAACCCAGCAGGATAACCAACGGCAGTTTCACTTCTTGGTCTCTTACCAGAGGGACGTCAAGGATCACCTGCAGATGAAAACATAAACATTTACTCTTTATTATGAATATAATCACCCAACTTGGATGTTTTTAAAAGTAAGAGTGAAAAAAATGCACTTAAATTGAAACACTAATAATAGAAATATAATTTGAATTAGGCTGAACAGTAAGATTTCTCTTTATACCGTCTGTTTTTCATGTCGCCAGAGGCTCTGACTTAACTAAAGGAACCGGCTGGGCTGTATTCTGACACTGCATGTACCCTCATCAGACTGTGTACATGATACAAAGAGGAATGTCGCTTTTAATCCCTTCCAGCATTTCTCTGCCAGATTTCATCTCAAAACAAGATTCCATGAGTATTTATGTTGTTTTCTTTATATCAAAGTTTAATTCACTGGTAAGTTAAACCAATATATGACTACCTTGAGTCTGTACTCCAGCTTCATCATGCAGCAGTTGAAGAAGGTTGGGGGGAGCTGTGGAGGGATGCTCAACACTTTGGTTATAATCCCACTTCTTTCAGCAGGGACAGACTCTCCGGTCCCAAAAAAGACGTCATTTGTGTAGACTTTAGTCTTCGACTGAGCAACAAAGGTCTGCTTCTCACAGAGGTAGAATTTAGGTATCACCCTTCGAGCCGAGTCATTGGTTATATCTACCGACACCCCCATCGCCTCCTCTGTTTAGAAGAAGAAACATTTATTCACTTTCAGTTGAAACTCTTGAGAAAAATAAAATATGTGGAATCTGTTTACCTTGCTTCAACCCCATCTTCTCTGAGGTAACCTTCATAGTAATCTTTCCTGAGCCATAAAATGAAATCCTGGTGGCACATTGCTGTTCCTGCAGTTTGATATAAACAATAAACCTCAAAATGATTCAATGTAACTAATCAAGTTGAAAGTGGAAAAAAAAAACATTTCCATACCTTAAGTCCAATAATAATCATTTCTGATTTGGAGGCAAAGGGGAACTCAGACTTGGTCAAGAAAAGGAACTCAGTCTTGGCTTTATGAACGAGCCAGATTGACTGAGTCAGCTGGGCTCGCAAACTGTATGTGATGTTGCCCCATTTCCCACTGAAAGATGAAGGCATGTCCCTGTAAGGAAAGACATCCTTTAGCATTATTATGGAGGGTGCTTTAGATTTTGTATAACAGTACTGGTTTAGCAGGAACACATACATTTTTGGAATAAGAAACTGGAATGGATACACATTTTTTCCAGGGGCAATGATTTCAGAACCTGATGAAAATAAAGAAGTAGTGAAGGTTGTAGCTAAAGCATGATGCTCTAGTTCAATATTCATGAGGAAAAGTGAATCAATACCCACCATCTCCCTTTTGTTTATCCTGTAGAATAATGTGTTCTAAATGAAAGTACTTCCTCTCGTTGCAGTACACTGCTGTGGATTGTCCTTCTTCTTCATACCAAGTCACTTTGGCTTTTCCTTTGGCTTTGACCACAAAACACTGTACTTTGGTTTCCTTGCTGGTCACCACTGTTACTTTCCCAGAGAGCACATCCCCAGGAGAGACAGTGCCTCGATCATTCACCTTGTCATATTCTATAGAGAGATGCTTCACGGTCATTGTATCACCGGATCCCCAAGGTTGTGGAGCGGAAGAAAAAAAAATCCTTCATTGAAAATACAATCCAGAGATAGGCCTTTCTTTGATAAAGAAAGATGCTGATCAGGCTGGGAATTGAGTGTAGTGGAGCAATGGATTCCTCCAGATCCAGACTCTTCTGTGTCACACAGTCACATGATCGAGCCTGCAGGTGTCACTTTCAAGTAACTTGAACCAGACGCTTTGCAAACCTAATTAGGCTAAGTACACACTGTGTGCTGCTGCAGCATGGTACAAGTGATCATTTATTTGAAAAAGAAGATCAGCATCAACCATTGTAGTGGAAAACAGTACTCCATGTTGTACATGGAACTAATGTGATCAGTGTTTCTTCAGTCAAATTATAAAATCATAATGCAAAGCAGAAACATATTGTCCATATTACTGCTGACTCAGCTAAAGCAGTTAAAATAAAGCATTAAAAACACAGAAGTGTTACCCATATTTACCACGCAACCAATTTTAACTATTTTACAAACTTAGTTCATGTATATATGTGAAAGCATATATGCTTCAGAAAATGCCTTGTCCCCAACAAACTTCAGCACTTTCACAGTTCTCTCTCAGAAATAAATAGACACATCAAGCTTCTCTTCTTCTGGCAAAACATTTTTCTTCCAGCCAGTTTTCACTGCAGTTGCTTTTAAAATAAAAATAGAATTAATGAACTGTGGAAAAACAGACTTGAGCAAAGCAGTTTGCGCGTGCAACCACGGCACGTTTTCAGAATTCTGACCGGAGCTTTTAATAATTAACATTCAGGTCACTCTTTATGCAAATAATAAATTATATAGAAGCGCAGTGCTACTCAACAGAACGTAACAAATCTTTTACAGAAATCCAGTGAGAAATCTATTTAATACAGAGACTTTTTTTTGCTAGAAAACTGAAATATGTGTGACATTGTTCAGGATAATGCATTTTAACATGTTTCATCATGTGTGAAAGAGTGAAGGAGTGTGAAGCTCCAGTCTATGATTTATTGTGAGGAAGTGAGGGGTACATTAGATGTGTATCATAAGGCGGTGGCGGGTCCACACATTGGTGCGCTGCTTGTTGGAGTGTGTTCCTCTGGACTGGTTTATTTGGGACTGCAGATGGTTCAGATGGTTGTTTTCCTGCTGAAGCCTCTGGTAGGATGATTATGGGTAGTTTGATCTCTGAGTCAGAACAATACTTGATGTCCAGATATACCTGTGGAATAAAAAGGTCAAGTTTTTATAACTGTTAAAGCTCAGATGGACCTTTTATATTTGATATTTCAGAGTCAGCGGGGCTTCAACATATTTCAAAATATTTTTTTAGATTTCAGAATTCCCCTGTGGCAGGTTCTTTTGCGCTCTCAAACAAACACAATTCTTTTACAGTTTAACCTTCACTTTCTTGCATTGCATTTTATTATATGTAAGCATCCCTACATTTTATGCTGGATGCACTTTCTGCTGCCACAGGATTCACAAACGAGTCAACTTAATCCAAGCAAAATTACCTTCCTTCTCTCCCAAGAGCTCACGTTGGCTCACTTCCACTTCACCTTTTGCAAAAAACCTCTTCTTCTCATACAGCACAAATTTGGGCTTCACTGAGCAACTGGCGTTGTTTCTGATTCCAGCTGTGACCTGAATGGAATCACCTGTAAATGCAAAATTGAAACAGAAAACTATATTAAAATATCATAGAACAAAAGAAAACCCCAACAGAACACACAGTAACGATATGGGAAGTCCTAACCTAAATAAAAATCCTGTTTTGATCATCTTAAAATGTGTGATAAAAGTTGTCTGATGAGAAGACAGAAGGAAAGATTTAAAAATAAATGTAAGGAGGAAGAAGGACTCCACAAAAAAATTGATAAATAAAAATAAATATATGACAAAGTCTCAGTAGTGTCGGACTACCAACTCATAGTTGCCTGTTTTTGAGTAAACACACACACACACACACACACACACACACACACACACACACACACACACACACACACACACAAACGAGGCACTGAATGCATAGAAAGTGTAAATGAAAATGAAAAGGCCTTGTGATGACAGTGTGAGAGGCCAGAGATAGAAAAACATCAAATTAAAAGTGTACCACAGACAAGCGTCAGCAGATACATATTCTATCACATTCATATTCATTCCTTTTAATATTTGTTTCTAGCAATTGTAAAAACTGCTATTATTTCAATTGTAAGTAGGAATTTTATGGAGCTATTTTGCTCCTCATCATGAGAAAAACCATTGACTGAAAAAAATCCTGTTTTTTTTTTTCCCTGTCCATTTTGGCCAAAATAGGAGTGAATAGGTGTTTTACTTTATACTGTCTCATCACAAACAAATGATAAGTGAAAAATAATGGGAAACAGTCAAGTCGGCCCTATTAATCCAACTCGGCCCTAAGTCGGCCCCATGCAAGTCTCATGCACTGAGCGTGACAGCCACGCGTTTCGGTCTTTTGTCACGCACTCACGCCACACATATTGTATGCCTCACAGCTGAAAAAAAATATCGGTAATTTGTCTGGTGCGCCGCTGCTATGGAACTGTCATTCACTGCTTTCAGCCTGGTTTTTCCTCCTGCGAAGTTCACCTGAGCTGATATGAAGTTTATGCAAAGAAAGAAGAAACCTTGTTGGTGCTGAATTGAACTGAATGGTGAGTTGTGTTTTACATTACAGCGTCAAAATGATTTAAATGAAAGTGCATAATGTGAAATAATGTTAATATTTACATTAAATGAATAATGATTAAATTAAATATGATACACTTGATTGCATTTTTCAAAAAAAGAGCTTTAAAACTGACACATTGTTGCCAACTCCTCACTAAGTAACGTTCTATAGATGACGTCATCTTCTAATTTGTATAGAGGCTCATTTGCATATCTAGGTCAAATTAGATGATGACGTCACTTAAAATGATACATTGTTGCAAACTCCTCAGTCAGGAAAGTTCTAAATGATATCTTCATACAGCGGTGCAAAGTGAGTCACGTGACGTGACAGAGCCACAGCCATAGAGTCCTGATCGTTCAAAGGCAGCCTTTAAATGGAAGTACAGATATCTATTGTCATACATCTACTGTGTTTTATTATTATTATTTTGCAAATGTAGAAATGCTAGCTACAGTTACAAATCAAACTTGATTGGTGCCTTGTCTCATGTTATCACACAGCGACATATGAATATTTTAGATTGATTTGAATTTATTGAAAGTCCTTTATTTGACCCACAGGAGGAAAATGCAGTGTTTCAGCAGCACAGAGAAAATAAATATAAATGGAATAGAAATGTGAAATGTGAAAATTTACAAAGCCCAACCATACATAGAAAAATTAAATATAATTCAAATATAAAATTAAGATATATATAATTAAATAACAGATGTAAGCTAACTGACATAATTAAATATGATTTGAATCAAAATTTAAGAAATAACAGATATAAACGAACAGATATAAATCAAATATAATTTACATATACATCTAAGACAGACACAATTAAATAAATAACAGATATAAATTAAATATAATTTAAATATACTTTTAAGACAGGCACATATGTACACTGTAATGATAACAGATATAAATTGAATATCACTTGAATATACTTTTAAGACAGAAACATATGTATAATATAATAAAAATATGAGAAACAAAAAATATACATTGGAGTTTCACAGAGCTGAATGGATGATGGATGATTGCGTGACTGGAATGTGACTTGAACAAGTCAGTTGTCATTACGCAGTTGAGGCACTAGGTGGCACTGCAGGGAAGTGAGTCAGTCTTCAAGGTGAAGTTATGCTCTATGCTGATGCCAAAGGATGTTCTTTCCACAGTCTGACTTCCAGAGGAAGCAAGTGACCAAATATTGGTAATCTGTTACGGTACTTTCAAGTGCAAAAAAATGAATTACTTGGGCTTTTCTTTGACTCCCAACATTTGAATAAAAATCCTTTCTCCTCCAAACATTAGCAGTCACACTTGTCATCCATACTGAAGCTGAATTTTTTTTTTAAATACAGAGCTGGTTTTAATAAGGTGGAATCTTTACCCAATTTATTCTCAGCAGTTACTTTCATTTAATGTTTCAATTAATCACTGAAGCTCAAACTTTCACACTCAGATTTGACACAACATGTTGATAAACTATTCGCTTCAACAACATCCTGATTTTTGTCAAGAAGAGACCAAATGACCAAATTCCTCTTTAGTCATTCCACCCAAAGTTTAAAAAAAAACTTCACCTGTGTTCAAAGCTTTCTAAAGCATAACTTAAAAACTGAAAATTACATGTTATGGAACTTCATTCTTCTCTTAGACGAAACAGCTACAATTAAGTGCAGTTTGTGAACAATTTGCAACACAGTTGTCTCATCTGGCAACAATCCAATGCTCTGCTGAACGAATCACAATGAAGATTCACAGTTTTGGTGATTTGTATTGCTGCAAAGTTGTTAGTGCCGTATTGGTGACTATTGACGACTATTTCAGAAACTCTGTTTACACTGGGGCTTCAAGGAAAAGGGCCCAAAGGTGAAGGACAGCAGATATGCTAAGAGTAGAAGCCTTCTTGATGCCAAATACCACGAAAGAATGGACAAAGTCATTCAAGATGACAGAAAAACTTAATTATTTCACATTTGGGTGCAAACATTTGGCCTCTCAATACCAAATGAGTAATTGAAAGTAATTCAAATTGTAATTGATAAGGAATAGATTTGTGTCTTGATGATAAAGATAAAGATAAAGAAGGCACTGAGCTAAAACATTGCAGAATTGTAGTTTCCTATCACACAGAATGATTACCTGGGTGGAATCCCATTTTGTTGACATGAACATCCAAATTAAGGCTTCCAGAGCCAAACGCTGTGATGCTCTGATATTTAGAAACACACTGAGGCTCCTGAAAAAATAATAAACAAAAAATTTATTTTTATTATGATTTATTTGACTTACTATTATTCATAAATGACACATTTTTATCAAGATGAATGTCAACTTACCAGAAGTCCTGGAAGGTTCATGTCTGCTTTGGACATAGATTTCAGTTGTTTTCTTTGGCTTCATGAGTTGTTTGAGTTCTGCCTTTAACTTGTGGACTATTTTTCCCTTGGGTGCCTCAAAAGATGATGGAATCTTTCTAGATAAAAACCACAAACATATAAACAATAAATAAATAACAGATAATAGATTATAGACTGTAGATTATATGGTAAGATATTATAAACTAGCACCCATCAGGAACAATGAAGGTAAAAGGAAATGCGTGTCTTCCTCCTCAAATGGTCCAATGGTCAGTTCCTGGAAAGAAAATATTCGAATTTATAGTATATCACAGAGAAAATAAATCAAAGTAACAACAAATGATCTTAAATCAACAAACCAAAACATATTATTTGATACATCACCATCTTGTCCTTTTTCTCTCAAGACATGTTTGACTTTATAATATTTCTCTTTAGCCGTGTATCGACAGTACACAGGTACCATCTGTTCTTCCAAGGCGTCCCATTGTCCAAAGGAAACTCGACCTTTTCCTTTTGCTATTAAAGTCAGTGACTGGATTTTTGTCTCTTTATAAGTCTCCATGATGATCCTCCTATGAATTTTGTCTCTGTTAGTGAAGGTGTTTCTGCTGTTGATGGCATCATATTCAATAGAAAAAAATTTGATGGGCATTTTCTTGTAATGAAGATTGTAAAGATCAAAATCCTTTAAAAAAAAAAAAAAAACCCACAGAAACTGAAGCCATGTGTGCTTTTTACTGATGCTCGCATCTGTTTATATCCAATCTCTACTTGTCAAACCTGTTCCTTTTTTTTTTCTTGTGTCTAAAACTAAGATTCACTTCCTCATCGGATGGTGCAGCTCTGTCATTAAGTGATTACATTCACACATGACTAGTTTGTAACTTTGACCCACATGGGCCTGGCACAGATCCAGTATCGAGTAGACATGTAGGCCCAGGTCTGGTATGAGCGGCGCCATTTTCTCTAGTGGCCAATTTTAATCGAGCTCAAAGTGGCAAAAACACATGAATGGTTTCCTCATGTTCTGTATTGGTCTGTCGTGAAATGTGATTTGTTCTAGAAATTAATGATGCACAAAGAAAACATTTCATGTTTTAAATGAGAGTGGTTGGTTGGTTGGTTGGTTACAGAGTGACTGCTCCCTGATAATAGAGAGCGGCCTGTTGGGGCAAACTCATTTTAGGTCGTCATCTGCATACAATTCAACTTTCTGTCCAGCGGGTCAAACCAATAGGATGGTAGAATAATAACCTCTGAGGAAGCATTTTTTTGTTTTCATTAATTTTATTAAAAAGAGGCATGAATACAGCATGAAAATGGTAACATTTGATTTATGTTCACTACAAACCTAACAAGTCACACCAAGTTGCAATTCAAATATCATGCTATTTTTTATATTGCCTCTTCATGCAAAAAATAATAAAATTCCCCAAACCAAATGCCCCATTTGCAACATATTGCAGGATTCAGCATGCCATTTTTGCACAACTCCACCCCCCAATATGGCTGTGATCATGATACAGCCAGCTTTCAATTCTGCATTACTAATTTATCAGCTCGGGTCTCAGTGTTGTTGTATTTCTCCTAATTCAATAAAACACTGCAATCGCACGTAAATTTGAGTTACCTTTTACTGAAAAGTTCTAAATTCAATCACTTGTCGTTTTATCATTTTGCAAGGTCACCACATGATTGGACCCTCTGAGTTGGCAGCTTACAAATATAGTGCACTGAATTCATGGAGATTTGAACATTGTGTCTTGCACGTCGACATGTCAACACTAAAGAAGCATTTTCAAATTTCTGTGCACTGTAACCACGCCGTTTTCAGCCTCCTTGTGGATGATTGGCCAAAAAGGATATGGTTACATGAAACAATGTTGTGTGGACAGGGCCGCAGGCTGAATACTGTTTGCCTTCAATATTGATGCTGAAGTTAAACACAGAGATAGTTTTCATTTTAAAAATGTGCAATAAATCCTAATCCCAAAGTGCAAATCAGTTGCTCAGAACAATTACATATCATTCATAGTAGCAAAAACATTTTCAGAAAACCAGTTGTATTGTGTGTAATGAAGTTAACAGGTTTTGCAAAGAAAATTTCTATGAGAAGGTTGATGACAGGTGCCAAAACTCACAGGACAGTTTTTTTTTTTTTTTTTTTTTTTTTGCAGTTGTAGAACTGATTTTTGTACTTTTTTTTTGTAGTTGGCGGTTGCGCTGTTTTTTATTTGGAGAATTTTTTTTGAGAGAGAAAACCCAACAGATCCACATGAGCAAACATAAGCAAATGTGGAAAGGGGGGAAAAAAAAAAGAAGAAACCTTTGCAGAACCAGGCTCAGATGTGGCAGCTTTCTGCTATTCTGGTTGGGGTGAGAGGATAGAAAGATAGAAAGGAATAGTACAATTTTCTGAATCAGCTCAGAACTACTCCGCTCGCTGCAGGTAGATCAACAGAGGAGATCTCAGATGACGACCATCAGAGATCCCAGAGAGGTTGACAGGGACAGGGACAAGGAAAAGGACAGAGACAGAGACAGAGAGAGAGAGAATCACTCTCGCACGGGACGTGCCAGGAGGGAGAGAGTTCATAGACTAGAAGAGAGACAGTGGTTAATGACATGTGGTGGTGAAACATGGAGTGAGAAAGGAAAAACAAAAAGCTCAGCATAGGTCTTCCAGCAGTCTTAACCTATTGCAGCACCACAAACAAGATGGTCTAGGGAGTCCTGAACCAGCCCTAACTGTAAGCTTTAAAATAGAAAGGTCTTAAACGCAAGATATCAACACTAAACTAAATTTCTTTAATTTTGTTATTCTACAGATTATTCAGCAAATTTTGTTGTATTTGTTTCCATCGTATTAATTTGGGGTTAGTTATCACTTGTTTATTTCGTTATTTAATGAGTTTGTCACTGTTTCTTCTCCCCTGAGGTTTCTTTTGTCATTAAAACATGTAATTTTATTTTAGGGCACACCACTTAGTTTGACACCGTTTTGGCATATTTCACTGCATTAATATGTGTTTCATTGTGGCAATAAAGGTGCTGTGGGCTGAATGTGGCAGTACCCTGGTGGTGGTACAGTCTTCACAATTCCCCTTTTGTTCTACTTTTATTTTGTGGGTGTGTGTGTGTGTGCTTGCAGGTCATAGGTGGCTCATTTGAGGACAAACCTATTTCCTTTTGGTTACCCTGCCGCATGGTAAGTCCTTCTGTCCTCCTCCACTTCACTTATTGTCTGATCTCCCAATTTACTGTGTAATTGGTGAGTTACCTTAGTTATATTTTCTTTGAATGAAGTTGTGTTTCTAACCTTTTCTTCTTCTTTCTTTTTTAAATCTGAGCCATCTTTCCCTCGTGGGAATTTGAATGTGTGTGATTTTGTATGCAAGGCCCCTTTTCCTAGCCTCGTAAACCAGACCCGCCCACTCCTCATCCACATTTGGATTTGTAGCTGGGCTTAGTCTGGACAGGAGCCAATGGAAACTTCTTGCAGGAGGGTCAGTTACTGCTTTGACTGACAGCGCACTTCAGCCAATCAGCGCTTCAAAACAAATACGTCATCAAAATGCATTCGCTTCTCTAAGGGTTAGCATTAGCTCATTAGCTCTAGCTTCTTTACACGCAAAGACACGCGAAAACGTCTTTTCCTGTTAGAAACTCACCAAGCGCAGACTCTTGCTCTTGCTTGATTGTTGCAATGCTTGATATTTTGGCTATAACTTGATTGCAGCTTTCAGACGATGGTTAAAGTTAAAGTCCGTAATCTCTGCTACGCGCAGCGATAGCGTCACTTCCGGTTTAGCCACCGGAACTTGCCAAAAAAATTTGAAAAACAAAAAGCAGCAACGCTGATTGGCCCTGTCGTTTCATGACCGAGTGAAATCCCCTTCTATGGGCTCCTACCCAGACTCAGCCCATCTCCAAAATCCAAACGCGGATGAAGAGTGGGAGGGGCTGGTTTACGAGGCAACCCTTTTCCACCTGGTATCAAAATGAGTCTTGGGTGACCAAACCTCATCCTTGCTCACAGCGAAGTAATGGTAAGGGGTTACTGGATTCCAATCTGGAGTGTCTAGCCTGGTACGGCCAAGTGGAAACACTATTGAGCCTGGCCTCGCCACATGTGCAGCTGAGGTGCAGCTCCGCAGGTGGCATCGTCAGCTCAAATAATTATTCTATTAAAGCAAGGGTCGGCGATCTTGGAAAACTAGCATGTAGCACGAATGTAGCATCTCGCCAAGGCTCTGCCTAGCTCCACCCAGCTCCCACCCCATTGGAGGAGCTCCCGTTGGGAGTGGAGACGCGGAGACATTCGCGGCGCGCACGTCGCTTCCAGTGCGTTCCTGGTGTAACCTGTCCTCAGCGCTTTGTTTCTTCGTTTTTCTTTATTTGCCCTATGCCAAATTATGGCGCACTGAACGGTGAGTAAACCCCCAGAACATTCTTCTCCGCCATTCTGCAACGACACTCCGTCCTAAGCTATTGACATGTACGCGCAGGGGGCAGGTTGAACGGTGAAGGGATTTGATTGGTTTAAAAAAAGGTGTCCCGGCAAGACTATTGGTTGCTGTTTTTCCCGTTTTACTCCTGCTGTAGATAGCGGATATTTTCCAAACTACTTTAAAAACACGCTATGAATTGCTTCCCATCGGTTCATAAAGATCATTTTAACCAGTATTTAAAAAAATGTATCCCATTCAGATCGCCAACCCTAGCTTTAACACACTGCTCTTGCCTCAGTTGAATGTGCTCAAAAACACAGTAGAAAATAAACAATTCCATGTCGGTGTCGATAATTTGATCTTTCAAATGATTCAGGTCCAAAGTTGTCAGCTGCAGATGATCCTTCTTCATCAGAAAGGGAGGATGACTATGGGGAGTGTGACCTCTGGATTCGAAGCACGTTTGATCTTCAGGAATACCTGTGGAAAAGACGGGGGTGTTTTAACTTATGCTTATTGATCTACTGCAATTGTTCTAAAGAGGATAGAGAGAAACTTCCCACAGTCCCGACCAGAGTGGTGCAGTTTACCTTCAGACTGTATTCCCGCTTGATGATGGAGCAGTTCAGGATGGTGGTTGGCAGCTCTCTCGGGATGGTGATCGTTTTGGTGACAGTTTTGCTGCCAGATGAAGCCTTCACAGCCTCAGCCTTCTCCTTGAGGATCTCTCTTGTGGGAAACATCTTATGTCCTTGTGCAAAATAACTCCTCTTCTCATAGAGCACAAATTTAGGCTTCACTGAACGACTGGTGGTGTTTCTGATTTCAATTGTGACTTGGAGAATTTCACCTGGAAAATACAGCATAATGCATTATGATATGACAATGGATAAACAAATAATTACTTTTACTTTTTTGTTTTACTAAGAAGAAGAAGTAGATGTTTGCAGTTCAGAGATCCTCTTCTTCTTCTTTGGAGCGGGTGGTGACCAACAACTTAGGTGCACAGTGCTACCTACAGTGTCTCTTGGTGAATGTATTTCAGTTTACATCCTGATCACCGTATTCACTTAAGAGATCTGTAAAACCGCAACAGCATGTATTTTGCGACACCGGGCTGTCGTGGAGGAGTGGCATGAGCGGACCATGAGGAAATATTGGTGAAACTAATGAGTTTTTGGACGATTAAAGCCTATTTGGGAGCCGGCGCCACACATGCCCCATTGGCTAACAGTATATGGATGTCTGCAGCTCAACTATGGATCTAAATTTCTCCCGAAGCACTGTTTGGATCAGAAAACCCTTCTGGATGAGTATATTGTTCTACTTTGTTCTATAAACAACGTGAAAACTGTTTAAACCGAACTTATCCTTTTAAACCCATCCTAGAATATTTAATATATTAAACATTCCAACATTCCAGTTTGGTTTTCTGAGAGGTACGTTTTCATTAAAGTCAACACAGAAACTGAAGAAAAGGAACAGCTATCATTAAAACTGCTCCATCAGGCTTTGATAAAGATCAGATTTTCAGATCTTTTTATATTCCATTATTTTTAAGGAGTAGTTTTGCTGAACCATAACCACCCATCCATCTTCCACTCCACTTTATCATTTTCAGGGTTGTGGGACTCAGGAGCTGATCCCAGATGGTTGAGAGCAGGATGCGCCCTGGACAGATTGCCAGTACGTCACAGGCCAAACGCACACAGAGACATACAACCGCACACACTCCCCAAGAAGCAATTTAGGTCCACCTCAGCTGTCAAAACTGTTAAAGTCAGGCTAATATTTGATTCACCAACTGAGTATCTCTGAAATTACATCAGTTTGTAGGAGGAGAAAAATGCTAGTTTGAGAACAAGAGACAGATGATATGAAATAAACTATAGACATGCCAACAGCAGCACAGAGGTTAAATAAATACATTCTTGTATAAATAAATAATTAGCTATGACAGATACACAAATCTTGATTGAATAAAATGACAAATCACTTTTGATGGACAATCATCTCTGTTGAAAGGGAGGCCATTGAGTGATTTCAAGAATGAAGAAACTTTGCATTTGGGTGACATTTAAATCTGACCACCGTGATGCATCAAAGTAGTTTTCTGCTTTCTGGTCAGACACAAGCTCAACTAACAAGGACACAGTTTTCAGGGAGGAAAGGGGATCAGTGTTCCCATCATCTTGAAGATGATGGGAACATTAAATATCGAAGAGTTTACTCACTAATTGGAGGCATTAGCTGAGTTCAGAGGTAATCCTCATCAATAGATGAATAAAGGTGAATTAATGTTGTTCCTGGATCACAGGTACCATCATTACAGGCATGTGCTATTTTTATTAAATTTGCGCTCCTGAAGAGATAATTACCTTGTCTGTATCCCATTTTGTCGATGCGAACATCCAAAGAAACTGTTCCAGAGCCAAAAACCCTGACGTTTTTAGAATTGCAGCCAGAATGAGGAACCTGCAAGAGCACATCATACTCATATTATCACACTTTAGACACTTTTTCTGAAAAAATATTCAGAGATTTTTTGTTTTTGTTTTTTTCAAGTAATAATGAAAACACTTTGTCATACCAGAAGGTTCGGAATGCTCATGTCTGCTTTGGACACAAAATGGAAATGGACTTTCGCAGTTTTTGTTTTGTTCCATGACTGATGAAGCTCAGCCTTCAACTTGTGGACTATCTTCCCTGGAGGTGTTTCAAAAGTGGAGGGGATTCTCCTGTGAAACACAAGGGAAAGCCATTTCTAGGAATTTAAGAGATATAAACTTGTGGAAATGTAGGTTAAAATTGGTCAACAATTGTTTTCAAGACTGACTTCCTTCGATGAAATGAAGGATAAGAAAAAAATTAATCTGAATAGTAATGAAGACGCACCCATCAGGAATCCTGAAAGTAAAAGGAAACACATTGGCGCCTTTTCCAATGATTTCAGTCCCTGAGGAGGAAAACCTGATCGTCAAAAAATTTACAGTGAATCCATCGAATTAGACAAGCAATATCAGTAATTTGATACGTTACCAGCTTGCCTCTCTCCTCCCAAGATGTGATGTTTGAATTCGTAGTAGTACTCATTAGCCACGTAAACACGACGTTGATTATCTCCATAGTATTCAGTCAGGACAACCTGAGCTGCTCCTGTGGCTATAAAGACCAGAGACTGAATCTTTGCCTCCTTCGAGGCATCAACAATGATCCTCCCATTGATTACATCTCCGTTTGTGAAGGTGTTCCAGCTGTTGATGGAGTCATATTCAATCAAAAATTTTTTGATGGTCATTCTCAAGGCGGGAAAAGTAAAACATAAATGTCCAAATCTCTTAGAAAACGTGTTAAGGTGTGCTCAGTGTAGATGCTCCTCTCAGTTTATAACATATGGCACTGGTCTTTCTTGAGTCCCACCCATAGGTGTGTCAACAGGTGAGGAACATTCCTGCTTTACGGGCCTCTTGCACGAACACTTACGGGAATTTCTTACTAAAAAAAAAAAGGTGTACACCCAAATCCAGGAAGCGTCCTGTAAACAACAGCAACAACAACAACAAAAAAACTTATCAATCATCAGTGTGTTGAAAATGTTTCTAAATTGTGTTCTACAAATGAAACTTAAAAGTAAGTACAATAAAATGTACAGATGGGTTGAAGAGAACATTTGGCGCATTATTCCTGTGGTTTGATTTCTGCTTGGCATAGCTGTGTCTATTGTGATGCATTGCTGCTATAGTTTTATCATCACCTGTTTTTGCTCATCTGCCATTATTATCAAAACAGGTCTCCAAGTTCTTCGAATGTAGCCAACTAAGGACTTAGGCAGGAACACCATCTGACTCTAAGAGAACACCAACTGACAAGCTGCTAACTGAACAAACCAAGGATGGAACAGAACTAACCGGCACTAATCTAACTAAGACAGAAAGGAACCAAGAATACTAATCACTGCAGAAAACACTGGGTTTTCAGTTTCACAACAGCTGATTTCAGTTGGATTACTCAACTCGAAGTAGTTTCACCTGGAGTTAAGCGCATGCACGACAATGATAAAAAGCCAGCATCAATGGAGCGCCGATTCAACGAGTCACCATGGCAACAGAGAAGCGGAGAGCGACATATGGCGAACTGGAACACATTTTTAGAAAAAAATGCAACACCGCTGCAGCAGTGAAGGAGAGGGAGATGGCGTGGCAGAAAATTGATGCCCGTGTCAATGCATAAGTTTAAATGTAGTTCTTTATATCAGAATATTATTAAATATTAGATATTATTACAGGGAAACAGTTTGAATGGTCACCAATTAAGGTATTTCATTTAGCTGTAATCCCGCAGGGGAGAAGCGTACATGGCAGCAGCTAAAGATGAAATATAAAAACCTTGTTCAAACAGGTAAGACCTCGGCATTATCTCATTGAGGTACATAATTTTAAGCATGTTTAACATTGTAAAGTAGCATAAATACTAAGTGGCTGATGGACTGTGCAGTTGTTTTATGTCACACATCTATATCATGTTATGTCAAAGGAGAACTATGCCAGACTTGCTTTAGCGCTTCCCCTACTTGTTTCTTGTGAAAGCTCACTGTCGTAAACATTCGCAGGTGGGTTCATGGTCACAGGTGAATTATGTTCACTATTGGAACATGAACTAAACCCTTTTTTTTTTTTTTGTAGGAAATAAAGAAGACAAAATGAAATGTGTGTCATGTCTTTTATTTGCTGTGATGGTAATGATGGTGGTGATTTAAACTCCTAAGTTCTCTGCATCTCCAGTGTTATATAAAAAAACTCCCATTTGCGAAGAACAGCAGCGCAACACACAATATCTGCTGGGATGTGAGTGCGCAACTACGTTTGGATATGTTGCAAATGTAGAGACAGTTAAGATTGTGAATGTAGCGTATGGATTGAGACGTGAAGCGGTACCATTCAAAAAGACAACTGTCTGGAAACGCCAAAACATCTATGCACGGTCTGTAAATAATCTCCCGACGAATATTCAAATCACACTGCAGTAATGCCGCTCCTTCATCTACAGGATCGCTGATAAAACACCATGCCATTTTGACAGCTACACAAAAACTCGCCAGCTGACTGAAAGAATGAGGAAATGGAACAGCGCCTGTGGCTGAAAGGGGACGGAGCCAGAGAGAAACTTCAGGGTTGACTCAGAAAAACCTGCTTCCGACTAGGTTAGAGTCACAGAGTGTGTTACTGCGGTAACTGACCGACAGTTTAAGTTACCTCTCCTAGTGGAACAGGCTGCAGTTACTCCTCTGTCTCTGGTTTGAGTTCTCTCCCTTTGTGTAACGGAAATCTCAGAGTTTCCCTCATTTCCGGGTTATTGAACACAGAGTTTTCATTAAACCTGCTTGGTGAAATGAACCTCAGGAATGCTCAAGCAAAGCAAAATACAAACAGAGAAAGAAGTTAGAATTGATGGCTAATCAGCTAGCTATAGTTAATCAGCTAGCTCTGCCTGCACGCACACATGAGACCATGATGTTACTTGCAAATTATCTTTGTTTACTCTCTGTGAGCTTACAGCCAGGTGCTTTAGTAACAAAAAAAACATTTGAAGTCACAAACACTCACCAGCCTAACACAGCCGTGTTCCAGTCTATGCCAAGCTCCCTCCCATTGCTCGCCTGTCAGCGGCCATAAATGGCTAAACCACCTCCACGAAACCAACGGTACACTGTCCCGGTGCAATACGCCCCATGTAGCTGTAGCTGAATCCTCTCTTCAACTATAGCACATGTCCACACCCCGTCACTCCTCTGACGGGTTAATTGTTGGGCTTATTAACAGATTGCTGTTGTGAGGTTTTAAAAATGGCGGGAGTCAGTCTCACCACAGTTGCCGTCACAGCTCTGATACTGACGACATACTCTGGCCAATCAGTGAATGGCATCTGCTGACATAACATTTTTGACTCTGAGCTAAATTTTATTCCACACATTAAAAACATAACTAAGATTGGATTTTATCATCTTAAGAATATAGCCAGAGTCTGCCCGTATCTCTCTCAGGCCAGTTCAGAGGTGATAATGCATGCTTTTATCTCCTGTAGATTAGATTATTGTAATGCCTTGCTCTCTGGTCTTCCCAAAAAGAATATTTCAAACGTCCAGTTATTACAAAACTCAGCCGCTCGCGTGCTGACGAGGACCAGGGGGCGGGCCCACATTACACCGGTTTTACAGTCGCTGCATTGGCTCCCTGTCCGCTTCAGGATCGATTTTAAAGTTCTCTTATTAGTTTTTAAATGTTTTAATGGCCTTGCGCCTTCTTATTTAGCTGATCTGTTTTTACCCTATCGACCCTCGCAGGCCCTGAGGTCCTCTGGCAGCGGCTTATTGTGTGTTCCCAAAGCTAGAACCAAGACTCATGGAGAGGCGGCCTTCAGCCATTATGGCCCCTGCCTGTGGAACAGCCTGCTGGAGAACCTCAGGACCGCAGAGACTCTTGATATTTTTAAAGGGAGGTTAAAAACACACCTTTTTAATCTGGCTTTTAACTAACCTTTTATAGTTCTTATCTCCATCATTTTTATTTTTTACTATCATTTTTATTTTAATCTATTTATCCTATTTATTCATTCTATTTTTTTTATGTACTTCTAACTTATTTTAATTTTTTACTTTATAATCTTATCTTACTATTAACTTTGTATTATGTCTTTTTTATGTCTTTAGCTGTTTTAACTCCAGTGTTTCCTTCAGGGGGGTTCTTCACACTGGGAGTTGGTCCTGGTCCTCTGCTGGGGTCACTGCGCTTGAGTCCTCTGGTCCTGGCTGGCCTGGGGGTCTCCACACTTCGGTGTGCGGGTTCCCCTTGGTCTGGCGGGGTTGGGGGTTGAGCGCTGGGGCCCCAATATTAATAACCTTCGCCTTCTCCTGGTGTGAACGGCCCCACTGGTAGTAGTTTTCCCATGATGCTTAATGACATGCCATGTCTCCTCTGCTGTGTGCAAATAATTCAGAGTGTGTGTGTGTGTGTGTGTGTGTGGTGTATATTTATTGATGGTGCGGTTTTTATTCTTTTGTTTTTTGACTGTTTTTACTGTTCAGCACTTTGAGTTGTTTTTAGAAATATGAAAAAGTGCTCTACAAATAAAGTTTGATTTGATTTGATTCAGTGTGGTATTTCTGCAGTCTTTCGTCGCTTTGGTGCACTAAGTAGTGGCTTTCTCACAATGTTTTCCCGTGGTTTACGGTCACTCTGCACTGTCATCTTTTTACCGTATGTATATTCGTGTAACTCTTCTATTCTAAATCCAATGCCTAAGCATTCTTTATCTATTTGGGCATAACCCCTTTCTGTGGGAGTCAGCACTCTGCTTGCAAATGCAACAGGTTTACCTTTCTGAGTCAGGGCAGCACCTAGACCTGTCGCATTGCAGTGTCAGCTCCTCAGTCTGGTCATAGTACTTCAGCAGTGGTGCATCATTTATTTTCCCTTGAACCTCAGTCCATTCCCAAATATTGTCCTTGTGTGTAAGTTGTCTCAAAACTTCACAGTAATCTGAAAGGTTAGCACATAACTTTGACAAGTAGTTCAGCATCCCTACAAGTCTCTGTACACCTTAAACGTCTGTGGGTCTGGGTAAATCAATAATTGCCCATACCTTCTCAAGGTCAATCTGAAGGTCCTTTGAAGTAATTAAACGTCCAATGGCGGGAACAGACTCTCTCCTTAACTTGAACTTGTCCTTATTCAACTTAATGTTTTTTTGCCTGCATCTCAGTAGGAAGCACCTTAAGTTTTTGTCATGACTTTCATTCGCTTTTTCCTGTGTGTCCCCCTTACCTGTGATAAGTACATCATCTGCAATGACATACACCCCTGGCAAGCCCTCCAGTACTTGCATCAGCTTTCTTTGGAAAACTTCTGGAGCTGGGCTTGTACCCATCGGTATCCTGAGCCATCAGTACTGCCCAAATGGGGTGGTGAGATAGCTTGACTCTTCATCCAGTTCACCACGCCAAAATCCATGTTTCACGTCACTAACAGTGCACACCTTGGACTTGGATAGCTCTGGTAAGATGTCAACAATGGTGGTTAGAGGGAAATGACTCCTCTTCAGGGCTTTGTTCAGAGGTTTGGGGGCAATGCAGATCCTTGGTTTTCCATTTGGTTTAGTCACTGACACCATACTGCTTATCCAGTCAGTACTGTGCTCAGTTGGTGTGATGATGCCTTTCTTCTCCAAGTCCTTTAGCTCTTCTTTTACTGGTGCCATCATAGCGACCGGCACTCTGCGCTTGGGTAACTTCACTCGTGGGACACTTTTGTGTATTTCAGCTTTGTACTCTCCTTCCAGACAGCCAATGCCAGTGAAAACATCTCCAAACTCTGCCTTTATTTGATCCATGTTCAGCAGTTCCAGTCTTCTCTCTTGTGTCTGCTCAGAACACTGTTTTGTTACTATGCTGTCTATTTGCCAGGATGTTCTCATATTGAACTTTGATCAGCTTCATTGTCTCACTGGCCTGTCATCCCTAGTAAGGGGAGCCTGTCATCCTTGTCTACAACTTGGAAGTCAAGTCTGTATAGTTTATCATTTCTTGGGTTTCTGAGCTTGACTTTATACTTTCTAAGTGGTTTCAATCTGGTTTAGTTGTACATCACTAGTACTTTCTCTGACTTTTCCATCTGTGTGTCTGGATTTAGCAGGTACTTTCGTATCACATTACAAGTTGCGCCACAGTCTATCTGAAAGTCAATCACTGTTTTTGTTCAGCATCATACCTGCACAGAGCTGTTGCTCTTCTTTCACCTGGTTTATGGTCTCTTGTCTTTTCCACTCATAAGTTATGGTCATGATATCCTCACATGACTCTCTTGATTCTGAGATTGTGTTGACTGGTCTGTTTTTCTTGCTGTTCTGCTGTTGACTTGCACTTTGAAGCAAAATTATTTTCTTTTCCACACTTTTTACACTTCATGCCATAAGCTGGGCCCACTGTCAACAGTTTTCACCTCCCACCTCCAGGAGAGCATCTCTCAGATTCTTAGGGAGACTGGGGACTTTGAGTCTGAGTGGACCAGGTTCTCCACCTTCATTGTGGAAGCAACTGCTTGGAGCTGTGGTTGCAAGGTCTCCTTGGTGGTAGATGATAGTGGTCTCCATGGTGGCAATCTCCAAACCTGGTGGTTGATACCAGAAGTCAGGGATGCTGTCAGGCTGAAGGAGACCTATTGGGTCTTGTTGACTTGTGGGATTCCTGAAGCAGTGGAAGGGTAATGGCAGACCAGGTGGACTGCAGCCCAAGTACTTGTGGAGGCAAATCATCCAGCACCTCAGGAGCGGAGAGCAGGTCTCCACCAACACTGTTTACAGGGGAGGCAGGGACCTGCTGACCTTCATTGGGGATGTTAAAGGAATACTCCGAAGATTTTGGACCCACGCCCTATCCCGATCATTTACACAGTGAGATAAGCTCACAAATACCTTTTTTTGTGTCCGTTTGTCCAGTGGCTGGCTCCCAGCTGTTAGCATCATAGTTAGCTTAGCTCAACAGCTGGAGGTGAAGAGGAAACAGAGCCGGACTGACGAAAGTGGGCAAAATACTCCTTCCAGTGGTCCAGGGGATGGCGTATTAGCACATGAAATAAATCCGAATGGTTATAAAACATTTTATAAGATGAGTTTTCTTTTCAATCCATTAAAATAACGTTTTGATACACACAGACCTGCGCATGCGCAGTGCTTCACGGAAGGATATACCAGAGCACAGCAGTAGAAGCCATAGACTCAGCCGCTGTGTGCCAGTATATCCTTCAGCGGAGCACTATGCTTGTGCAGATCTGTGTATATCAAAACGTTATTTTAACTGATTGAAAAGAAAACATCTTTTAAAATGTTTTATAACCATTCGGATTTACTTCACGTGCCAATACGCCGTCCCCTGAACCACTGGAAGGAGTATTTTGTCCACTTTCGTCAGTCCGGCTCTGTTTCCTTTTGTCCTCCAGCAGCTGAGCTAAGCTAACTACGATGCTCACAGCTGGGAGCCAGCCGCTGGACAAACAAACACAAAAAAGGTATTTATGAGCTTATTTCACTTTGTAAATGATCGGGATAGGGTGTGGGTCCAAAATCTTTGGTGTATTCCTTTAATCGACTGGGGATGATGGTGGAAGGAATACTTCAAAGATCTCCTCAATCCTACTGTGATGTCTTCAGTGGAGGTAGCAGAGGCTGAAGTGGACTCATCCATCACCCAAGCCAAAGTCACCAAGGTGGTTGGTAAGCTCCTCCGTGTGAAGACATCAGCGGTGGATGAGAGTCTTTTTAAGTCCGATGGTAAAGCCGACCCATTGTCCTCATATGAGGACAGTGAAAGTTAAACTAGTTATTGTAGAAAGTCCAAATTTTGTTTTTATAGTTACTGGGCCCTTCTGATTCCCAACAGGCAGAATTCATTATCGCCCTGGGCAGCAGGAGTTAGCAGTACACCTAAATTAGCAAAAAAAAAAAAAAAAAAAGTCATCATTAAACTTGCTGCTATCCAGCCACCATCAATAACAAATGCCTTGCACAAATCCTTTCACTTCCCACGACAATAAATTAATCTGTGCTCGCTTGCAGGAATAATGGATAACAGCTCCTAATCATCCCCTTTATAACTACCACCGGCCTGCTGGGTCACTTACAGTGTGGTCCCACAAACAAATACTGTATGACTGAATGACACAAAAACACCAACCACAGCTTACCACTGCAGTTTTTCTTATTTATATTCTGCATATATATTTAAGCACATAAGGGATATTACAATCACACGAGATAGCTTCTGATAAAGACAGGTGAAATCATTTCTCCTCAGATGAGGATACATTTTCAGCTTTGGAGCTCCCGGTGGCTTGGGGGCCCTGGGCACTCGCCTTGTCTGCCTGTGGCAAGAAACGGCTATGTGCAGCAGTTAAACACAAAACTTTCACTTTACAAATGTGCAGTCCCTAAGCCAATCCAAAAGTGCAAATCAGCTCCCCATACATAACATTTACATATTATTTGTAATGGCAGCAACTTCATTTTCAGCAACTGAATTGTATTATGGACAATGAAGAAAGCAAACATCCACAAATAAAATCTGCAGGAAAAGGATATGATTGTTTTGCGATGTATGATACATATATATCCGTAAGGAGTCTGAAAACATCAAATAATGGCATGCAAAGTAAGTCCATGTCTATGATTTGTAATCAGGACGTGAGGGGTACATTGGATATGCTCCATAAGGCGGTGGCGGATCCACAAATGCATGTGCTGCTTGTTGGGGTGTGTTGCTCCAGGCTGGATAATTTGCTCCTCCAAATGATTCAAATCCAGCGTTGGCAGTAGGTTGTTTTTCACCTGAAATCTTGGGTAGGACGATTATGGGGAGTTTAATCTCTGGATCTTGAGCATATTTGATGTCCAGGATTACCTGTGGGAAAATACAGGGAGGCTTTAACCCTCATAAGGTACTTAATATTTGAAAGAGGAAAATTACTGCTCTGTGAATTTGTTGATGATTTCAAAAGTCAACTTTGCCCAAGATTCTTCAAAGTAAAAAAAAATAAATGAACAAAACAAAAAACCACCATTATGGGATTTTAAACAATGAAAAGCAACATTTCTTAACATCAACACTGATGTGTTTTTCTGCTTTGCCTCAAAAAAGCATCTCTTGTATACAGTAGTCTGCAGAAGTTCACAATATCTGAAAAATTATGAAAAATTGACACCATATTTTAATGCAGGACCCATGAAAAGGGAAAAAAACACACTGTATGCATCTGTAGCAACATATTAGGCTACAAATCATAAACTATTTCCTATTCATTCCATTCTAAACTTGAAAACAAAGCACTGACTAAAATATTGTCTATAAAACTTTGAATAAATACAGCTCAGATTTACTTGTAGAACATGAAACATGCAGACTGTATTGTGTCTGAGTGGTGCTGTACATAAATAAATGTGCACTGCCTTACAGAAATAAAGACATGCAAATAAGATTTACTTGAGGTAGTTTTTGATCTACCTTAATTGTTCTAAAGCGAAGAAAGAGAGAAACTTCCCACAGTCCCAACCAGAGTGGCGTGCAGTTACCTTCAGCCTGTATTCCCGCTTGATGATGGAGCAGTTCAGGATGGAGGCTGGTAGCTCTCTCGGGATGGTGATCGTTTTGGTGACAGTTTTGCTGCCAGATGAAGCCTCCACAGCCTCGGCCTTCTCCTTGAGGATCTTATTTGTGGACAATCTCCTTCGTCCTTGTGCGAAAAAACTGATCTTCTCATAGAGCTCAAATTTGGGCTTCACTGAGCGACTCGCGTTGTTTTTGATTTCAGCTGTGACTTGGAGAGTTTCACCTTTAAAATGGAAATGAAAGATGTTAAAATGCATAGTTTGCAAATAATAAAAATGCAAATAATAACTTTACAATCATTCATAAACTAAATTCAACTAATAAGATAAACACACATCTCCATGTCTCAGAGGTGCAATTCTTGGTTTGCAGACCTCCGCTACATGCCATTCCCAAGCTCTTTACTGGAAAGTAAAGTGTTTAAATCTTTTAAAACCCATCTAAAATTTGATGTTAATAGATTATGCAATCAGTACACATTCCAGTTTGGTTTTCTGAGTGGTACGTAATAAAAGTCAACACAGAAACTAAAGAAAAGGGAGCAGCTCTCATTAAACACTGAAACACTGCTGGACTGTAGAAACACATCACAGCTGGTGTAACTTTGCGGCAAGAGAAAGAGCACTGTAATTTAAAGAAAACAAAAAAAGAAAAACACATTTACTCTATATTTTCATGTAATTGAATTTCAGGTAAAATCATAATTTCTGAAATACTAGGCTGTTCTGAATATTAAAAAAAAAAATGTTGATCTACTGGATTTGTTTGCACAATGCAGTCCTGGAGCTCAAAACAAGAAACCAGTTTATCAGTGAAGACTACTTGTTGACAGATGCCAGTAGCATGTCAAAATGACAGAAAGGCAACATTTCCTCACTGTTGTTCCAATGCAGCTATCTAAACATCGGCGCTGAGCATGTCAATCAATGACCACAGAATAACAGATTTCTTAATCCTAGTAGGATTAAGCAGCATGTCCCAAAACACTGATCAGTCATCTCAGACTTGTTTCTCCAGCATGACATTCAATTTTCCACACATATTTGTCCTCTAAAGGAAAGGCCAGGCTAGTTTATTTGTAGAGCACCATTCATCTACGAGGCAGTTCAAAGTGCTTCACAAAGACAAAGGAACACATAAAGTTACATGAAAATCATACAAACAAAACAAGATATTCAGGAAAAAAGAAATAGCATTTAAATACAAAGGCAGTCAAGCTAATGAAAATGCATTTAAAGTGTCTTTTGCACTTTTCACCCGAGTGTCTCTGGCATGTGGTGTAACGTGTTATTGAAAACACAGAGACCTTATCAGACCAACGAGGACAGAAATCTCAGAAATGTTGTCACAGCCATGTTGAGTCCACACCACAGAGAATAAACGCAGTTCTGGCAGCTTTTAAATAGCTGATCACACAATGTTTACAATATGTCATCAATAAACCCTTCATCCTGACACCTTCACTGTCCAATAAACTTCAATCCACAATTTTACAACTATACAGCAGTGTGATGGGACCTTAATTACCTTGTCTGTATCCCATTTTGTTGGTATGAACATCCAAAGAAACACTTCCAGAACCAAAAACCTTGAAGTTTTTATCCTTGCAGCCATACTGAGGATCCTGCAAAAGCACATCACATTCATAATATTTAAGACATTTTTTTGCCCAAAATAATTTTCTTCTTTTTTACTTTAAGTAATCATGACATTGTTTTTTCTTACCAGAAGGTTGGGAATGTCCATGTCTGCTTTGGACACAAAATCAAAATGGACTTTTGCAGTTTTAGTTAACTTCATTGACTGATGAAGCTCTGCCTTCAGCTTGTGGACTATCTTCCCGATAGATGACTTAAAAGAGGAGGGGATTCTCCTATGAAACACAATGAAAAAAAAACTATTCCTTGGAATTTGAAAGACATTAACTGTGGGAATTGTGTGTTAATATTGGCCCTATGACAATAAGAGGAGGTGTGTTCACAATTGTTTTTCAAACACTGGTTTCCATGAAAAGAAGGAAAGAAAACATGAATCTGAATAATTAGGAAGACGCACTTGTCAGGAATCCTGAATGTGAAGGGAAACACATGTCTGCCTGGTCCAATGATTTCAGTCCCTGAGAAGGAAAACCTGATCATCAATAAACTTGAATATAAAACCACTGAATTATACAAACAATATAGTACATGAGCCGGAGGGCAAATCGGTACCATTTTGAGGGATTAATTTTCATAGTGATTTTCATGAAGGTGCACATCTCTAATGTTGGAAAATGTGTGATAGCCTTCAATCCAAGGTAGTTTTTGGGAGCTATCATCACTTAAACCAAAGAAAGTCAGCTCGGCCGAGCAAGCTCACGGACCCAGCTTCCGCCTGACATTTTTGGCAATATCTCTGGAACGGAAAGCGTCAGAAACTTATTTCTTTCTATTTCTGAAACTAGAGAGTTACAGCTTTACAACAAGCTGCCCTGCAGCCTTCTACACTCTCTGGAAGCTGTAGAAAATCCCTGTAATTCTTGTTCAAAATTTTTAAAAATCAAAAAAAGTTGATTTTCTTTTCTTATTTTCTATATACGTTAAAAGCCAAAGATGATAGACACTTACTGTTTTCTTTGTTGGAATCTATGGCTTTCTAGCTTTCAAACAAGCCCACCCATGGCTTCTTACTCTTCCGGGAGGCTGTGTTACATTGCATTGAAAATTTGTCATGAATTGTGAATCTTAAACAAAATTAAGTTTCACACTTATGAGCCTACTCTTTCTATTAAACATATTTGTTTGAAATGTTGTTGTGGATTATTGACATAATTAGGAGGAAAAAAATAATAAATATTCTGTCATTAATAATATTTGTGCAAAAATACCAACATTATCTTTTTTTTAATACATAAATGAATTGTGAATAGTTTTCCAGAAAATTTATTATTTCAATGCTGTTATTGAGAAAGGAACATGAACAATAGCATTTAATTGACTTTTTTTTTTTATTCAGACATTATGCGAACTCAACCCTTTACACAAGGGATACCAAAAAAATTAGAGAACATGCATATTTTTAGATCACTGTAATCTATGCTTTGTGATAGGTCACATCATACATTTCTCACATCTAGTAGGAATCACTGTCGATTTTTTCTTCATCCCCGTTCTCGTTGTCAACATCATCACTGTCTGAAGCACATGCTTGGTTTTCACAGTCTGGCTGCCTGCACATGTCTGTGCATTTCAGTCTATTTGCTTCCCTGTTGCTTCCCAGACTTCCTGTCCCCAGACACTTCCTCCAGCTCCTCTGGGAGGATCCCAAGGCGTTCCCAGGCCAGCCGAGAGACATAGTCTCTCCAGCATGTCCTGGGTCTTCTCCAGGGTCTCCTCTCGGCAGGACATGCCCGCAACACCTCCCTAGGGAGGCGTCCAGGAGACATCCTAACCAGATGCCTGAGCCACCTCAGCTGGTTCCTCTGGATGTGGAGGAGTAGCGGCTCTACTCCGAGCTCCTCCCTGGTGACGTAGCTCCTCCCCCTGTCTCTAAGGGAGCGCCCAGCCACCCTACGGAGGAAGATCATTTCAGCCGCTTGTATCCGGGATCTTGTCCTTTCGGTCATGACCCAAACTTCATGACCATAGATGAGGGTGGGAACGTAGATTGACCGGTAAATCAAGAGCTTCGCCTTTCGGCTCAGCTCCCTCTTCACCACAACGGACCGATACAACGACCGCATCACTGCAGCCGCTGCACCGATCCGCCTGTCAATCCGCCTCCATCCGTCCCTCACTCGTGAACAAAACCCTGAGATACTTAAACTCCTTCACTTGGGCCAGAGTCTCTCCACCGACCTGGAGGGGCAAGCCACCTTCTTCTGGTCGAGGACCATGGCCTTGGATCTGGAGGTGCTGATCCTCATCCCTGTCGCTTCACACTGGGCTGCGAACCACCCCAGTGCATGCTGTAGGTTTGGGTTTGATGAAGCCAACAGGACAACATCATCTGCAAAAAGCAAAGATGAAATTCTGTGGTCCCCAAACCGGAGCCCCTCCGGCCCCTGGCTGCACCTAGAAATTCTGTCCATGAAGATTATAAACAGAACTGGTGACAAAGGGCAGCCCTGCTGGAGTCCAACATGCACCGGGAACAGGTCCAACTTACTGCCGGCAGTGCGGACCAGACTCCTACTCCGGTCATACAGAGACCGGACGGCCCTTAACAAGGGGCCCCGGACTCCATATTCCCGGAGCACCCCCCACAAGGCACCACAAGGGACACGATCGAACACCAACTCCCACGAGCCCTCGAGCCCCTATGGAGGGTCTAGAGCTGGTCCAGTGTTCCAAGACCAGGACGAAAACCGTGTTGTTCCTCCTGAATCCGAGGTTCGGCTATCGGTCGGATCCTCCTCTCCAGTACCCTGGAATAGACTTTCCCAGGGAGCCTGAGGAGTGTGATCCCCCTATAGTTGGAGCACACCCTCCGGTCCCCCTTTTTAAACAGGGGGACCACCACCCCGGTCTTCCAGTCCAGAGGTTCTGTCCCCGACCGCCACACCATGTTACAGAGACATGTCAACCAAGACAGTCCCTGCACATCCAGAGACTTGAGGTACTCAAGGCGAATCTCGTCGACCCCCGGTGCCTTGCCACCGAGGAGCTTACCAACCATCTCGGTGACTTCAGCTAGGGTGATGGATGAGTCCACCTCTGAGACCTCAGCCTCTGCTTCCTCCATGGAAGACATGGCGACGGGATTGAGGAGGTCCTCGAAGTATTCCTTCCACCGTCCAACAATATCCCCAGCAGCTCCTCCTCCACTGTAAACAGTGTTAGTGGAGACCTGCTTTCCCCTCCTGAGGCGCCGGACGGTTTGCCAGAATTTCTTCACGGCCGACCGATAGTCTTCCTCCATGGCCTCCCAGACCCGAGTTTTTGCCTCCACAACCACTCGGGCTGCAGTTTGCTTGGCCTGCCGGTTCCTGTCAGCTGCTTCTGGAGTCCCAGGAGCCAGCAGGACTCGATAGGACTCCCTCTTCAGCTGGACGGCAGCCCTTACTTCCGGTGTCCACCACTGGGTTCAGGGGTTACTGCCACGACAGGCACCGGAGACCTTACGACCACAGCTCCGGGCAGCTGCTTCGACAACGTTGGTGGAGAACACTTGGACTCAATGTCCCCAGCCTCCCTCGGGACATGAGAGAAGCTCTCCTGGAGGTGGGAGTTGAAAACCCTGCTGACAGAGGGTTCCACCAGACGTTCCCAGCAGACCCTCAGAACACGTTTGGGTCTTCCAAGTCTGTCCAGTTTCCTCCTCCGCCAGCGAATCCAACTCACCACCAGGTGGAGATCGGCTAACAGCTCTGCTCCTCTCTTCACCCGGGTGTCCAAGACACGAGGTCAGAGGTCAGATGACACGACAACAAAGTCGATCATCGACCTCCGACCTAGGGTGTCCTGGTGCCAAGTGCACTTATAGACCCCCCTATGCTCGAACATGGTGTTAGTTATGGACAAACTGTTCTTAGCAGAGAAGTCCAATAACAGAACTCCACTTGGGTTCAGATCAGAGAGGCCGTGCGATCCAATCACCCCCTTCCAGGTCTCAGTCGCTGCCCACGTGGGCGTTGAAGTCCCCCAGTAGAACCATGGAGTCCCCAGTCGGAGCACTGTCCAGCACCCCTCCCAGGGACTCCAAGAAGGCCGGGTACTCTGCACTGCTGTTCGGCCCATAAGCCGAGACAACAGTGAGGCACCTGTCCCCGACCCGAAGGCGCAGGGACTGAGGGGGGAACATTGGTATGACAGCATATAACTAAACAGAGACAGAAAGACAATAAGAGGAATAGCCCTGAAAGTAATTTAGATATAATTAAAGGAAATAAATAAATAAATAAATATTATATATAAATATTTATATAAAAAGAAAAATAAATCAGATGTTCTTGTCCCTTTACTTGCATTTGACATGAGGGTTAGATTCACAATTTATGACAAAAATTTAACGCAATGTTACGTAGCCTCCAGGTGGAGTAGAAACCCATGGGTGGGCTTGTTTGAAAGCTAGAAAGCTATAGATTCCAACAAAGAAAACGGTAAGTATCTATCATCTTTGGTTTCTAACGTATATAGAAAATCAAAAAAGAAAATCAACTTTTTTTGATTTCGAAAATTTTTTAACGATATTTACCAGGATTTTGTACAACTTCCAGAAGGCATAGAAGGCTGCAGGATAGCTTGTTGTAAAGCTGTAACTGTCTAGTTTTTGAAATAGAAAGAAGTAAGTTTCTAACACTTTCCGTTCCAGAGATATTGCTAAAAATGTCAGGCGGAAGCCGGGTCTGTGAGCTTGCTCGGCCGAGCTGACTTTCTTTGGTTTAAGTGATGATAGCTCCTAAAAACTACCGTGGATTGAAGGCTATCACACATTTTCCAGCACTAGAGATGTGCACCTTCATGAAAATCACTATGAAAATTAATCCCTCAAAATGGTACCGACACACCCTTTTTGGGGCCTTGGCTCATGGACTAATATCAGTAATTTGATACCTTACCGTCTTGTCTCGCCTCTCTCAAGATGTGATGTTTGACTTCATAGTATTTCTCATCAGCCCAGTAAACATGGTGATGATGTTGCCCGTAGTGCTCATGCCAGATAACCCGAGCCTTTCCCTTGGCGATAAACACCAGAGATTGAACCTTTACCTCCTTCGAGTTCTCCACAATGATCCTCCCGTTGATTTCATCTCCGTTTGTGAAGGTGTTCCTGCTGTTGATGGAGTCATATTCAATCAAAAAGTTTCTGATGGTCATTTTCAGGGAGGATTTTTAAAAGAACAAACTCCCAGTCTCCGAGAAAAGCATGTTAGAGTGTGTGAAGTGTAGATACTCCTGTCAGTTTATATCCTGGTCAACCTGTTTTTCGTCAGTCCTACCTGTGGGCGTGTCTGCAGGTGAGTCACATTCCCTCGTCATGAGATCCATCCATTCCTCCTGAGCTCATACTATCCACTGGAGATCATCTCCTGTTCTTAGGAAATCGAACACTTTTTTTTTCATTTGAACAATAACATGACAAAGAAGAATTTATTATAAGCCCAGGACACTATGAAGAATCTTGACACTGAAATTAAGTAAATTCATGAAATGTTGCAAAACATTTGAATGCATAATCTTGTTCTACTGGTTATTGAAATAAAATAATAAGTTAGAGATATGCATTGTCATAAACATTTAAAGTATCAATTTTTTGGGGAATTTGGCACTGTGGAAGTGCTTAAGAAAATATGCTGTGCTCATAAAGACTGGCTTTATTTGCAAAGTGTTTAGTTTTTCTAACCGCAGGCAGGTCACCTAATGCAAACTCAGGTCATTAATATCAGTACTTTAAATACTGAAGACAGGTGAGAACCAGGACACACCTACTTCAGTCTATGTTCTTAAACTTTTTTTTTTAAAGCTTTCAACACCAAGTACTGCACTCAACTGGTGTGACGATGCCTTTCTTCTCCAAGTCCTTTAGCTCTTCTTTTACTGGTGCCATCATAGCGACCGGCACTCTGCGCTTGGGTAACTTCACTTGTGGGACACTTTTATGTATTTCAACCTTGTACTCTCCTTCCAAACAGCCAATGCCAGTGAAAACATCTCCAAACTCAGCCTTTATTCGATCCATGTTCAGCAGTTCCTCTCTTCTCTCTTGTGTCTGCTCAGGACACTGTTTTGTCACCTTGCTGTCTATTTGCCAGGATGTTCTCATATTGAACTTTGAATTGCTTCATTGTCTCACTGGCCTGTCATCCTAGTAAGGGGAGCCTGTCATCCTTGTCTACAACTTGGAACTCAAGTCAGTATAGTTTATAGTTTCTTGGGTTTCTGAGCTTGACTTTACATTTTTCAAGTGGTTTCAATCTGGTTTTGTTGTACATCACTAGTACTTTCTCTGACTGTTCCAGGTGTGTGTCTGGATTTAGCAGGTACTTTCGTATCACATTACAAGTAGTGCCACAGTCTATCTGAAAGTCGATCACTTTTTTGTTCAGCATCATACCTTCATAGAGCTGTTGTACTTCTTTCACCTGGTGTTGTCTTTTCCACTCATCAGTTATGGTCATGATATCCTCACTTGATTCTGAGATTGTGTTGACTGGTCTGTTTTTCTTGCTGTTCTGCTGTTGACTTGCACTTTGAAGCAAAATTATTTTCTTTCCCACACTTTTTACACTTCTTGCCATAAGCTGGGCCCACTGTCAGCACAGTTTTCACCTCCCACCTCCAGGAGAGCATCTCTCAGATCCTTAGGGATACTGTGGACATTGAGTCTGAGTGGACCAGGTTCTCCACCTTCATTGTGGGCAGCTGCTTGGAGCTGTGGTTGCAAGGTCTCCGGTGCCTGCTGTGGTGGCAATCTCCAAACCCAGTGGTGGATACCAGAAATCAGGGATGCTGTCAAGTTGAAGGAGACCTATTGGGTCTTGTTGACTTGTGGTATTCCTGAAACAGTGGATGGGTGAGGGCAGACCAGGTGGACTGCAGCCCAAGTACTTGTGGAGGCAAACCATCCAGCACCTCAGGCGGGGCCCTGTTGACTTTGATGAGGGATGTTAATCGACTGGGGATGGTGGAAGGAATACTTGGAAGATCCCCTCAATCCTACTGTGATGTTTTCCATGGAGGAAGCAGAAGCTGAGATGGACTCATCCATTGGTAAGCTCCTTGGTGTGAAGGCACCAGAGTCTTTTTATGTCCGAAGGTAAAGTCGGCCCATTGTCCTCATGTTAGGACAGTGAAGATTAAAGTAGTTATAGTAGAGACTCCAAATTTTTTTTTTTTTTTTTATATATAGTAATTGGATCCTTCTGATCCCCAACAGCTCAATGGACAGAATTTACTCCCCATCAAAAAAAAAAAAAAAACAACTAAACTAAACAAAAAACTGAGTGAATGGTCCTGGGCAGCAGGAGTGAGCAGGAAAAAAAATAAATTAGCAAAAAAAAAGTCATCATTAAACTTGCTGCTATCCAGCCACCATCAATAACAAATGCCTTGCACACATCCTTTCACTCTCCACGACAATAAATTCATCTGTGCTCACTTGCAGGAATAATGGATAACAGCTCCTAATCATCCCCTTTATAACTACCACCGGCCTGCTGGATCACTTACAGTGTGGTCCCACAAACAAAAATGATTGAATGACACAAAAACATCAGCCACAGCTTACCACTGCAGTTTTTCTTATCTATATTCTACATATACTGTATATTTAAGCCCATAAGTGACATAACAGTCACACGAGATAGCTTCTGATAAAGACAGGTGAAATCACTTCTCCTCAGATGAGGATACATTTTCAGCTTTGGAGCTCCCGGTGGCTTGGGGGCCCTGGGCACTCGCCTTGTCTGCCTGTGGCAAGAAACGGCTATGTGCAGCAGTTAAACACAAAGAAAGACAGCTTTCACTTTACAAATGTGCAATCTATAAGCCAATCCAAAGGTGCAAATCAGCTTCTCATATATAACATTTACATATTATTTGTAATGGCAGCAATTTCTTTTTACAGCAACTGAGTTGTATTATGGACAATGAAGAAAGCAAACATCCACAAATAAAAGCTGCAGGAAAAGGATATGATTGGGATATATATATATATATATATATATATATATATATATATATATATATATATATATATATATATATATATATATATATATATATCCATGAGTCTGAAAACATCAAATAATGGCATGCAAGCAAAGTAAGTCCTTGTCTATGATTTGTAATCAGGATGTGAGGGGTACATTGGATATGCTCCATAAGCTGGTGGCGGATCCACAAATGCATGTGCTGCTTGTTGGGGTGTGTTGCTCCAGGCAGGATAATTTGCTCCTCCAAATGACTCAAATCCAACGTTGGCAGTGGGTTGTTTTTCACCTGAAATCTTGGGTAGGACGATTATGGGGAGTTTAATCTCTGGATCTACAGCATATTTGATGTCCAGGATTACCTGTGGGAAAATACAAGGAGGCTTTAACCCTCATAAGGTACTTAATATTTGAAAGAGGAAAATTACTGCTCTGTGAATTTGTTGATGATTTCAAAAGTCAACTTTGCCCAAGCTCATGTGGTGCTTAGCCCACCTACGGGCTTCGGTATTGGTACCCTCCTTTGGCACCAGCCAGACACTGAGACAGATCAAAAGAGTTGCCGCACCAATCATGCCCGGGCGCTGGCACATGCCCCACCCCGCTCCAAGGGTATATAACCGAGCGGCTCCGCCCAAACTCCCTTCTTCTTTCTAAGCCTGAGATAGATCATTGCTTTGAAGACAAAGACAAAGACAAAGAGAAGACGTGGAGATGGACATGCCAGCCTGATCTCAGTCGCCTTCCGGTGTCGGGCCCTTTAACTGCTGCGGATGCGGCACACTGCTGCTGGAACAAGACCGCCACGAGCGCTGCTTCACCTGCCTCGGCTGGCAGCACCAAAGCCAGCGGGATTCCTGCCCAGCCTGCCTCGCTCTCCCACTCGAAGAATCTGAGCGCCGAGCTGCCTTGCACTGACGGTGGCCCCCCCGGATGGGGTCATTATATCCACACGCGTCGCGCTCACGCAACGGAGGCATGTCACGCTTGATGCAGGTCCTCTCACCCCAGCTCCGGCGGTGGCAGCGAGCCCGGCCGCCGGCGCTTGTGGGACACAGAAGAGGGGCGCCCCTGGTGACGCGGCGTCTGTCCCCAAGCATCCCAGATTGGCCCTCACGGCAGTGTATAATGCCTTTCCACTCGTGCTGTCTGTCCACCTCTCGGCGAGGAGCGCTGAGCGTCCCTCCCCTGTGCCTTTCTCCCGCCCTCCTCCGACAGGCACGCAATGGAGGGGAGGAGAATTTGACAGCGCCTGGACCAAGATTGGTGGCATCCCTGCAGTGGAACAGCATGGCGCTGTTTTCCCGGCAACCAGGGTTATCAGCAGGGTCAATGGCCCAATACAACTCGGGACCACGCCCCCTCCACCTGCTTCGACTGCCGGGCGGCCAGCTTCCCTGCTGACGGGCCCCCCACCTCTTTGTTCCGAGAGGGCGGGCGGGCCGGGCCTCCTGGATGTGAACGTGGTACAACCACTTACAATTCACTTTCACGCATGGCGCGAGATGCTGGGTCCACTCTCACCCTGGCTGTCCAGGAGACTGAGGTGGGTTACGCCCTGCAATTTGCATGTCGCCCTCCTCCTTTCAATGGAAACCTCTGCACGTGGTTCACTTATCCCTCAGGGGCAGCCGCACTTATGGAGGAGGTGTCCTCACTCCTGCACCAGGGTGCGATAACGGAGTTGAGCGCGGAGGAGGCGCACTCAGGCGTCTACTCCCCTTATTTCCTGGTTCTCAAGAAAAAGGGAGGAGTAAGACCTATCCTGGACTTGTGGGTCCTCAACACTCCTCCTGCATGTCCTACAGCCAGGATGGTGGACTGGTTCATCTCTGGCCTAACCTGGCCTTTCATCCCAAGGTAATCACTTTGGATTTTCATTCAAGAGTGATCCGCATCAGGGCACTTTGCACCTTGCCTGGTTCGTCAGTGGATGATCCGCGGCTGCGTTTGTTGTGTCCGGTCAAGGCTCTGCATTGATACCAGGGGCGGGGTGGCCATCGGGAGGTTCGGGAGGTTTCCCGAACGGCCGGTGTGTTCCGGGCCGGTGGGGTCTATTCTGGGCCGGTGGCCACAGCCGCCACAGCCCCCCCCCCCCCCCCCCCCCCCCCCCTCATATTATCAGCTAAAACATGTCTCCAAACGAAGCTCCCGGGCTGAATTTCAACCCCACCCCAACCCTGGTTGTTAGGTTGAGCGTACAGCTAGTTTCTGCACTACGGACCAGCTATTTGTGGGGTTTGGAGCCAGGGGGGTGGAGCCACGGGGCGTGGAGCCCTGCTGTCCTCCCAGCACCTTGCCAGCTGGGTTGGTAGGGCTATTACGGCTGCTTATGAGGCACGGAACCGCCTGCTGTCGGCGGTGGTTTGCGCCCATTCCACACATGGTGTCGCCGCCTCAGTGGCTCTGTGCAGAGGTGTCACAGTGGGTGACATCTGCCAGGGTGCTTCTTGGGCTTCTGCATCCATTTTCGTGGATAAGTGCGCAGATTCTGTGGCCATGTCGGTCTTAAGCGGAGACAGGGGTCCTGTCGCTTAAGTGGCCTGGTTCTTGGTCTGGCCAGCTGCTGTTTTCCCTGGGGGAATTCAGACTGTAGCGTAGGTCCTGCCCGCCTGCCGGTGTGACTCTGGGAAGTCTTGACTGGTGTGTGCAAGCTCCGTTGACATTGTGTCATGGTTTTTACTTGGACACGTGTGCGGTCAGTGCCTCGGTGCGAGGGTGCTTGACGTCAGTGTCTTGGGGGCTTGGTGTGGCAGTACTGGACGTACAGCCTGCCTGCTTAATCTTCCGCGCCAATCTTGAGACCCAGTCCAGCTGAGGGTACATTTATCCCTACTGCCTCCACCTTGGTAAGATACCAATAGCGAAGCCCATAGGTGGGCTAAGCACCAAACGAAGTAGAAATTATAGTTACTAGACATAACTACAGTTCTTTGAATGTGTGCGTGCCCACCGACCTGCAAGCCCAGCTGGACTGCTTCCGTCTCTCCTGGCCTGATTCGAAGAAGGGAGTTTGGACGGAGCCGCTTGGTTTTATATCTTTGGAGCAGGGTGTGGCAGCTCCCGGGCATGATTGGTGTGGCAACTCTTTTGATCCGTCTCAGCGTCTCAGTGCCAAAGGAGGGTACCAATAGCGAAGCCCGTAAGTGAGCACGCACACACTCGCAGAACTGTAGTTACATCTAGTAACTATAATTTTCTTAACATCAACGATATCTGATGCCCCACAGACCTGACCAGATTGGTGCAGTTTACCTTCAGCCTGTATTCCCGCTTGATGATGGAGCAGTTCAGGATGGAGGCTGGTAGCTCTCTCGGGATGGTGATCGTTTTGGTGACAGTTTTGCTGCCAGATGAAGCCTCCATTTCCTCTGCCTTCTCCTTGAGGATCTCATTTGTGGACATTCTCCTTCGTCCTTGTGCAAAAAAACTGATTTTCTCATAGAGCTCAAATTTGGGCTTCACTGAGCGACTCGCATTGTTTTTTATTTCAGCTGTGACTTGGAGAGTTTCACCTGTAAAATGGAAATGAAAGATGTTAAAATACATAATGATAGCTATACACAAATAATGACTTAATCATTCATAAACTAAATTCATCTAAAAAGAACAATGTACATCTCCATGTCTCAGTGGTGGAGTTCTTGGAGACCTTCGCTACATGCTATTCCCAAGCTCTTTACTGGAGAGTGAAATCTTTTAAAACCCATCTAAAATGTGATGCTAACAGATTATACAATCACTAAACATTCCAGCTTGGTTTTCTGAGTGGTACTTAGTTTCTGTGGTCAACACAGAAACTAAACAAAAAGGGAGCAGCTCTCATTAAACACTGAAACACTGCTGGACTATAGAAACAGGCACATCACAGCTGGTGTAACTTTGGGGCAAGAGAAAGAGCACTGTAATTTAAATAAAACAAAAAACATGCATATTTGCTTTATATATTCAAGTAATTGAATTTCAGGTAAATCTTAATTTGTGGAATACCGGGCTGATCTGAATATCAAAAAAAAAAAAAAGTTAATCTCCTGAATTTGTTTGTACACTGCAGTCCTGGTGCTCACAGAAGAAGGTGGGAAAATAAAAAACTAGTTTATCAGTGAGGACTACTTGTTGACAGATGCCACTAGTATTTCAAAATGACAGAAAGGCAACATTTCCTCGCTGTTATTCAAATCCAACTACCCATCTGAATATCGGTGCTGAGCATGTCAATCAATGACCACAGAATAACAGATTTCTTATTGGATTTCTTAATCCCAAGTAGGATTAAGCGGCATGCCCCAAAACACTAATCATCAGTCATCTCAGACTTGTTTTTCCAGCATGATATTGAATGTTCCACACACATTTTTCCTCTAAAGGAAAGGCAAGGCTGGTTTAATTGTAGAGCACCATTCATTCACGAGGCAGTTCAAAGTGCTTCACAAAGACAAAGGAAGAGGAGGACAGAAATCTCAGAAATGTCATCACGACTATGTTGAGTCCACACCACAGAGAATAAATACAGTTCTGGCAGCTTTTAAAAAGCTGATCACTCAATGCTTACAATATGTTCCATCAATAAACCCTTCATCCTAACACCTTCACTGTCCAATAAACTTCAGTCCACAATATTACAACTATATAGCAACTATACTGTATTACCTTGTCTGTATCCCATTTTGTTGGTATAAACATCCAAAGAAACACTTCCAGAACCAAAAACCTTGAAGTTTTTATCCTTGCAGCCATACTGAGGATCCTGCAAAAGCACATCACACTCATAATATTTTACCCAAAAGTATATTCATTTTTGTTATTTTAAAGTAATCATGACATTGTTTTTTTCTTACCAGAAGGTTGGGAATGTCCATGTCTGCTTTGGACACAAAATCAAAATGGACTTTTGCAGTTTTAGTTAGCTTCATTGACTGATGAAGCTCTGCCGTCAGCTTGTGGACTATCTTCCCGATAGGTGACTTGAAAGAGGAGGGGATTCTCCTGTGAAACACAATGAAAAAAACTATTCCTTGGAATTTGAAAGGCATTAACTGTGGGAAGGCCGCACGGTGGCGCAGTGGTTAGCGCTCTTGCCTCACAGCAAGAGGGTCTTGGTTTCAAATACCGGCCGGGGTTCAGGGCCTTTCTGTGTGGAGTTTGCATGTTCTCCCCGTGTGTGTGTGGGTTCCCTCTGGGTTCTCCGGCTTCCTCCCACCGTCCAAAAACATGCATGTCAGGTTAATTGGTCACCCTAAATTGCCCCTAGGTATGAATGTGTGAGTGAATGGTTGTCTGTCTCTATATGTCAGCCCTGTGACAGACTGGTGACCTGTCCAGGGTGTACCCTGCCTTCGCCCACAGCAGCTGGGATTGGCTCCAGCCACCCGCGACCCCGAAAGGGAGAAGCGGCAGAAAATGAATGAATGAATAACTGTGGGAATTGTGTGTTAATATTGGCCCTGTGACAATAAGAGGAGGTGTGTTCACAACTGTTTTTCAGACACTGGTTTCCATGAAAGGAAGGAAAGAAAACATGAATGTGAATAATTAGGAAGACGCACTTGTCAGGAATCCTGAATGTGAAGGGAAACACATGTCTGCCTGGTCCAATGATTTCAGTCCCTGAGAAGGAAAACCTGATCATCAATAAACTTGAATATAAAACCACTGAATTATACAAACAATATCAGTAATTTGAAACCTTACCATCTTGTCTCGCCTCTCTCAAGATGTGATGTTTGACTTCATAGTATTTCTCATCAGCCCAGTAATGACTTTTACGATGATTTTGGTGTTGCCCGTGGTGCCCGTGGTGCTCGTGCCAGGAGACCCGAGCCTTTCCCTTGGCAATAAACACCAGAGACTGAATCTTTACCTCCTTCGAGTTCTCCACAATGATCCTCCCGTTGATTACATCTCCGTTTGTGAAGGTGTTGCTGCTGTTGATGGAGTCATATTCAATCAAAAAGTTTTTGATGGTCATTTTCAGAGAGGATTTTTAAAAGAAGAAAATCCCAGTCTCTTAGAAAAGCAAGCTAGAGTGTGTGCAGTTCAGATGCTCCTGTCAGTTTACATCCTGTTCAACCTGTTTTTCTTCAGTCGTACCTGTGGGCGTGTCTGCAGGTGAGTTACAGTCCCTTGTCATGTGATCCATCCATTTCTCCTGAGCTCACATCATCCACGTCAATGCGTGAGAAAGAAAATTTGATTTCTATTAGATTATTTCTTTGTAAAAACAGTGCTTCTAATCATTAATTCACATTCCAACAAAAACACCAGGTAAATAATTGTCATGGACTCAGCAAGTAAAGGTTGGCTGTCATTAACAGAAAACGTGGAAATTTTTCTTGACGAAATTCAAAAATAGTAGCGGGGCTCATCCCACAAGTACAGTGGCAAAACTGTAGCAGTGGCGTTGTTAGACCAATTTTAGGGAAGTGAGGCCCTAAAATATTCTAAAGCCCCCCTAAATAATTTGGTGTTGTTTTATTAGAAAAAAAAAGAAAAATAATTCTTGTTAAATGAAAAAAATGTCTGCATATTCAATATAAAGTGGTCAGAATATTAATTTCAAGGAATAATCATATAACCGTTTGTCATGATCAATATTCTGTCAGTTACTCAGCTCACTTCAAAGCGTTCAGAGCCCTTCAGTGAATCCATCCCACTGGTTCATAAAGAGAACGACCACATCACTGAAAATCCAGTCTCGGTTTTCCTGCTCATTAATCCTCGTGTTCATTAAACAACAATCTGCTATTTTTAATCCAAAATGCCATATGAATTAACTGAGATTTGTGGAGTAGAAATCAACCTAATTAAATTACATTTGAATAATATCAATATAATTTCTATAATTTTTAACTCAGGAGAAGTTTTATTGAAGCTATATTTTCACTTCATTGACTTGTTCTACAAATGTAGACATAAACTATTTTTGCTGATATAGCATGGTTATTAATTTATCATTGATTTATTTAAAAAAAAAAAAAAATCACAAACCACCAAGCTATGGCTCGCCAACTCCTGGGGGTCCGGGGACCCCAGTTTGAGAACTTGCTGCTGTAAACATACTGTTACTCTGCGAACCTTTATTTGTAGTTGCACAAATTAAAAAAAAAAAATTGAAATAATAATGAATATTTCCTCAGTCTTTGTTTTTCTGTTTGTAGAGTTTTGTGCTCGTGCGCTTTACGTTTGCTCACATCCTGTGCATCTCCTGGGGCTAAGCCCCCCTTCAACCTAAAAAAACCTAGAGTGACGCCCCTGGTAGTAATATTTGTTACATAAAAATACTTTCAAGTATTACATATATGAGATTTATTGCAAAGAGGCATTTTTACAACAAAGAAATAACTGAACAAAAATACACTACAACTGAATTGAAGCATGATGTGATGTTACTGCTTACAGCCAGCAGGGGGCGACAGTGATTTGGATAAACCTTACTGATGAGAGTATGGCCTGAAGGCTGAAGATGGAGTGTGGGAAAATGTTTTTGTTGTTGGATATTTCATATAAACCATCCCTTTATTTTAGCACTTAAATCAGTGGTCACTGTAAGTTTACATTTAACCTTGATGAATTAATTAAACCTTCTTTGTTCAGTTTGTTGTATAAATTATATCAATAATTGTCAACAATGAACAAGTGGTTCATGAAACATTTATCAACTTCAATCATTTCAACCTGTTGAGGCTCACAGGATGTTGGAGCCAATCCCAGCGAACTACAGGTTAGGGCGCAGGATGCAGACTGGACTGGACGCCGGTCCATCACAGAGCATGAGATTTACATAAAATCCTCGTATCAAGCATATAAACATCAAGGCGGCTCTAAAAGAGGCACTACACTTCAAGCAATCCTGACTTGACCGGAGCAATTTAAAGGTTCCCTTTTAATTTACTTAATGATTCCCTGATGGGAAGTAGCCTATTGATAAACACTTTGTCAATATGTGTACAGCTCTGAAACAGGAATAGCGTAACATTAGGCAACACGCTCAAGAGGAAGGAGAGCAAACGAACATCTGAAACCACCAAACCACCATTTCAACATGCACACGGGGACTTTTCTGTCTTTTCTTTAGCAAGAAAATTGACTGTACCAGAAATTGACTTCCTAATAGAGTATGAAGAATTCTACGTAATGCAACATAATTATACAAAGTAGGGAAACAAAAGCTTTCATGATCAATGGAATTTAAGAAGCAGTTTTAATTGGATAAACAACCAAGAAACCTCTTGTCCGAAACCTCATATTACGTTTGATTATGAATATATGTAGTGTAATTTGTTGCCTTTGTAATATTTATTTGCTTGTAATTATGTTGTAACCTTTAAATATCTTTTCTGCAGTGCTGTTAAATTCATTCCTTGGATGGTTTATTGACTGTGCTTTATTAAAGGTGCTGTAGGCAGGATTTTGCTAGTCAATGCTAATTTTTCTGTGTTTTCTTTGGATTAAATGTTAGCGTATCCATTGATAATCCTTTAGGAGTGTAGTATAATTGCACTACCGCGAGGGCGCAGCGTTTCCATCTGTCTCTGTTCTGAGCTGAAAAGGAATCTCAACAGCTCCAGGTATCTTTGACCAATCAGAAGAGCCCATGAGGCTCTAACCGTGATTGGTCGAGGGGCGTTCGTCTCACGTTCTTGTGGGAGGGGCTTAACTTGCATAAGAGCGTGATGTCAGAGGAAACAGGACAGGATTGGCTGTGCTGGGTTTCAAATCGCCATCTTAGATGGGTCAAATCGCCATCTTGCTTAGGTAACCCTAAAGCAAGATGGCGGAGATGCGGAATCCTGCCTACAGCACCTTTAAGACAAAAAAAGCTCAATAAAATAAGAAAATATTTACAAAAACCATCAGATTTTCAGTATTTTATATTTGAAAGGACTGTATTTACATTTTTATTCTTATTTTAAAGCCATTTAAAATAGAAAACACTTAAAATATTAAAAAAAAAAAATAGTGACTGTTTTATATGGAGTTGAGAAAATCCAATTTTCCTTTGAATTCATGGTATTGCTGCTTAAAGACTCACATACTTTCTTGACACCAGTCTAAAGAATCTAATGTAATATGTAAGTCATTGCAAACAAACAGAGAAAGAGAGACTTTTTTTTATTTATATTTATTTGAAAGTCACACAAATACCAAGTTTCATCAAACAACAAAAAACTTCATATGCATTTATCAGTTGAGGCACTTGTGTTTCATAGTTTATTTAGCATCTTTTTAAAATATGAAAATAGGTATTTAAAAACTAAATCTCTCAAGGTATGAAATAAAAAGGACATAGAAATAGTTACTCAAACATCCAGGACTCAGAAAACAGGAATTTGGATACGGTTTAAACAGTAACCTTTTTTCACTTCTATATTTTAAAAATGATAACATTTGTAATGATATATGAATTGTTTGTAACTCTTTCCTGATTCTGTTTGAAATGCAGAAGGGTCTTCTTGGTACGGTCACTAGGACTTACTACCCAAGTCATTCACAGAAGGGTACATTCCGTACGACGCGTAGGGAGGAGGAGCGTCTGAGAACTGGCTTGCTGCCGGTGGCTGTTGCGGCTCCAGACCAAACGGCTGAGGATGCGGGGTCCCAAAGGGTTCAAATCCAAGGCCAGCAGCAGCAGAAGGCAGTGCCACTGCAGAAGCCTCAGAGGCTTGCAGGATGACTATGGGAAATTTGATCTCTGGGTCTGAAGCATATTTGACATCAAGGTAGACCTGTGGACAACAGATGGCGCATTGTGTGATGAGAAAATGATCCCTTAAACAAATTTCGCCAGCGAGGTTGGAAGCTGGGTATATCAGGTATTTAAGTCAACAAACAGAAAAGAAGAGAATAGAAAGAGCAACAAACACTATAAACAAACACATTGGCACTGCCTCAAGTGAGAACCTGACACGGCTTTCCTGAGGTCTGATTGAAGCCCTTATAACTTCAGTTTTGGACAGCTCCAGTCTGTTCACAAATTTATACACAAAATGTGACAATAATCTGATAACAGCATTAAGAGTCCGCACATGATTCAACAGAAACAGCCAACTGGCACAGTCATCTCACTGGACCCTCTGGCGTCCAGGGTTTGGCCTTCGAACCACGTTTGACAGAGCTGACCACAATGACAGGAAACATAAAGGAAATGCTCCTTCCAGTCAGAGGCACACAGAAACCAAGAGAGTCGAACCTCTGGACTAAATGTTTTGTTTGCATTTTCTGCAGACTGCATTGCACTGCTCAACAACAGACGGTTGAAATTCACCAGTTCCTCTGTAAAGGGCTTATGTGTTATTTGTATGATCGGCCAATATGTGCTCTAATTTATGATCCATTATCGACACGGCGCAATCAGTAACTTGCACCCATCGCCCAAAAGCGCCAGACACCTCCTCTTCAACTCTTTTTGTCCGTTGCTGTCTCTGTGTTGTGGGTGTCTGCAAACCTGAGAAGCGAGCGGGGCGAGCGTGCAGGGAGGGGCGGGGCCGTGAAGCAGAGAGGCTGCAGGTCTAATATTATACTGATGTAAACAATTATTTTTTAATATTACATTCCAGGAAAATATAATCACATATGTACATTTCGATATATTCTATTCTGTAGCTCTATATGGAACATTCTAAAACTATAAAACGATCTAAAACTCTGGCACATTTCAAAACTAAAAGGGGAATCTCAGCTGCAAGGTTTAACTAAATATGATCTGCATAACTGCCTCTGAGAAAGGAAACATCACCAAACATCACCAAATGTGGATCCTTAAATATCCAATATCTTTCATCGAGCTTGTGTAATCAGTAAGTGATTTGAAAACTGATCAGAACGTTGAGTTATTGATCCTCACTGAAGCCTGGTTACTGCTTAACTGAAGCAACAGTCACTTCTCATTAATCATCACATGTCTCAAGAAACTGGTCGAGGAGGAGGAGGAGTAGCATCCATCGACGACTCGTCTTATCAGTCTCAACTTAACCTGAAATTCTCCAAATTTTTATTCATCTCAACTTATTGTCTTGGTTTAATCTCAGAGGTTCTGTTTTTGTAACATGAAGTGCTGAATGATGTTCAAAGGAATTCCTGGTGTTAAGGTTTTTATAAACAATTTGATCCAATTAAGTTTAAAGAAATTAAGAATTGAGAACATATTCCAAAAACTTTACCACATACCACAACTTTTCTTGAGCCGCTTACCCTGAGTCGGTGCTCCACCATGATGTTGCTGCAGTTGCGGATGGACGGCTCCATGTCGGGGGGGATGGTGATCACCCTGGTCACGTTGGTTGACGTAGAGGGAGGGATGGGGTCTCCCACCTCCTTCAGGAGGTCTCTGGTGTCGACTTTTCTCTTCTCGCATGCAAAGAAGCTGTGCTTTCTGTAAATGCAGTACTTTGGCTTGATATCCCGGGTTGAACTGTTGTTAATGTGGGCCGTGACTCTTAATCCTTCACCTGAAACACACAGCAGAAATGTCACAAATACACCTCTGAGGGGTCACTGCCGATAACTTGTTGAGCGCACTCACCTTGGCAAAAACCTGTTTTTTCTAGGTTCACGTCCATGGCCACAGTTCCTGAGTTGAAAAACTTCATTTTCTTATCCTTGGACTCATGTTGTGGTGCCTGAAAAAGAAAAAACAAAACAAAACAACAACAAAAAAACATTGCCATTCAAATAAAAGCTTAAAAGCTTGATCATTTGCACACTGTTTTACTTGAAGTATTTCAACAGGTGCAAGTGAACATAGATTTTACCTTCAGCAGAGACACAAAACATGATCTGTCACAAATTTCAACAGATAGGCAATAAGTTTTACCATTAAAAGCATGTGTTAGTATTTTCAAACAAATATTTCTGCAGAAGAGACTTGTACAATGTTGATACAGCACAAGTACAGGCATGCAAAACACCACCAACCCCTGCCCACCACCCCATCCCCCCTTCAGGAATTACCGGAATGAAAAAATGAGGGTACCATTAACTCTGGAACGCTGGTCGGGTTGGTTTTACACACAAAGTTGAGCTTGGTTGAACTTTTCTTGTTCAACCTCATTGATCTGCTCAGCTTAGCTTCCAGCAAGTACACGATTTTACCAGCAAAGCCTTTGAAGGAGGACGGCATCTCCCTGAAGTGAAAGCAGAATGTCAGGAAACAGAACAAATTCATTAGGAATCCACTAATATTTGAAAAAAAAAAACTTTTTTTCCCATTTTCGTTTCATTTTATCCATATTTTCAGTCAAGTCCAGTGGGCTCAAGGCAGAACTACACAATGTGTTCTTAGAGAAATAATGAAGGAAAAAAACGCGTCAACCTTTTTTTTTTTTTGTTCCTTCATTTACAACTCACTTACTACTTCAACAGTCTTCCTCACAGAATTCACTCAGCTGTCACATCTTCACTTTCAGGTCTCTTTGAACAACATAGTAGAATGGTTTCAGGCCTGACAGTCCTACTTGCTGCAACAAATTTCTATTGCAAAGGAACTTCAGCATTAAGGATCTCTGTGCAACATCTGCCTGCAACTCGGATATTGTCCTGCAAGATATCTGTATACATTTAGATTCCTGGTGAATTCCATCCTTTCAAATGATATCATCTAAGAAAAGCTCTGAATATCTTCGTTCTGTTGACCTCTGCACACATCCAGCCTTTGCAAAAACACCTAATCTTACAGTAAATTTATTCCATTTCATGTGATGAAATTGTTACATTCAATCTATTTTTTCCATTTTATTTGACATTGTTGTTAGGTGTAAGGTGAAATATAAAGGAGGAACATTTACTTGGCCATATTTTTTACTTAAGTCTTGCCACTGCTCCGTCCTGTTGTGCAAACCAGTATTTGAAGGAGACACAACCCAGGGACAGTTAGTAAACTTCAGTTTATTTTGTAAGGCACTGTTACTGTTGTTCCTTCACATTTTGCAATGTGCCTCCAAGTAAACTGTATGTTGCACCTTTGAAACAGGAGGCGTATGAGCAAACGTTCTGAGTTTATTCTTTCTAAAATAATAAGAAAAGGTGTTTCTTACTTGAGAGGCACTTGAAAGGTGAATGGATAGACGTGGCATCCTGGGGGAACAACATTGCTGTCTGAAAGAGACACACGATTAAATAATACAGATTAAAAAAGAAATGACTCACTATAAGAAAATAACAGACAGATGCTGACTGTCCTTAAATTTTGTGCTACAAAATAATAAAAATATAAGATTTGGAGCAAGCAAAACTCTTCTTCAAACACTGATTGACAAGTCCACATGTGGTTTAACAGTTGCTTGTTTCACAAGTGCTTGAGCACTGAGATCACTAGAGCTTCATATAGCAAAATGTGATAATCTAATCAAGCATCATGCAGTTGTAAACTGAGAAATACACAACTCTTGAAAGACATAATTGACTAAAACATAATCACAAAGCAGAATTCTTAAGACAGGAGTGTCAAACATATGATCTACAAGCCAAAACAGACCAAAACACATTCCAAAGAGTATAAATAACAAAGAAAAACATGCCTGAAATGTTTCAATTAAGGCCATGTTGCAGATTGAATAAAAGAGATGTCAGTGAAAATTCACAATTGTTTTGTTGTTAGACTTAAACCACCATCAAATTTGGTGTGTCAACATGTATGTTATGTGAAGGATGCAGAAATCATACAGCCTGACAGAATACTGAGGCAATGAGGATTCAGATAAAGTTAAACAATAAAAAAAAATCGCAGAAATTAAGAGAGAAGTGGAGTTGTCATTACATATAATCAATTATGGAAAATGATAATTGTTACAACCCAGATAAGACCAAAAGCCCTTGAACTAAACTGGATTTCACACCCCTGCTTTAAGACATTGTTTTAAAATTTAACATAAATACTCACAAGTTTGTGAATTCTGGCTCAAAAGGAGGGTTTCTTCATTGTTCACTGGAGGATAATAAATACATAAATTAATTTAAAAAAAAGGTTTTTTTTGTTTTGTTTTGGTTTTTTTGCAAAAGACAGAAAACCATATTTACCTTTTTGTTGCTTGTCCTGGATGAAGTAATGCTTGATGCTGAAGTATTTGTCTTTGGAGTGGTACACCACGGTGGTCTGGCCGTGCCTCTCCGACCACAACACTTCTGATTTCCCCTTGAACTTTACTGAGAGCGACTCAATTTCACATTCCTTCACCACTTCCAGCGTGACATGGCCGGAGACCACGTCGCCGCTGGTGAAAGTGTCGTTCTGGTTGATGGGGTTGTAGGAAACTTCGAGCCTTTTCACGGTGGTCGACATGACATAAGTCACAGACAGAGACACACGGAGGCAACGGAGCAGAGACGAACTGTATATACACACAACAGGAGAGCGCAGGTCTACACTGCGCATGCGCCAGGGGTGTGACCCAGCCTGGGAGGGAGGGAGGGGAGAGGGAGGGGACGACTGATTAGATTCAGATGGACCCGCCACATCCTAAAAATAGGTTGAGTAATTGTGGAGAAAAGTATTGCAAAACTATGATTTCTTTAATTTTGTAAGAGTTTATTTGCATTTTTTTTAAACAAAAAGACTTTTAATAGCATTACTGAATTTCAACACACATGTTGTAAGCTAATCACAAACAGTTCACCATTTAAATAAAATACAGACAGCAAGAAAAATAAAACCACTAATTGTTCTTCATTTTATGAATTAGTGCAGACAATACAGATCACTGTTTCCCCTTTTTTTTGGCATTCACAACAGACAGCAACTTTCAAGCTCCTGACAGAAGGTTAAACTGGATAATTTATAAACATAATTTTTTTCAATATATATTTGAGTGTCCAGATATTTTCTCTCATGTCTCAGAGGCAGCTGGTGGAGACTGTGTGTCACAGTTCGACCCGTCTTCAGATTCGCCGGTAGGATTCACAGCCTTTACTTCTAATGCAGGCAGGATGACGATGGGAAAGGTCACCTCTGGGTCCAAAGCGTATTTGACATCCAGATACACCTGTGATGGAGAAACACCAATCCTCATGATGAACATGTAGTCTTAAAGAGGCAGAGTGTGGGAAGCTCGATACACACCTTGAGTCTGTACTCCACTCTGAGGATGTCACAGTTCAAGATGGAGACACTGGTGTCAGGGGGGATGGTGAAGGTCCTGGTGACGGTCCCGAATGCCGAAGGAGGGATGGCTTCTCCCACCTCCTTCAGGATTTCATCTGTATCCACTTTTCTCTTGCCCGCTGCAAAGAAGCTGTGTTTGCTGTAGACAGAACTTGAACTCTGAATGGAGGCCAGCACCTGTATGCCTTCCCCTGAAAAAAAACAGATCAAAAAATCTGTCACCATTAAACAGTGGTAGCAATAATCTCATGCAGCAAACAAAATTTTAAGATGCTCTTAAGTTTGCAGTAAACTGAAAGCCTGAAATTATGCATTTTGTGAAAAAATCAAAACATTTCTTCACCCTAATGACTTGACTAAATCACAACACACGGGATGCAGGGTTACCTTGGTGGAAGCCTGTTCGTCCGACTTTCACATCCATGCCGACTGTTCCTGAATTTAAGAACTTCATCCTCCTGTCAATGATGCTGTGCTGTGGAGCCTGGCAGGGAAGAGTCAGTTAACGCCACAGCAATGGCAAACACTGTGTATGAGCGTGAGAGGGTGCCTCAAGTGTGTGTTGCAGACGTACCATCAAGGCTGGATCACCGTTCAAGTCTGTCTTTTGGATAAAGGTGACAACAGTCTTGGCTTTGCTGTCCAGTTTCTTTGGCCGGCTCAGGTTGGCTTCCAGTGTATACTGAACACGTCCACATTTGCTGAAGAAGGAGGACGGCAGCTGTCTGGATGAATGTAACAACAATTCAGTTCATCATTCAGGGTTAAGATCCTTTTACAGACAGCATCATGATTCTTCGTTGTGTTTTAAAGACAACTCACTGCGTTGGGATTTGAAAGGTGAACGGATAAACATGGACGCCCTTGGTAACAACATTATTGTCTGAAAACCAGTAAAACCACTTGTCAGTGTCAGTTAAAAATTGGTAAACACAGTCAGTCAGAATATAAATTAAATTCTGAAAAACTCTTTAACTACTCTTTTCTGTACTGGCACTCTGATAATCATAAAAAGTTATCATTACCTGTTTGACATAGTTAAAGAAAAATAGTTTAGCGGTTTAAAAGATGGCATGCAAATCCCATCAAGCTGTTGTTTCAGCTCAATCTGACTCTTCTTTTATGATATAAAATTTGAAATGAAACATTTTGAATTAGGTTTTAATCATTCAAATCAAACTTTTCAATACCCACACATTTTTTTTCTGAAAAAGGGGGCTCATTAAGAAATACAAATTGTTATTAAAAACAAAGCAGAAGATAGAGTTGAAGAAAAGAAGAAAAAAATTTTCTCAGCATTTAATAAACTACAAGTAAAACACATCAAGTAACTTACCTTGATGATCCTGAATGATGAACTGCAAGATGCTGAAATACTTTTCTCTGCTCTGTAATATTTCTATGTTTTTTCCAGATCCTTCATTCCAGCGTACCTTGGCATTTCCTCTCAGTTTTATGCAGAGTGACTGTACTTTACAGTCTTTTGTTACCTCCAGTGTAATCGTCCCACTAATCGGGTCACCGCTGGTGAAAACATTGGTTTTGTTTATGCGATCATATCCCACAGAAAAGGTCTTAATAGTGTTTGAAATCAAGCTTCCAACTGTGTCAAACTGCATGTTGCCTCCGTCAAGAATCATGTGAGATAAGAACCATGTAGGATTTATATATGATGAGTTGAGTTCCTACATGAAGAGAGAAACATGTTTCTTTATATTATTTTATTGTGTCAACTACAGTAAACAGTGTGATGAACATTACACAAAGAGCTTCCACCTCCAAACATTACTTTATTGCATGAACCAGGGAAGTAATAAAGGTCACTTGTATTGCGAAGAGTCCGAAGCGGTGAAAACAACATCCTGTCCTAATTCTATTTGTGTGAGCACGTATAAAATCTGGCAAAAGCATGAGCTACATTTGTATTAAAAATGAATGCCTTATAAGTTTTTAAACTTCATCACTTTAGATACTTCACTTCACTGTTTGGTTGAGTGTTTATTTTTTTTCTTGTATGTTCCATTTCCACTGATTCCATTTGAATTCAATCATCGGAACTTTGTTTTTTTCCCAGCCTTCACTTGAGTTTTAAGCATTACAGCAAAATGATCTGCAGTGATTCAAGCAGAACACACTGTCAGGAAAAGTTTTTTTTTTCTTCTTTTTTAAGTTAAGTGGTTTAGTTTCTGACTCAAAACGGCAGGTTTGTAAAAAAATAAATAAATAAATAATAACAATAAAAAAACGGTAACTTCAATGGGTTTGAGGTTTAAAAACTGTAATTAACCTTTTTTCACAGTGGAAATGTTTCAAGACCACAGAAACACCCAAATATTATTTATTTTATGAGCATCTAGTTTTTGTTCTCATTTTAAAATCCACATGAAATGTAGATTAAAATTGTTATAAAGGCGTTTATAACAAGGAGTTTATTTGAATGCTGTTTTAGGCTAAGAGAATACACACTGTATATGAAACTGAAGAAGAAGAAAAAAAACATTCTACAGAAAGACAAACCTCACAGTTTTGGCCTCACATATTGCACTCATACTGCCAAGGAAACTGTAATTATTTTTATTCACAAAGTGACTTCCATGCATCCCAGTTCAACGTGTGATATAAACACAAACAAATTAAAACAAAAAAAAGAAAGAAACTGTATGTAGCCTGCTGTAAATAAAGTTCACTTCTCTCCTGGTCACCCCCTCACTGTCCTCTTCACTCTCATGCAAACACATTCATGTCTGGTATTCATGGTATTGAAGTGTATTCTTGAAAATTCTGACAGTTGAACAGGTGTTTTTTGCAGGTGGTGACTGATACAATGAAATAATCAATTCACTTGGAAATTGTACTAAATCTGGCCTTACCGTTCTAAATCAATTGTGAAACATTGAGACATGTACTAAGACGTTACCAATGTGTTGAAATGAATGAGAAATACCATTGTGTTGTGAGCAGTTGCAGTAGTTTGGAGTTTTGACCATGTTGTTTAGAGAATGCAATTTCTGTTTTCGAGAAATGAGCCAAACCACCCGAAAAAAACTAACTCAAAGCAATAAAATTGAATTAAAAAAACTCAATTACAGCTTAAAAGCCTCTTATTGAATGACAACAAGAATACATTTCTAGGCAAACGCACATAAAAAAGAGGAAGAAAGAAACAAAGCAATGTTATTTTAGAGGTGATGATTAAACTAAAAGTTAAAAAACACAACACTTAGAGTAACATAGTTTAAGTGAAATAAACCAAATATCTCACTTTCAATTGAAGTAAGAAATATTTTCTTTGTTTCTTTTTTTTTCTTTCCTCCTTTAGGTTAAGTGATTTAGTTTCTGACTCAAAATTACAAGTTCTATTGTGATTCCTGTCAATATTACTGACTGAGTTAATGATTGAGTTCAATGTGGTTTCGACATGACTCCATCATGTCTGTCACGGTGCTACTGACTCCAATTACTCTCTAAAGCATTTGCTGCCCCCTTGTGGGGGACCTCACTCATACCAGGAGCAGATTCATGCAACGCTCCAGTGAAGTTAGATGGCTGGGCAAACAGAGTTAAGCTGCACCACTCAAAAACACATTTTGCAACAGAAAAACCTAAAAACAGTGTTGCTTTATGACACAGCTGACCATATGTGTGCACTTTCAGCTGTTTCCCCATTTCTTTAAAACTAAATGTCAAAATAATGTGAGAAGATGACAATCTCCTGATGCAAATCAGATTTTCTGAAGACACGAGTACCATGTGGTGTTTAGAATAAGAACACAGAATTGTTACAGTTTTTAAATGCAACCGGTATTTTTTTTATATAACTTTTATTTAGGTTTTTTTTAAGGTATTTTTTTCTTTCTCGACATTCATAAACTTGTGTTTCTTGTCATAAAGAAAAAGCCTCATTAAAAACTTGGAGAACATAAATGGAGAGAAATCATTTGGAGACGAGAGGCCCACGCCTTCCAGATCTACGTTTGATCTTCTACTTTTTGTCCCAGCCGGTCAGAGGGGGGTAGATCCCTGAGGAATCGAAGGTGAGCGGTGGAGGGTGCAGCGGGGGTGCAGAAGGCGGGGCAGAAGGGGTGTAGGCGGGGGGGTCAAAGAAGCTGGCCCCTCCGTACTGGGAAAAGTTTGGTGTTGGGTCGAACCCATAAGCAGGAGGCAGGGATGGCTCTCCATAGCTCTCTACGAATGCAGGCAGGACGATTATGGGGAACTTTATCTCTGGGTCCGCAGCATATTTGACATCCAGGGAGACCTGAGACAGACACGGGGGGGGGGGATTATTGTATCTGACATGCAGTCCTGTCTGCAGAGAGATCAATACCCACCTTGAGTCTATACTCTACTTTCAGGATGTTGCAGTTCAGGACCGACACCCCCGTGTCCGGAGGGACGGTGATGATCTTGGTGATGGTCTGACCTGCAGAGGGTGGGACCGGCTCGCTCACCTCCTTCAGGATTTCTTTGGTGGAAACTTTTCTCTTGCCATTTGCAAAGTAGCTGTGCTTGGAGTAGAAACTGTACTTGAGCTTGACGTCCCGAGTCGATTTGTTCTGAATGGAAGCTACAACGTTTATTCCCTCCCCTGGAAAACAGAACACCGTATTTCTGATGTGGGTCTCATCATGACAAAAAAAAAAAAAGTCTGCAGATCACAACTGCTTTGGAGATTAAATCCATTTATGATTTGGCAAATGGACTTTGTTTATATGGAGAGTTTTACTGCAGCACACTTTACAGTCTCAGCTGCATTCATAGTTTCATTTGCACTATCACACACCGATGGAAGAGGTCAGGAGGTCAAAACCAATCTGGCACATGGACTCCCAGAACCAAATGGGTTCAACCAGGGGTTCAAAGGTCATTATTTACTGTGAGTGAATCCACCCTTGTGAACATAATGTTACCTTGAAGGAAACCAGTTCGTTCAATGTTTACATCCATGCCTACGGCTCCCGAGTTCAAGATCTTCATCTTCTTCTCGATGGTGTTGTGCTGTGGAGTCTGAGAGAAAGAGCTCGGTCACATAAAGCCTGAATTTCTGTGTTTTCGGGTGAATCGTGAGCGTATACCGTCAGAACTGGATCACTCTTCAAGTTTAATTTGTTGATGACGTTGAACTCTGCCTTGGCTTTGCTGTCGACCCTCATCGACCTGGACAGGTTTGCTTTCAGCGTGTACAAGATCTTTCCATATGAGCCTCTGAAGCTGGACGGCAGCTCCCTGCCAAAAAAAAAAAAAAGAAGTCATTCTTAAAAGCGATGATGAAAAAAATATAGAAACCGTTGATTAGGAAAATATTTTTAGACAACTCACTGTGCTGGGATCTGAAAGGAAAAAGGAAAGACATGGCTGCCCGGGTTCAGTGTAGTAATTCCTGTGAAGCAATAAATATGGTGGATTCAGTCAGTTGGCAAAAGACTTAAAATTACAATTAACAGTTTTTTTTCACAGAGGAAATGGGTTCAAACCCACATCCAGTTATTTTTTTTTTATCCTTGATTAGCATCTATTTTAAAGAGGACATATTATGCTTTTTACACTTTGAAGAGTTTCTTATATGAATGTGTTGCCGAAGCCTCATTGTGACGTTCAAAATTGAAAACTGTCTGTTTCCTCCCTGTCTTGCTACACCGCATTTTGTGAAAATGCCTGCTGAAACGGTCGAGTTTGAGTTTGGTCCGCTTATCCTGAAATAAGCGGTTTAACTCCTCCCCCTGACTGTGCCCCCACGTGTGTGAGAGTGGGCGTGGCCAGACGCCTTCAAGTACCTACTGGAAAGCAGGCTCAGAAACAGCCTGTTCTGAGGAGGGCTCCTCAGAGCGACTTTTTAGACCACTGAAACTCCGAATAAAGGATGAATTTGGGGCGAACAAACTGAAATACTATGTTTTTGGGCTTCTGAGACCTATATGACATGACTAAAAATAGCATAATAAGTCCCCTTTAAAATAAAAGGAAAAAACACAAGCAGATACTTTGACCTACTCAGTTAATGTTTGACACTGAATACATTTTTGCTGAGTTTTTTTTACCATATTACTTCGAAAGTTTACAATTCTTTTGTTTGGATTGCAGCGTTTGTAGTTTATTTTTTATTGATTGATTTTGTTTATGTGATCACGGGCCAGCGAAAGGCTCTTAACTTTATTGGACATAACAAAGTTGACTTTACAGAAAGAAGGAGGAGAGAGAGGTGTGTGCTTTACAAACAGGCATGAAGCTGAACACTTACTGGGATATATCTTTCAAAATTATGATTACCAAGGAAGAGCGAATCAACACCATGTTTGCATTGCAGTAAATGAATCAGTCACATTGCTTACCTTGTCCTTCCTGGACGAGAATCTGTTTGATGCTGAAGTACTTGTTTTTGCTGCTGTACGTCACAACTGTTTTCCCGTAGTTTTCAGTCCACAAGACCTTTGCTTTTCCCTTCATCTGTATGCTGAGGGTTTGAAAACTGCACTCTTTAGACAACTCCAATGTAATTTTCCCATGAATATAATCCCCACTGGAAAAAGTATTTCTTTCGTTGATGGGATTATATCCCACTGAGAGGCTCTTAACACTACTTGACATCGTGAAGCTTTCCAAACGACGCCGCAAATACGAAAAGAGTCAGTACAGATGAGGACAGAGGTTTTATCTGGAAGAAGGTGTGGCTGCACAATACTTCAACCAGGAAGCCTTTATCGTAGTGGGAGTGAACAGCCTGTTGAATCACATGCTCAACAAATACAAAAATATTGCTGTATTGCCAAAGTCAGTGTATTTAGCACCTGCAACACTGTTAATGCTATGCCTGGTAACTCATTTTAACAACAATTTTGCCCAATATTATCGTAATTCCTCTGCAAATAATGTATTATTTAATGCACTCTAAGGTGGAAAATATCAACTACTAGCATTTATTATTCAAACATGCACTGTGCAGAAATTTTTGGTAGTTTTAAACATACCAAAGCACAAAAGCTGGAGGCCACCTCGGTAAATCTGAGAACAACACAGCCAGTGAGGAATTTATGAGGTCAACAGTAAAATTTAAGAGGCCAACATCTAGAACCACCCAGCATCCCAACAAGCTCCACACATAGAGGAGAACTCGATATTATGTAGCTATGAACAGGTAATACAGCATATATATGTGTATTGAGCAGCTGATGGCCACAAGCCACCTATTCATAACCATTCCTCCAGGTCTCCATTTATGTAATCTTATCTTTACACTATAAAAACTTCCATTAGCAAGGGGACTTTGTGCAGCACGCTCAAGTTGCATAACAGGGGTTTGTCTAATTGTTAACCTCAGAAGCTGCAATGATGCAGGTCACAGGTGAACGAGAGACAAGCGGCTTCTGTAAGATCTCAGAATAATAAACAGTAGATTTTCTCCTTGTCTTAACTTTGACTACATTTAGACATTTTTCAAGCTTACTAGCCTAACTGGTCAACTTTAAAATCTGAGTAAAGACGCAACAGGGAAGCCCTCGATTGCTGGATTCTGCTGTGGAACTCATCAAGGTCTTATTGGCAGGACAAGTTGCTTTGATTAAGTTTGTTTTCACTTTTACTTGACTTTATTGTTCCTTTGACATTTATAAAACACCATCCCTTTTGTGACTCCGGAGTATTTTGCAGAACACGGTAAAATGCAAATAGTTGGAAAAGGAGCCAAAGAAGATGCAGACGCAGAGTCTTTGCTGGAGTGCTGAAACAATTCACTTTATTTGTGACTTTCTTCTAACATTCAGGTTTCCAGGCAGAGTAGCGACTTTATATAATGTCCACACACTCAATCTACCCTATAAAGTGCAAGTCATACACTCTGGATATATGTTCCATTATGATACAATACATTAAATATAATAAATATATGTACAATATAAAAGACGCAGACCAATAATGTAACATCACAATAAAAAAAACTTTAAAAAAAAAAGTCTCTTAAGAAAAAATGAAGGCGTATCGCTGCTCTCAGCGGTTCTCAACTCAAAGACACCATCGGAGATAAGTGAATATTAACATAAGTGCCGTCTTTAAACGAGTGCTAGCAGAACAAAGAAACGGTAACCTTCCTCCAGGAAATGAGGCTGATGGTGTTTTCAATGAGACATAATTAGGCTGGAAGATTCAATTAAGGCTAATGTTTGCAGTATTTTCCCTGCTGAAGAGAACAAAGGGTAGTTTGGGTAGCACACTGAACTCGCTCAGCTCAACATTTAGCTCTATGGTTTACTTTACTTACACGAATTAACTCTTGGATTCAACACACACACACCGAAAATATCAAACCGTAACGACAAGAAATAGTAACTTTAATAAGGCCTGAATGCAGCATAATGCCAGTACTTTATATTACTTCACTATCCACAGTTTTAGTCATATTGTTAATAAAAAACATCTATTTTATGGCGTAACAAGGATATTATGGCTTGAAGGCAGCATTATGATGCAGGGAGTCCTGTATCAGTGTGTTAAATGCACAAATAAGTGATTACACTTGACTATGGTCATTGTATGATTGTCCTGAATTAAAGCTTGTATAGTGGCAGTGTGTTGCTTTTAAGGCACCTTCAACCAATCAGTCGGTCTTTGGCTTACATTCTACAATGAGAATAAAAACCAGCTGGTCAAACACAGCTCATTTTGTCTATACACACCTATGACACCGGTATATTCCTCACATTCCACCATTGTGGGAAAAAAAAAAAAATTCTATGCTTTTATTTACATTTGAACAAAAAGTGGCATGTCCAAAATTATTCACATCCTCCTCAGTAATCAACAGATTCATTAACTAGTGCAGCAATCAGACTCTTTTTATAATTACTGAGTTGCTTGTTCCATGTCTCCACGGGGATTTTTGAGGATTCATTTTCAGCAACGAGTTCCAACTCTTTTGTTTTAAACATGTCCTCGATTCAGCCCTCATAGCATGTCCCTCCAGAGAGACACCTGCCTCCACTTGGATTTGTCCCTTCATTAGAGCTGTGCTCAAAATGCACCTGTATTGTTATGTGACCGTTAAATAAAAAAAAGGTCTGTTTTTCCAGTCATACATTCTGTCACTTTAGTTTTCTTAAAAGTAAAGAGGAACTCTCATCTCGTCTCGTCACACCCCTAAGAGTAGTCACAGGTTTGTTTGTTTTGTTTTTTTTCCCAACCACCAGATTCAGGACAGGCAGGTCTGTGGTATGCCTGCAGCATAGCAGTGGTATTAAAACACCTGAGAGCAGGCAAACACTTCCAGTGAAACGCAACGAGACAAATACAGACTCAAGATTGTCAAAAACAATACAAGAAACTTTCAATATAAAACCTGCATTCAGCTGTAAACATTAAGAGCGAAAATAAGAAACACTGAGGGGCGCATCCAAGTTTCTACCTCTGAATTTTATAGAGTTGTCTTCAGTTAAAACGGGAACCGAGCTTCAACGGGAGTGTCACACAAGACGATGGGAAACAGCACCATGACGTCAGTGCAGGGTTTCACACAGAGGCTCACCTACAGCAAACACAAGAAGACACGAGTCACAAAAATTAAGTTCACCGTGTATAAGTATTATTAATAATTGTAAACTGTAACATCATCATTTTTTGGGGGAAAAAAAATCATAAATGATGAGTTAAAGACAACTATAATACACATTACTGAGATATGTGTTGAATTCTTTCTGTTTATATTAGTCACAGTGTAGAATAGTCCATATAATCATTCAATATTACTTGCTATTTTTTTTTTTGTTTTATTCAATTTAACTTTCTATTCTATTTCTATTTATTTAGTTCTGTTATATGCAGAACAAAAAACATTCTCTCTGTTATTAATACTCTTTTTATTGTGTTCTAAGCACTGCACATACAAAACAAGAGTAACACCTTATGGTAGCATTTTCTTTAAAGAGCTAAAAGTAACTGAGATTGTGCAAACACTTGTTTTATGTAAATTAGATGATTTTTTAACCTATAATTTGCATAATACGTGAGATTTTACTTCACGTCAACACATTCCAGCTGATTTTACATATATATAAAGTGAAACATCAATAGGGGTGTTTTATTTTTTCTACCTTGAAAGTGTAAATGTACCGAAGAATCATTTCATAAAGAACTTGAGTTTAAATTTGAAGTTCCCTATAGAGGGGTTATGAGTCCCTGAACACTGGGATGGATCTGTGCCGACCTGGATGAGGTACTCCAGCTCCAGGATGCTGCAGTTGGTGATGCTCATCGTCAAGGGGGACGGGATCGTGATCATGACCTCGGCGTGTTGGTCAGAGGTGTACGGTGCGACCGGGTCTCCAACCTCTGACGCCAGCTCTTTAAAAACCGTCCTCCTGGAGACTCTGTTGTGTGTATAATACGTCTGTTGCTGCTGCAGCTTCACCTTCAGAGTTGCTGTTTTAGAGGAGCCATTGCTGAAATCGCAGATAATCTTTGCAGTTTCGCCTGGTGGAGGAAAAGGATGCAACATTAAAGCATTTCACTTTAAGCAAGTTTCCCCAAGCATGAACAGACAACTTCTGCAGACTACCAGGGATGAACGCCTTCTTCTCTGTCCTTGCTGCAAGCGTGACCTCGCCAGAGGTGCACCACAGGTTGCACGTTTTCGCTCTGTTCGAGCCTGAAAGGGGAAGCTGCAGACAACACAAGAGATGAATCAGGAAAGAAAACACATCTGAGCAATTAGTGCAGCCGCATCCTTCACAACCCATCCGCTGAAGCCATAAATTTTTCAGATCACTTTATTCCTCATCACTGAGAATCACAGGCAAAATGGAAAGTTAATTGATTTCCTGCAGAGTCACTTACCGGCAGATCTGGCTGGCTGGTATCAACGCGACTGACAAAGTTCAGGTCGGTCTGAAATGTTTTGGCCATGTGCCAGGGTCTGTTGATGCCCACTGTCAAGACGTAGATTACTTGTCCATGAGCCCCATTAAAGGTTGGCGGGAAGTCGCTGCATTGATTCATAAACAATAAATAAACAATCATAAACACCTAGAAAATCAGAGGAAGAAGCTCAAATATAAAAGAAAACTGTGTGAATAGTCAAAAAAAAATAGAGCAATAATACATTAGAAATCAGAAAACAGTGGAGTTTGCAAGTTCACAGCATGTCTTTGTGGATATAATCCCACAATTTAAGCACATGCTTGCTGGATTTCCTGTGATCATGTGCCAAAGAGCCTTTTAACTCTGTGATTTACCTTTTCCCAGTGGAAAGATTCCAGCTCTCTACCTACATCAATTGTATAAAGAAGGATGGGCTACATACTATTTACTTTCAGATATCAATCGCTTAGATTAGTGACTCTCCATACACAACATAAAAATCCATTCATTTAAACTTATTGAATTTATTGCACTTATTGCAAAAAAAAAAACAAGAATATAAAAAAAGCAGCAGGTTTCATACACACCCCTGTGGGATCTGACAGGAGAAGGGGTACATGTGTGTGCCAGGCGAAAGTTCGGGTCTCTCCACGGCTGCAAAGGAAAAAACAAAACAAAACAGTAGCTCCAGTCAGATCTGTGATAAGGGACCAGATCGAGGCTGAGGGGAGGAGCTGCAGACCTTCGTCCTGGTCCTGCTGCAGGACGGTCTTCAGGTCGAAGAAGGTGAGCCTGGCGCTGTGGCTTCTCCGGTTCTTCCCGGATCCGGTGGACCAGTAGACCCTCACGCCCCCGGTCAGCGACATGGTAATGGAGCGGATCTTCGTCGGCTTCGTCAGGTCGAAGGAGATGTGTCCCGTTAACAGGTCTCCGCTGGACACCGTGTTCCCCTCATTGGAAGAGTTGAAGTTGAAGTTAAAATTCTTAAAAGTCGACTGGAACATGGCTGTGAGCTGAGAGGAGTACGTTTAAAAAAGAAAAAAAAAAAAGAAAACAACACGTCAAAACTGTTCAAAACGGGAAGTCCAGGAAGTTGTTTTTTTAACAGTCCATATGTTGAAATCCCACAGCTGTAGGAAAACAAAGCCAGGCCAACTAACTTGGCTTTATTTACAGTGACAAAGCTGTAGGTGCGCTCGCTGCGCATGCGCACAAAGCTCCAGGGACCAGCCCAGCTGAGGAGGAGCCACGAGGCTGCAGCTGCACAACATCCGGCCTTCCGGTCAGCTCTCAGCTGCAAAACAACAACCAAAAGCACACACACACACACACACGCTCAGTCTTGTATTTCTATCCTTGTGGGGACCGTCCATTGACTCCCATTCATGTCTAGCCCCTAACCCTGACCCTTACCCTAACCCTAACCCACACCACAACAAAGCCTAACCCTAAAGAAATGTTTTTGCACTTTTACTTTTTTCAGTAACAACAACATGGTCAAGAAAACACTGTTTCTCCTACTTAGGACCGGAAAAAGGTCCCCACAAGGCACGTCGTTCCACGTTTTGCTATCCTTGTGGGGACATTTGGCCCCGACAAGGATAGAAATACAAGAACACACACACACACACACACACACACACACACACACACACACACACACACACACACGCACACACACACACACACACACACCATGTGTCACTCCTTCATCGAATCATGATCAAGAAAGCAAGAGCCCGCTTAAAAATCCTGAAGTCTCCTGGAACACACCCAACTCTAAAATATAGAATATAAGAAATTTTAAAAAGAAGATTGTATTTCTCCCCATGACCCTCATTTAGCTCTACAGCAGGAGTGTCAAACGCATTTCAGTTCAGGGCCCGATTTCATCTTGAATGTTTCAAACAGGTAAATTTTTGCAACAGAAACCTTTGAATCAAACATTTGAATGTGGTATTATTATTATTATTATTATTATTATTATTATTATTATTATTATTATTATTATTATTACATTGTTGTTGTTGTTGTTGTTGTGACACAGAGTATCCTGGATGAAAATGTTGATATTTTTGCAAAGCCAAACAATTTCTATAAAAAATTACTACATTCTCAATATGAAGTCAGTTTGATGCCATTTGGTTAAAAAGAATTTACAGTGAAATATCCAGAATAAAGTTATCCTGTAACTTGCACCGTGGGTGTTTTTACAAACTCACTCTGGCATTGAGCAACAAGGTATGCAGACGTGTTGTGTTTTGTCTGTCACTCTTAAGACTTTTGTTAAAAGAAATCTATGTTTTCTTTAAAAATTTTTTTATCATTTTGCTGGTTAGTCTTGGCTCACAGGCCTAAAGCTTGACATGTTGCTTTGCAAGATATGTCCGTGTGTGTGTGTGTGTGTGTGTGTGTGTGTGTGTGTGTGTGTGTGTGTGTGTGTGTGTGTGTGTGTGTGTGTGTGTGTGTGTGTGTGTGTGTGTGTGTGGTGGGTGGGGTTTCTGGTTCTTCAGAGTGTCCACCTCTGAGTGTGGTTCTATAAAAAAGTAGAGAAAGTACCTTGTAATGATTGTGTTATATTTGGAACTATACAAATGAAATTGAACTGAACTGAACTGAATTGAATTGAGTGCCTCGCAGTGGCACAGCCCTACATCATCACAGAATCCAGGCCTTTTTAATCCCAGAAGACCTGGACAAAGTCTGAACTCCATTTCTCTCCATATTTGCACAGTGACTCATGTAGAGTAAATGAGAAATGAGATGGATGGATGGACAGGTTTAGTGGTAATAACATAAAATCCTATTGCAGCCACATTGCTGGAACGTCCATAAACAAGTTTGAGAGCTCCGTACGTCTTTAATTTTAAGTACTTCATCACAAGTTAACGCGAGCTGCTAAAAGATTAGGTACCACATGACAGAAGTTTAAATCTAACCATTTTCTCTCCAGGATCTTCTCTCACACTGAACATCACAGTCAGCCCCCCCAGTGGTCAGTATAATAAAATATTTTTTCTGCAGAATTAACGGGCAAAACCTTACTATGAGTAAAGATCTTGGAATTGGGCAAAAACATTTAACTAAATGCAATTGAACGTGGATTTGCTTCGTCTTGCATATCAGAATGCCAGCAGGAATCAGACGTGTTCTGTGCATGCTCAAGAGCTCCGAAGCCCATGTTCATCCGTGCAACAAAAACCTTGATTTAATCTAATAATCATGCTTTAAACACTAATAAATCAAGTTAAATGTCTGCCAATATATTGATTATCCACTACTGACCCACAGGAAGCAGCTATCTAAAACAATAAAAGCATTTTTAATTCAAAATTATTAGTAATGAAACAAAACCTTAAGGTTGCTCCAATTCACGCCAGTTTTAAACTGAGGTTTCATTTTTCCCACGCGTAACACAATCACCTGTTTCTTTCTTTTTTTTTTAAAGGTATTCGAGTGAGAAAATGGTGACTTAAGTACGACAGTGTAACAAACCTGACAGAGCCTGAAGGCAATAAACCTAACGACTGTACTGTCTGGGATCTGCTCCGCAGGGTATTATCTGAGGACTCGAGCGAACATGATTTGTTTCTTGTTTCCTTTCTCTGCTTCTGTGATAAAACTAATTCTGATGTTCGGGCCTGCGGGTGATGCCTGGCGTCTTTCTAATTATCTGAATTACTTCGTCTCAACACGAAGAGATTTGTCAAAGCCGTGTGATAGATTTGGTACAAACTGCTGTCTCCAGCCTGGGCTCATGTTATCTCAGAAAAACACCTCAAATGTGATCTGTGGGAAGACAGCTTGCGTCAAACAGCAGAGTGCAAGTAGAACATGCAAAGAGCTGTTGAAGACGTTGTTTTTGGATGCGCTTTCTCTTTCAAGTCATTATAACCAGGCTAATGTATTTTCTTTATTCTGGTTTCTGATTATAAACACAGTGCATTATGGGAGAAGTAATAATACTTTAACAGTCCAATGAGGATCTGATTCTTCAAAAATAGCATAATGAAACTGAAAAAATACTGTTCTGCATCCTGTGTGGCAGTGTATGATATTTCTCCATGTGATGGATTTCATGTAATGTTGAGTTGAAATGTGCCTTTAACCATCTCGCCTTGTACTCAATATACCACTAGATGGCAATAAACGCTTTGTGATGCCCACCGTGTGATCTTGTATGTGAACCCTGACTCTGTTCATCCCTAACCTAACTTCTCATTACAGACTTGAATGTCATATTTCATCAAGGTGCAAATCAATCATTTCCCAGCTTCTCCTTGGAAGAGTGGCATTCTAAATCTATAGTTGCATTATGTTATAATAACAAGTGTTTTAACTACCCTTTGATAGCTTTATAGTACACAATGGACTCATAAAATGCAGATAATGACCTAATAAAACTGACAGCACAAAGCATTTAAAAACTCCTGGCACAGATTGACTCAGCCACGTATGTTTTCATACCTGCTGGCTCGCCTGATTTGAAATGGAAATAGACCTGTCAGCAGTCCCTCCTAATTTCTTCAGAGTATAGTGAGGCACGGCGTGCAGGCTGTTGTTCTGTGATGTATGTACGCCATGCATGACTCTACAAACAACTAGTCTCTCTGCAATGTATACACACACCGTTGATTGAATAAGTTTAATTCACAGGTGATAATATTCGTAAGCGTTAAGAGAACATCATTACCAGTTGGACAGCTCTGAATAGGATTGAAAAAAAGGATGCTGATTGATTCAGCGTTCCATTTTAATATGGTTCATATTCAATGTGTTTATGTTGGGTCTTTGTCATGTTCTCTGGTATTTTGAACAGACTGTGGAGTGCATTGGCTACTATTAAAAAAAAAAAAAGCAAAGTTCATGAAAAGTGAAGAAACTGTATGTCTGCTCTTTGTCCTACTAACCACTCAGACACTTAACATCCAGTCTTACAAACAGTGGAAAGAATTTATTGTTGCAACAGCAGTGGGGGCACAACTCTTGCAAAGCTGCTCTCACATTAAATCAACATCCCAGCTGCAGCAGGGAATTACTTGTAATACTAACACTAAAGTGAAGCTAAATCAATAGATATCTTACACAAAATAAACTGGACATACAGAATATCTACAGATTTATTCACTTTTGGCCAAGAGAGAAATGTAAGTAAATGTGCAAAATGGGTAATGAAATTAAAATATGCTCAGTGTGAAGAAAAAAAACATGCTTTTTTTTTTGTGAATGTATCGCAGCCATTTGGTTTCCTAAAAGCAACAAGTGCATTTCTGACACATTCATTGTGTGTTGAAACAATGTATTTATTTCAGACAGCTGTCACGCCACAATGTCTATCCATCCATCCATCCATCCATCTATCTCCTATTCCAGCTTTGTCCAGCGTAGGGTTGCACGGTGTTGGAGCTGATCCCAGCTGATAATGAGCGAAAGGCAGGGGTACAAGCTAGACAGGCTGCCAGTCCATCACAGGGTAAATATCTAGGCGCACGCACGCGCATGCACAGATAAATCTATGGCCCGAATGGCTTTCAGGAACACTAAATCTGGTCCACTAAACGACCTTGTAAAGAGTTAAAGTTACAAAGGAGTCATAGGCATCAGTTGTTGGACATCTGCCCATGTTTAATTCCCAGTGTAATGTATTGCAGCATTTACTGAGGTGGTAGTCTGGACTCTAGCTGCTCAGAAGTGGGTTTGTGATCAGAGTTAGCGCTTGAATCCCAATGTCAGTCGCAGGAGTCAATCGGATTGGTTCAATTCAGTCAAATCATTTTCCTCAGACAGTGTTTTTCTTTTATAAATTTTGATATTTTTAGGATTTGCTGTTATTTTTTGGAAACAAATTGAAGAAAAACTAAGGAATTGTTGGTATTTTTAGTCCAGTCTTTTAGATCAGCATGTGGTTGCATTTCATTGTATTTGACACACCATGCTGTAAAATAACAGCTGTATCAAATCTTGTTGTCATTTTAAATATTTAAAAATACCAGGAGCGCACCCTTCTCTGAGCGGTTTTCAGAATCAGTCCGCTGGTTGTCAAGTCCAGTGTGCATGACTGTTTGGCAGCTTCTACTAACAAGCCTGAACACCGTGAACCAGTGACGCAGCTCTACATGTTGAATGTGAATGTGAGTGGAGTGTGTGTGTGTGTGTGTGTGTGTGTGTGTGTGTGTGTTGGTCGAGTGCACTTGCACACACGACCATTTATAATAGGCTTCGACTTTAGCTGTCGCTGATAAGGGCACCTATCGGGTTCAGTGTTGCTCATGGTGACTGGGCTTTGCTTGCCAGCTCTGTAAATCAAGCACACATTCGTATGACGGCCGCACGGGCGTGCACACGCAGACGTCTCTCCATCCGCCGCTTTATCTCGAAGATATCGCATCACATCGTTAATTGGATCATCCAGACAAGAGCGGCCGGTATTCTGATCTGGCCAGCTGGTTTGTGCAACATGTTTGCCTCATCGTCAAAGTTTCTGCCCACCTGTACATTTTTTATGCGAACTCAAGCTGAGTAATTATACTCCTGTAATCATTCTTCTGCGTTCCTGTAACAGTTTTTGTTTTGAAACGTGTCGGCCCCTTTCAGGCCCCGTTGTTTGTTGTTGATGAATGGAGCAGACGTTTCAGTCAGCCCGATCTAAATCCAAAGTGAAGTAAAAGAACCCAGAGGATCAGCCGCGTTATTGATCTGTAGTTTCTACACACCGCCTCTCTCCTCTAGTTAATCCACAGGGTCAGCTCTAATGACATTGAGGAGCTCCTCTGGCAGTCAGCACTGCTGCCATTTGCAATTTAGATGGAGGGAAAGAGAGGAGGTGCTGGTATGAGGGCGAGAACAAGGAGAGGGGGGAAAATGGTGAAACAGGTAAAAAAAAAAAAAAATTAAAAGAGGAGTGAGGGGCGAATGCAGAGAAAACAGGCAGGAAAGAGAGAATCTGCTGGAGGGTGAAGAGTCTGGAGAGCGTCTCATTCAATAAATATTGGTCTGGAACATTTGCCAGGTGCGTAGCATTGAAAGATGTTCTGTGAGTCAAAATTCGAAGAAACATGTTAGTTCTATTTCATATCGCAGGAGAGACAAGAAAATGAATGATAGCTCTTGTCTGTGTGCTGTAATTGAAGAATGCTGTCAGCTTGACTGAATTTATCAGAAGCTACAAAGGGAACAAAACCCCACACGGCGAACATCTGTATAGTTTTTGTCTCTGTACAAAAAATCTGAAATTCCGGTAGTCATTGATCTTTTCACTGCAAAAATAAACAAAACAAAAACAAGAAGTTCATTAGGTGCAGGAGAGGAAAGGGTTAACCCCGTCAGATTAGTACAGTTATGTGTTCTTTTTTGAACTCGCTAAAAGAATTCCTGCGGCAAAACAGGAAGCCCGCAAAGGGAGCAGTTGGCAACCCTAATCTTGTGCAGATCCTCTGATAGCTTTCTTCTCCACAAACAATGCTGGTCAGGACTGAGGAGGCTCCTGAAGGGTGCTGAAAGACCCAACAGCCGCGCTCAGCCAAGACTCTCTTTGTCCATCCAGAAGCGCTGCGACTCTCAGACGTGTTTATTTGGCGTCAGGAAAAGATATTAAGTGGCTTCAAAACAGTCAGTCCCCTTAATGCTTCACATCCTCTGTTGTTTCTCTGTCTTTTTTTATATTTCATTATCAGATTGTTATACATACATTTGTTTTCTTTATTAAAAGTACAAAATAGCTGTCTGGTTCTTCCACAAACTTTAATCTGTCTTCTGTTTTAAGTATGGAAAGAAAAAAAAAAAAACGTCTTTGCCTCAAACCACGTCTGTCTGTATGTTAACTCAGTAACAGTCTGTGCATCTGATTACTGTTATATATGAGTCAGACAATGGGAGAAGACCTGTTTGGGGTTTCCTGGAAAGTTTACAGCAAGATGAAGTCACGGTAAAAGAACGATATATTTTAAAGAGTGTCAGAGTTTGTGGTTTCTGTCTCTTTGTGGTCAGATTATAAAAGCTCCTGCCACCATGATGTCATTGCCACAGGGCCAGCGCTGCAGCTAATGAGTGAGAAACACTGAGGAGTTCTGGAACGAAAGTCTACGGATCGCTCTCAGTCAGTCTGCGTCTCTCCTTGGGACTGACGCACAAGCAGCTCAGCATGCCGAACACACAATGGACTCGCCAACTCGCACGCAACACTCATGTCTACGGTTCATGTCTAAAGCAGTGCCTCATCTCAGAGTATAAGAGTTACCTCAGTAAAACAAAAGAGGTGCTTTGTTCCGTCGTCAGGCTAAATCCTCCCTCAGCAATTACCGTTCACCTTCCAAAGACCTCAGCGAGGAACAGAGCAACACTCTTTCTTTTAAAGCAGGCAGTGGAGCATGAAGACACAGGCACTCCACAGGCGAAGCCAGCTCACTCCTCTCTTTCAGCCGGCTACAAGTGAAGCTTTAGTTTAAACCAAGTGTTATGATTCTCTCAGAGTCTATAGGAGACTGTTTGACATCAGAAATGCACAATTTTTCATGTTTGAGAGAATGCTTCTAACGATTTTTCCACATACATTGTCGTCGTCCACTTTAGCCTGGAGTGAGTAGATTTGTAAAATGTAATGGCAGCCAATACCTGCAAAAAGGAAAAATCTTTAGGACTGTGCCTCAGGGGATTTTCCCTTTAAAGCAGAAGGCAGGTATGTACATAACTGCAGCAATCATACCTGTTAAACTTATGTTTGTTTACTGTTACTTAGTGAACTGTTAGCTTGCCTTGAGGACAACCTTCCCAGACTTAATCCCATCTTTAAATGCATGCAGAAACAGAGCATAAAATCACCTCTTATGGAAGCTTTGCTACAGAATGACGAAGCTGTCCGTCAAAACTGGGTCAGATATTTACCTCAAACTGTCTGGGAAATCTTTGAGCTTACAGTTTCGATCCATGAAATCAACTCCACTTGATCCCCGCCCCCCCGACCTCTACTTTATTACTGAGTGTGGAAAGAAAAGTCATCACTTAAAACGTAGTAGTTTCCCGACTCTTCTTCAATATGTTCTCATTTCCTGTTCCAAAAAGGCTGCCGCTTGAACAAATCTGAAGGTACCAAAATACTGTGGAAAGGTGGTAATAATAAAACCCGAATATTCTCCTTTTTTCTGGCAAAATGTGCATGATGTATGCTTGAAGCCAGCCTCCCCTCCCGTCTTTCAGTGCTGCTGCAGTTGTTTACATCAGGGCCAATGGGAGGCTTCCAGACGCAAAGGGTCTGACAGTCTATCAGTGGAAGAGGGTAGTTAATATGGGCACACAACCTCTGTCCTGACCTTGGTGCAGGACCATCCATCATCTAGGCTTAGAGAACGCACCAGGTTGAGAGGACTATCCAGATGGAGGACACTTTCACCCAGGTTTGAGCCCCTGCGTCGTATCCAATACAAAGCCCCTGTTTTGATTTCATATCGAAACTGTCTGCAGGTTTTGAAGATTTGCGATTTTAGTGCCCGGAGTTGTAGTGCAGAAAGAAAAAATAAACACATTGGTGAGAAGAAAAAACTGAATCCAGCATCTATGTATGACTGAAATTTTTGATTTTTATGGATTAATGCTGCAAATATATCTCAAGAAGATGATCCGTCCAGTGTCCATCACATTGATGCTCCTGAACTGTGTGAAGAGGTTTTAGTACCCAGACAATACCTGCATACGTACAGGGAGAACATCCATCCATATTCTATACCGCCTAATCCTGCGCAGGGTCGCAGGGTGCTGGAGATAATCCCAGCTGACTAAGGCCAAGGGCAGGGGACTCCTGGACAGGTCACCAGTCCATCACAGGGCAAACGCCCATGTTTAGTGGAAGGCAAAATAATGATAGTAAAGTCTTTAAATTGTTTTTTGCGTTTTTACAAATGAAACAATTCATTTCTTCATTTAAAAAAAAAGAAAAACGCAGATTGAAGCTGCTGTGGAGATAAATAAATCCTCCAGTTCACATCCATGTTTGTGAAGATACCTGAGCTATCACAATATGTAGACGCACTTACATAAAAACTGAAACGAATCCCTCCATTCAGTGTATCTTAAGGGTGACAGTTTGGTTTGTTAGAGTAAGGTTTTGGCTCGTTTTGTAGTGAGATGACTGAATTGCATTAGGTCACTATTTTTCCTATCTCTTGCATGTCAACACAAAGAAGCCCACGAGTGTGTATCACCTGAAGGACGCAGACGGCAGGTACTATCTTTTTAATACCCAAACAGGTTTTCCTCTCAGTGTTGGAGATGAGAAAATGTGTTTTCTGATGGTAACATTAAAAATGTCACAGACACACAGGCACACTCCCACACACACACACACACCCATTCCATCTCCTCCCATTTTGTTTTTTGGGTCGCACTCATCTGCAGCCTTATTACCCAGAGTCCTCTGCGGCAGCCCGACCAGCGCTGTGCTGCTGAAGTGTTCTGTTAGTCACATCAGCACCCAGCACACGCTCAACCCAGCTCAGATCATCAGGAATTTCACCGATGGAAAACCTGCTCAGAATTCAGAAAAAGGCTGTGCATACATCTAATTGTGATGGAGTTTTCCACCTTGCTCAACTGCTCTTTTTCTCAGCTCAATCTCAGAATGAAATGTTCTTTCATCTCACCAGAGTAATTAACTGAAGAAAATTTAATCAGCAATAAAGGAAAAGGGTCTGTTTTGGATTTCAGAAAGATGGCGTGGATTTTGTATCCTCTTAATTTATGTTTATAATACATGGTGTATCCCAATCATTTTGACAAATTGTGTCTTTGATTGCCTGGAACAATAATTTAGTGATGATTACAATGGCTTTGAGATTCATATTTATGTCTGCATCATAATTATTATCACATCTGCTTTTATATATGGTGGCCATCACAGCAAACAACTCAGTCATCACAATAACGTGAAATCATCTGTACGGTCTCCGAACATCTGTTGAGTATAAATGCCAGAGGCCTTTATAGTAATAAACCATTTAACAGCTGTCTAATCGCTGTATGAATCAGCATAAACTGTAAAATTCTCGCAGAGATGCTGTGCATGTTCTCATTATCACTGTTCTTAATCCTGTAGGTTTCAGCCCATTTCAGAATTTCCCACCAGTTTTAATAATGATATTATTAATAATATATACCACTGACAAAATTATCAATGGCTTGGCCTGCTCAGGACAATGCAAATCCAAAAACAAAGCCCTAAATTATGTTTTAAAATGACAAACAGATGGCTGGTGGCTGGTCAAAATTGGCTGGTAAAGTATTCCATATTTTCATTGTATAGAAACACAACACTTTTGCGCTCCATGAACCACATCCCACCATATGAACTGGAAGCATGTTCATCTCAGAGCCACAATTTCTAAATACAGCAACTTGCAAGCTCATCTGTAAATGTGGTCTTGTGTGCTTGGCTGTATGGAAATGTTTTTTTGGGTTTTTTTTTGTCATAAAATATTTGTTTTAAGTCCAAAACGCCTTTAAAAATCTCAAAATACAAGAAATAAAAGCCCCTCCATAAGCAGTGTGGACACAGTATTGCGTTTGTAATAAATGCCTCCTTGAATCAGAGTTCAAGTTAAAAACATATTGGTTAGTCGGCTCCCTGCGAAGAACTGACAGACTATTTTGCAAACAGGCATTAATCCGTTCAGTCATCTAGCATCAGAACAGAAGAGTAAGCACAGCAGGGCCCATATTTTCAGGACCGCTTAACTTCAGATGTCTGTGAAATTGGTGAGACGTAGAACGATACTAGATGTGCCTAATAGGATGTTTTCATCTCTTGCTTTCCTGTTGCATCAGCTGTTGAAAGCAAACAGTTTTTCCTTGAATGCCAAGTTTACTTCGCGGCTGAGTCAGGATGATCACGCGGCTGCGGCGTTGCCGTGTTGATTCCTGTTAGATAAACTGTGAAACCAGTTTGTAAGTTGCCCATGTTTACACAGCAATTCAAATCACACCCAGAGGCAAATTGTTTGCACTGGCCATATTGGAGGCATTATTCTGCTTATGAAAGCAACTTTTAGGGTTTTATTTATTTATTTATTTTTAGTTCAGCTCATCGAAGGAAGGAAGCTGTAAGTTTTTCCACCATTAGCACTGGTTTGGACTCCCTCCTCAGCAGCAGAGAGAAGTGGGAGGAAGGAACAGCAAATGTTGTTTAGAGCAGGCAGTTTCAAGATGCCCCTGGACTCCAGGAGACTGAGGCTCGGAGGCTTTTATTGTCCTTCCCTCTGCATACTGTACATGTGGTTGTGCAAACATGTGTGAGCTACAGCCACGGTCCGGATGTGATTCATCCCCCCTGACTGCCTGTATAACATGAGCATGTGAATCAGTTGTTGTCGGCGTTGGGCTCGTGTCCCAGTTTTTCCTTTTATTTAAGCCGGGCAAAGTATTTACAGCAGGAGAATGGAGTGATTTCACGATCCTACAGGTGCAGAATCTCCCAGAATCACATGGAAGAACAGTTCCTATATTTTACGCTGCATGCATGAGAGAACCCGTGCCGTGTTGATCTGGACGGTTCGTCATGTATAAGATACATTCTTCAAACAACAAGCAACAGATGTGTTGTCGCCAGGCCGTCATCTCAGTGACTCCGCTGTTCACTTGAGGAAACCACGGCTAAATGATGATCCACTCCTGTTCTGACGCTGGCAGTTATTCTTCTGAAAACAAAAACAGTGTGTGACAAGGTGTACTATTGTTCATGCTAAATTATTTACCAAGCCACGAGCTTTTGTAAACTTCAGCACCAATTAATCTCAAGAACCTCTTTTGTGTGAGAGCTTAATCGTTTGCTAATTAGCGTCCTTGCTAACAGACACTCTCAGTGGAAATATACGATTACATACCCCATCGACAGGCTCAGTAAACAAAGGCTGTTTGCCAAAATGCCAAAGCAGTGGTTGTAAAGCTGGGGAGGGAGGTGGAGGGAAAGAATCCATCACTTCTGTGTGTATGTGTGTGGCTTTGCAAATAGAAATGCATGTTAATATTTATGGCGACAAAGTAGATACATGGGGACTGTGCCAGAGAGGAAAGATGGAGTTAAAAAAAACAGAAACAAGACTGTGACTTTATGTCAGGTAAAACAGTTTGCTTGTTTAAATCAGTGCTTGTAAGATGTGTATTTGTTCGAATACACGACTCGATGGTTAAGAGCTCAGTCTAAGGACCTGGTGAGTGAACTGAGAGGCAGAATCTAAAAATGGGAGAAGAAGCACCCAAAAAATAAATAAATGAGGGGAAAAAATAGAAAGTAATGATTGTATCTGACCGTAAATGACAGCTCGGTTGATGAGATCTCGGTCCTTTTTTTCTTGGAACGCATCCAACAAAATTCTGTCCACCGAACGTCTCTGGTTTTCAATAACTGTCGAGAACCAAACGAGATATGAAGTTTCAGGTTTTGATTCAAGGTCAGCGCATAATCCCAACAACTAAAAATAGCTTTGTCCAAAAAACCTTGACCTTCTTTACCCTCGCAGTAATTATCTCACACTGTTTACACTGTGACCTCTAGCCGCTGGATGTCTGACAGTATACGAAATGGTGAATGAAGTCAAGTCTAGATCAGCTAAAAAAGTAAAATACTGGTAACATACTGATGCAATAATATTAACAAAAGTTGCAAGAGCTAAAATAACAAGAGCACTTGTTCCCTCTGCTGTTCCTTTTTGTCCTCCAGTGGGTCAGTTCAGGACATCAAGGCTGAAGAGGCAGACGGATTTCTATGCAGCTGCAGGATCGTTGTGGGGTGGTGGAGCTAATGCTGGAGCGAAACAAGGACAAATATAGGTCAAAAAATGTATAAAAGAGTGGGACGAAATGTCTCTTTTGTCTGCCTTTTTCCTTGTCTGGAGCAGATCATTTGCACGCTTGGCTGGTTTTTGATATGAGTGTAACACAGGGGGGCTCACTTTCGATTGTTAGCACAGGTACGTGGGTTACACGGCTGGCCACGGACACAGGAAAAGGAGCTGAGACCCCTCGGCGATGGAATATCCACAGCCTGGCTTCGTTTTGCGAAACCTGCAATGCATCAGTTGGTCAAGCAACTGGTCAACGAAACACCGCGTATGTGAGCTGGGTAGTTTACAGGGCTGTATGAAACCGGTTCCACTTCATTTATTTTACCTTTGTACTACCCTCCTGCTTTGGGGGAGCAAATGAGGGTTGATATGACCTACTTATGATCACACTGCAGCCCCCTGTAGTGTGATACAAGCCCCCACATAAAACCAGGTAGAGTTGAAGTCAACATTGCAGATGTCCATAGGCCATTTCAGTAAACAATCTTTTGTCCCTAGTTTTTCAAAAATAGAATTATTAACACTGATGTAACAGGAAATATAATTAGGAATTGTGAACTGTGAATCGAATATCCTGTCAGACAAATCTTATTATTCTTCTGTTACTACTCTGTATTGCAACTGTGTACTTCATATCATATTTTATCAAGAAAATCCAGAATTTATCTATCTATCTATCTATCTATCTATCCAATCTGATTTGATCTCTTAACACCACATGACCTTTTCCATCTCCTACTCTTCCCTTGCTTTCTCCATCTATTTTTCTTTCTCTATCCCTCCTCCCCCTGTCTCCTCCTCTACCTCCTCTTGCTCCTCCATCCTCTGAAACACATGGTTATCGCCTGTGAGTGGTTGTCATGGTGATGGACCCCAAGAGACTCATCCCAAAACCAAAAGTTCTGCTTGTCTGAAATAGAGCCGCCGCCTCTCTCCAGGGGGATGGGGGTTCATTTGGCACACGAGGGGAGGCAGAGAGAGGAGGTGTGGGAGAGAGAAAGAGAGACGTGCAGAGAGGTGGGGATGTTTCAGTCTGAGAGAGAGAGAGAGAGAGAGAGAGAGAGAGGAGAGAAGAGAGTGAGGCAGCATCCATCCATTCCAACTGGGTCACATCGCGGGAGCATTGCGTAAGCGTAAACACTGCTGCCCCTGTGCTATGCCCTTAGCGCACACACACACACACACACACACACACACACACACACACACACACACACACACACACACACACACACACACACACACACAAACACACGGGCGCACACTCTCTGTCTCTCCAAAGCTTACTACTGTCTGGGAATCATCCGTTTTATGTGACAGTCTGTAGTGCTTTTCACATCTTGAATGGCACCCAGCTGCGGTCCATCTCTTTTCTCGTGTGCACTTTCTTTCAGTGGATTTGTGATAAGTACATTGTGACAGTGGATTGAACCCCCTTCTCTGTTAGCTGCCAAGCCGGACAGCAGCATGACATAGCACTTCTTCTCTGCTGCATATCAAAACAACACACTCACACAGGGCTGTGTGCAATTCTGTGGGGTATTTTAACCTTTAGTTATTGCAGAGCAGGACTGTGAATGTAGCAAAATTGAGTGTTTTGCATGCAGCTGTTAATCTTTATAGTTATTGATTGCTCCAACAGGTCAACATTTACACTTTAGTGCTGATCATCCTCGTTGTCCTTGCGTACTGCATTTATCGGACATTGAGGTGGATTTTCCAAATAATACCTGCTGAGGCAGCTGCGCCATCCAGTGTGTACAGGAGGGCTTCTGACGCTGTCGCATATTCTCGGAGAACACCCTCCTCCTCGTGTTTGCTGGGTATGTTGTTTACAGGCCCTCAGTAGTGCTTGTCTGTTCCCAACATGCTCTGCTACCCACATGTTTGGATATCTTAACACCTATGCAAGTAAACACACCATTTGGAAATGCATTTTATATTTGCAAGGCTTGTTTGCGCAGTGTGTATCGATAGAGGGTGTGATTGTCTATAAAAGGAACAGCCAAAGCCAGTTGTTTAAAATCCTAGTTGGACGGTTTCAAATCCCCCCTTACACTGAGAGAGGAGAATTGAGGGAGGGCTGTGTGCGCGCTTATGTGTGTGCGTGCGTGCATGCGTGCACGCGTGTGTGTGTGTGTGTGTGTGTGTGCGTGTGAGCGTTCTCGTATTTCTATCCTTGTCGGGGCCAAATGTCCCCACAAGGATAGCAAAATGTGGAACGACGTGCCTTGTGGGGACCTTTTTCCGGTCCTAAGTAGGAGAAACAGTGTTTTCTTGACCATGTTGTTGTTACTGAAAAAAGTAAAAGTGCAAAAACATTTCTTTAGGGTTAGGCTTTGTTGTGGTGTGGGTTAGGGTTAGGGTAAGGGTCAGGGTTAGGGGCTAGACATGAATGGGAGTCAATGGAAGGTCCCCACAAGGATAGAAATACGAGACTGCACGTGCGCGTGTGTGTGTGTGTGTGTGTGTGTGTGTGTGTGTGTGTGTCTACTATACAGGGGGACCTAAATCTCTTGACACACTTGCATTTCTGAGACTTCTCATCCTTGTGGGAATATAATTTTTTTGTGTTCTACTTCAACACACACACGCACGCACGCTCACACGCACGAACGCACGCACGCACACAAAATGCAGAATAAACCCACATGAACCAGTGCAATTCATTAATGAATTTTCAGTTCAGTATAAAAGACAGGCAATATCCAGGATCTTCACAAAATTAAAGGTATTTTTAAAAAGTTACTGCCATGTTATTGATGTTATTGCATTTTTTTTTAACACACTACTGATGTCTGACACCTGACAATGTGATGATGGACTGGCAACCAAGGTGTTCCTGCCTTTGCCCACAGTGTTAGCTGTGATTGACTCCAGTCCTCTGTGACACTAAATTGAATAAAAATGTGGAGAAGATGGATGGATTGACTGAGTACCGGTAGAGTTATAGGTTAAAGTTAGGACTTGATGTGATAAATATATTGAGGCTATTCTGGCAATCAATGAGAGAATGCAACGGCATTGGAAGGATTGACTTTCTGCTCATATTTTGGGACCTGAACCTGTTTTTGTTGGAGTTGTTGTTTTTTGTTTCACACCAACTTATTGAGACTCGTGACAATAGCGTTAGCTCCCATCAAGAAAATTAGTAAATGTTAATTAGATGAATAATTTAGGTTTAGGTTAGTGTAGAGTAGTTAATGTGAATGAATGTATTGTTATTGTTACCATAAGGCATGGACATATAGCTGCATGTGTGCGAGAGAGAGAGAGAGAGAGAGAGAGAGAGAGAGAGAGAGAGAGAGAGAGAGAGAGAGAGAGAGAGAGAGAGAGAGAGAGAGAGAGAGAGGGTTGGGCACTCACCGAGGGGCGTGGCCACGCAGCTGTCACTCACTGGAGGTTGCCATGGCAAGCGGGCGGTCCCGAACAGCGGGACATCCAATAGGAGACGACGCTGCTTGTGTCACCATGGTGACGGGGCTGTGCCCAGGGAGGTTGTGATGGGTTGACAGGTGCGTGACAATCGGAGCTCTCTGCAAGCATGTACGCCAAAGGCAAGAGCAGCAACGTGCCGTCCGACAGCCAAGCCAGAGAAAAGTAAGTTTTATTTATGGGGGAGGAAACCGCGGCTGTGAGGGAAGTTGCTGAGCGGCCGGGGGCAGTCACACACTGAGCTGCGGTAGGGGAGGGCAGCACGGCGGCTCACTCCGCGGCATGGGGCTCCGCTCGGCGCGCAACCAAGCTTTGGAAAGTTAAAGGCTTCATTTATTTCAAGAAACGGTTCTGTCTGCGAGGCTTAAATATCGGAGGAGTGAAGGAGTGCAGAGTTTGAGTCTCGGTTTCTTCTTCACTTGGTTAATTGTGAGGCTTCGGATTAGATTCAATGCATTTTTATTCCGAGCGAAATTTCGGTCTTTAATTTTCCGCTTTATTAATTTTTTTGCACGCCTGACATTTCTGGGAGTAATTAGTAATTTTGTGTAGTTTTCCTTCTCCTCTCGTGCAGGTGAATTTGTTAATACTACAAAACAATTCGGCAGTTTGCTAAACAGGCGGACAGGAAAGTGGACGTGCGCGCGAGCCGCGGTGTGTTGTGGAGGTGTCGCTCCTCGTGCGGGCCAGCGCTGCTGCGTGGAGAGCCGAGCTCCAGGAGTCCAGCAGTCTCAGCTGCGGTGTGAGGTCTGTGACAGCAGACACTCATCGCCTCCACGCCGGGCGACGCGGAGACTGACTGCAGACACACTTCCCGTTTTGTTTTTTATTTATTTATTTTTTATTTATTTAAATAACGGGAAGATGATCATATCAGCAAGAAAATAAATATAAACGGATTTTAATGGAGATACGAGTCATGGCTGTGCTGTGGTGTCTCCACTATGGAAGACTGAGTTTGACCCCAGAGAACAATTAGTTTTTCTCTCTTTTATCTTACAAGCGCTTTGACACGTTAAATTATGACAGCTTTGCAGGTGGACAAGTTAGTGGCAATTAATATATTGATTTTTAAGAATAATCCATTACAGTAACACCATTGTCTAAAAATGATACATTTTTGCAATTTGGCACATTATCAGCTATTTTCCTCCTATTCTCTGATGCATGGCACAAACAGGGGGCAGATCAGGTAATATTTAGAGGAGAGGGGAACAGTGGGCACCACAGGTAAACATTGGTCTTGGGACAGGCTGGTAGTGATGTCTCTCTTCGATATTCTAGTCACTAAGCGGAAATAAACTTTTCAGTCAGTCAATTAGTGTGCCTATTTCTTCATTTTAATATTGTCCGAAAAAGTGCTTAATTTTCCACTGCCAATACCAATCAGCGGTTGGACATGTCTGGTTGTTTTGTTCTTTTAAAGTAAGGCTTTCAACACAATCTGCTGGATTTTAAGTGGGGAAAAAAGAACAGCACTGGGTTAGCATGGTCTCTTAACAAGTGTTTTATTTTTTTTCTATAGTCAGAATCATCAATGACAGTGAGAAATGCACTTGTACACATTACTTCTCTGTTTGAACTTTTCTTTTCATGATGCAGCCTTTCAGCGTTTTCTTGATAAGATGACAGTTGCAAGTTTACACATTGATTGGCATCACATAGAACCAATGGCAGTTGGAGGGCATGCTGAACTACCAATCAGATTATTCAGTGGGGATCTGCAAACAAGAAGAAACATGTATTGATTGATTAATGAATGTCTTATTTATTTAATCACCATGGAGACATTAAAAACATTCATTTCCTAGAATCTCTGCAGCAGATGAAAGAGAAAGAGAGTGAGAGACAAATATAATATAGTGTTTTTTCAGATCGTTCCACCTGTGAGGGTAGTTTAAGGTTATTTGTTTTAGAGTGATGTTCATAAAAGAAAACATTAAACATTAATCACCTCATTTCTGCTCCTGGCCGTTTGTGTCTTTAGAACCCAGTCCACTCGTGTTTGTCATCATTGTGATTGAGAGTTCATCTCCATCCCCTGAGCCCCATTCTTCATCCCGAATCGATACGGAAGGGACTGAGGAGTTGGGCTGTATCGCTGCCCTGTCGCAGACACTGATAGAGGCAGAGATGGGCTGCTTCCTCCGGAGCTGGAACATGCTCTGCTGTAACACATGCATGCATCTGTGTATGCGTTTCATTTGGTGTGGGCTTGTGTTGTAGTTACACATGTTGTGCACATGTCAACATGTGTACTTGTGTGATCTGCTGTCTTAAGTAGAAAATATCAATTTCAGCAGAGGATTGAGGAGCCTGATTGTAAATAGGTACCAGAGTCCCAAAAATTAAAGTGTTGTAAAGCTTTAAAACCACACACAGCTGTAATCTTGTAATACTATTTGAGATCAGCCTTTCCATAATCACAGGCTTTTTTCCTTAATCACTTAAAATATGAAAACTAATTGGATGCAGCATCTGTGATCTTTCCCAGCACTCACTTGTTACTTTTGTGCCCCACACCGTTTAATTCAGACTTGCATTTTACTGCAGATCGTTTTGTTATCGGTGTTTACTTTTCCCTGTCACAGTGATGTTCTATTGGTTGTTATTGCCAAGGCCACAGCAAAAGAAAGGAATGGCTGACATGAAAAACACAAGATGAAACGGCAGTGTAAGGCAAAAAAAAAAAAAAAAAAAATCAAGCAAGCCAAACTTTCATTTGTCTCTTAACAAGCAGCCTTGTTTATCAGTGGTGTGTATCAGAGAGGCAGAGCGGGCCCAGTGCTGCCGAGTCTTCAGTTGTTTCTCATTTCTTCAGCGCAGCAGGGGATCAGAGAGTGGGAGAGACAGAGGGCAACAACGGATTGAGGAAAAGAAGGAGGAGGGGAGAGAGCGGGACTGAGGGAATTTGTTGGATCATTAGTTTACAGTGTTGTAGTATTGACCTCCGACTGGACCCCCGCAGACTCGGTGCTCTTGTGTCTTGCCCATGTATATGTAAAGGAGCTCTAAATGCCGCTGACCTGCTTGTAGCTTTGCTTTCTGGTCTTCGAATGTTCGATTGATGTCTGAGTTTTGTGTCGTTGCTTTGTGCGGAAATACTTTTTTCAATCCACCAGTGTACCACAGATTTTTGAATGCTTGTGTGATACCTTTAATATCAGGAGATGATGTTCAGCATAGTAGGCCTGCACAATACAACTCATCACGTTATCAAGACCAATGTATGCAATATACAAAATGCAGGAAACTGAGTGAACTGGAATAGGTATTTCCAAACACAGTGCATTTGTGCTCTACAAATTCAAAACCACAGAATTTTGAATACAATCAAGTGTGAATAATTACAATCAATCCACATTAATTGTGTGTTCAATGAATTACATAATTTTGAAAAAATGCAATGATTATTAAATTATTTTCTGTTATATCTTAGGGCCACAGAGACAGACCAGAAGCAGAAAAACTGAGGAAACAATGCCAAAAACAACAATGTGAACAAACTGGTAAAAGAAAAAAGCACAGCCCAATCTCAGCTGATTTGTGATGGAAAAGAGAATTAATCTCAAATCACACTGTAAAGGTTTATATTTCTTAGTATAAGATCTCAGATGTGCAGAGAACTAAAAGCTTTATACAGTCACCAAAATTCGCTGGTTCCACACTGTAAAATATTTCTGGTAAAGTACGTTACCATGAGTTTAGTGACTAATGTATGACAGCTCAGTAATTTGCCATTGTATTATGATCTTGTAAATATTATTGTGGATGCTTTTTCTTGCAGAAATGCAGCATTTTTTTTCCAGACTGTCTATCCTTTTGTTGTGCGGGTCATAATACTGACAAACCGATCACACAAAGCATTAGAACATTTCTTTAAAGATACAGAGGAAGCTGTTTTCTGGTAATCTCTTATTGATTTCCTTTATTCAATCTGTACTTTTCACAGGTGAGGATATTTAGATAAAAAAAAGAATGCATTCTAAATGTCAATCAGCATATCTACATCTACATTTTCTCACTTACCTGTAGTTAGTGCCTGCTCATGCAGATAGTTGCTGATGGTAGATGTTTCCATTCAGAAAGGTGTTTTCCTCTGAGCTGTAGCACCCAAGTTCATTATGGGTGGTGGGAATTTTGTTTTTGCTGCTCAAAGTGCAAAAAACCCCAAAACAAGATATATCTGTGCAGAAGCAGTGTTCTATCCTTGGCCATCAGTAGATCAGGACTATTAAATTTCAGTCCCAAACGGCTGGCAGCAGTGTCTACAGGCCATGCTGTGTAAAATTCAATGGCACGTGTTAATATTTTATGGCATCACAGTGTTTTTCACTGTTTCGTCTCATATGTTGTGCAAGATAATGTCCTCGTGTGTGTCGACCATGTTTAGATAGCAGGAAACACACCGACATGTAGCTAAACTGAGCCCCGTCTGGCTCAGCAGCTCCGTTTAGGTCTCCTCTCCTTCTCGCTGGCAGTACCTGCTTTACGGTCCGCACTTGATTTTGATTCGGAGTGGCAGTACACGACCACCGGCTGTGTACTGCCGTTGTTGGATGAGTGTAGGTTTCAGTCACTGGCACTTAGAGGACACATTCCACGTAGTTTTGGGATTGTGGTCTTGAGCGAGTTGCATTGCAGCACATAGTATGCATTCCTCCTCTTTCCTCTCTTGTGCATGTAATGAAGCGTGAAGCAGAGTTTGCCCGAGTTACCTTTGCCAACAAGCATTTCCACTCCTCTCCAAGTCTCACTCACAAATGGCATTTATGTGTATGAATGTGTAATATTTGTTTTGTTTTTCTACACAACATCCTAATAAGCTCTAACTGTAAACTCACAGCTGCAAAAAAAAAAAAAAAAAGTCCCAAGTTTAGTATAGAAGGTATTATTTTGTTCAGCCTGTAGTCGAGGTGCCAATCATCTCCGTGGTGCTGGCTTAAGCATTTCATACTGTCTCTCCCACACACACGCACACACACACACGCACACAGCACTGTATCTGCACGGAGACACCTCAGAATCCTGCCAGGAGGCTGCCAATGCAGCACTGCGCAGACTGAGGCAAAGCAGTGCATGCTGGGACTGTTTATCCGACAGAGGCAATTCAGGCTGCCACTCTGGCTCTGACAGTGAGTCGCATTACAGGGGAACTACAATAAAAATAGAGCAGTATCTCATGAACACATATTGTACTCCCACAATGCACTTCTTCAACCGTGCCGGGAGACTGATTTTTTTTCCCCCGTGCCAGCTGCCACCTGATGAATATCATTGACATTATTTTCTTCTTGTTTACCACATTTTGTTTGTTCTTGGGGAATGACAGAGGTACTCTCATTAGAAGAAAGAGGAAATCATTTGTTATAGAATGGACTCAGGAATGTGGCCGGAGGACGAACATGTGTTGTTGGTCAACTTGGCGAGTGAAATGAGTGACTGAGAAAGAAACAGGAGTCAGGAACTTGCAGGAGGAACACACTCATGAGTGGACCGTTCTGAAGTCGATGGTTGCACTAAAAGAAAGACCCAGGTTGTTTCTTGTGGGTCAGACTGGGTCAGTAATGTCTGACATGGCCTTATGCTCCATTATGACTGTGTGTCGGACCTCTGCACTCTGTCCACTCTCTCTGTGGATCACTTACACTGATCAGTAGCCACACCTGGTTTGGCTGGCTGGCTTTGGTCCAGTGCTCCCCACATATATAAAGCACTTTTTTTTATAGAGAGCTTTGTAATTTGGCTTTGATTAATTTGCAATTTTGCTTGTTTCACGGTTTATTGTTTGATCATTTGCCCTCCCATCTTTTCGTATTAGTCTATTATTCCTATTTTACAGTCCTTTTTTAAAATAATTATTTATATGATCATTGTCATTATTATTAGATCTTTTTCCGTATGTGTGTGTGCTCACTTTGAGTTGGTGTTTTGCTGGCTAGAAAATGATTGATTGATTGATTGGTGCACTCCCTCTCAGGTTGCTCCTCCTTATGTGTTTAAAAAGGACAGTAGAAAAGTGTGTGATTTTAGGGCTGTGCATTTCATCACCACTTCAGGTCAATGGAAAGCACGCTGCATGCGTAAGTCCATAATCCCATCTGAGCCGTCCGCTCGCAGCACTTTCCCCATATGTTTCATCCCTCAAAATCAACCTCCATCTGTCTGTCACGCCGCCCGTGCGAATGTGAACGACAACATCCAGTGATCATTACACAGCTAATAGCCTCCGCTGCCCTCACGGGACGCTTGTGAGCAACTGTGAGAACACAGTGAACTGTCACCACTCTTTATCGTTGCATTTAACCGACACTGATGGCCAGAGAAATACACGGACGAGGAGCTGTTGGCGGCGTACAAAATGCTCGCAGTGTTTTAGATTAGCATCAGTCTGGGATTACAAGACAAGCAGAGAAGAGATTGAACTCTGGGATGTTTCCTTTTCTTTCTTGGTACATAGAGCTGCCTTCAAACAAAAATGATGATGACAGTTTGACAAGGCTCTGATAGAAAACACTTTTTAACCTGCTGAACACATAGAGGCTGTTAAAAGTCCTCTTTTATCTGCTGGCATCCCTTCTAGTCTCTCTCTTATCCCCACTGCCAGAGATGTAACTTTCCACAGAACTGCTATCAAAGCGGTGGCCTCTTATTGAGCTGTATGAGGCGCGGGGGGGGTAGACAGCCTGTGATCGGCGCAGGCAGAAAGTGGGGTGACGTGTCAATCAACAGACAGGACCCTGTAGTAGACACCCTCACAGGACGCCTTGGGGTCCTTGGGAAGGATTGACATGACAAAAAGCCTCCGTCGGAATCAGATAGCATGTGGGAAAGAAGTGGAGGAGAGAAAGAGAGGGCACAGCAGCCCCCAAAGTCTTTTATCATTCCCCTCACAAGATGGAGGGCACGGATGATAGAGTTTATCACCTGGTGCTGGTCCCCCAGGACCCCATGGGTGTCCCTGAATGCTTTTGTTTTAATTAGAAACACAGCATCACATCACATCACATCACATCACATCACATCACATCACATCACATATCTTCTCTTCTCTTCTCTTCAAGTATCAAGTTTATCTTTGGGATTAAGACGCTGACGTTTGTGGAGTGAAGGATTGAGAACAGTGTGCTGTCGCGGAGCAGACGGAGGGCATTTGGTGCTATGCTTTGTTGACCATGGCTGGAAGCTCCTATCCATGCTGTCAGGCTTTGTTCATGTTGTTAGTGGGAGCTTTTGTGGTTTTGTCAGGAAGTTTTTTTCTCTTTTCCTTTTCTTTTTTTTTTTTTTTTTTTTTGCCCCTCGTGACACCGAACATGCACAGCTTTGCTGCTAACCGCAGCGCAGTTAGGGATGCTCTCCCTCAAAGCGTTTCCTGTAACCTGAGAGCTCCAGCCAAAAGTAAATGCTGCTGGTGGAAACAACACTTAGAGGCTCAGTAGAAAAGCATTTTAATATGTAAGGTATCTGGCTGCACATTGTTTTTTTTTTTTTTGTTGAGGGGAAAAAAGTGGTTTGGATCTCATTTATTTACATTACCTGTCCAGCTGTTTGTCTCCTGATTAGTGACACATCTGTCTTGCATCTCATGCTATTGTTCACATCTGCCCTTGTCGCTGCTCTCCGGTGTAACTTGCCTTGCCGTTGTAAGTGCCATAGTGTGGCTGCAGATGTGGCTGTGCCCCTCCGCCTGCTGACTGCCGTGGAGGTTGGTTGGAGGCCTCTCTGCTGATATTCCTTCATCATTGATATGCAAGCAGCATCGCACAGGCGCTAGCGCAAGGTTAAGCATGCGTGACGGCCAGGCTTAGGAACTGCTTCAGACTCACAGACTCTCTCTCTCTCTCTCTCTCTCTCTCTCTCTCTCTCTCTCTCTCTCTCTCTCTCTCTCTCTCTCTCTCTAACAGATTATTTTGCTTTCCTCACAGAGCCCCTCGTTTTTCAGCAGTGGCTTGTCCATAGTCTGTTTTGTGAAGTCGTTCACTTTTAATTCTCTATAAAGGTACCATGCTCAGATGACAGCCTGCCTGCCCACTGATCCCAGGAAAGTCCACAATGAAACTTTCTCCCCTGAATCCAAGGCAGTATTTCCTTATACCAAGGGTTCAAATTGCTGACATAGTTTTCTTGACTTTTTAAGGTCTACTTAATGCCCTTTCTCAACCAAAAAGAGGCAGAAAGGATAAACGGGTGGCACATATTTTGCCGCTCCAAAATGAAAGAACACAAGTAAAATCAGTGCCTTGTTTTCATGCATGTATTATTATTATTATTATTATTATTATTATTATTATTATTATTATTATTTAAACTACATCTATGGTGGATACTTTAAGTAAATTTCAACAACAGAAATAATTCTCTAATAGTTAGTCATTTATTTATACTTGGTCCCCAGCCTCCATGCAGGCCTTAATAGCATCACATTCCTCCCTAAATTGCCTTAGATTGCCTTCATCTGTATCAGGTTTTTTTTTTTTTTTTCCAATCTCATCTCCAAGCTTTGTTGTTCAAAGACTAGAGCTCCATTAGAGTCCCGTAGAAAGGAATTCTAATCCTATAAGATTAGAGCAGTGCAGTCCTCCCAGTCAACTCCTTCTCTCTTTGTTTTTATAGAGGTTGCTGTTGATTGTGGAATGTCGTATTGTATAAGCCTAACAATGACTTTGTGCAACCGGACGGCCCGCGGAGCTGGCAGGAGAGGAGAGAGACCTTGACGGTCACGTTCCATGTCCTGTATATCTCCCACTGTACAACGGGTCAAGCTAGAAAATACAGCAATACTTCTGCATCTGTGTGCAATTACATGTTTTGAAAAAGATATTGAATGACAGTATCGTTTGAGGAGAAATGTTTTACTGCGGAATAAAGCAAATGTGTGCAGCGATTTCTTCCCAGAGTTTGTTCCATGAGCAGTGGTTGCCCCCCCAGGGTCTGATGTGAACTAACATATGACAGGGCTCCACCATAAAGCAATGCAATAGTTTATAGTTATCAGGCAAAATAAAGTGATTTCTATATCTTTTGGTTTCTGACTATTGGTGCAACAAAGCAGCCAATCATGTCATTGAAAAGAAAGTCATACGTTCTACCAGTGGTTGCACATCAGTTTTTTTTTTTTTTTCTTGGTGCCCCTAAACCATCACCCCCCTCCTCCCCACCCCCACCCCAAATTGCTTCTAAGAAAGGTTGCCCTGTCCACAATCTTTCATCTGTCAGAACGTCATCGTGAAGCCAGCAATAGGCAGTTTCCTCGGTCACCTCTAGATCATTTTCTTTGGCAATTGAAGATCTTTTTTTTTTTTTCATTCTCACAGCAGAACTAAGCTAACTAAAAGATCTTCCTGAACACCCGTTTGGGAAACAATACTGCCTACCCCTCGTGGTACTGGATTGTAGCTTACATTTGCACCTAAATAGTGCCATGTGCTCACTCCTATTTAGCTTCCCTATCCCATAGAAACTGTGAAAATAAAGAATACAGTAATTAACCTTGTATGATCACTAAGTGTTGCTATCAAAGTTCCCTCTGTAAACAGCAGTTTAATATTCTGGGCTTTATGGCTGTATTGCATTCGAGATTTACTGTAATAGCTTGTAGAGAAAGTTGAACAAGAAAAACACTCCTAAAAATCATTGGTGTTCTTTCAGCTGTGAAATTAAACAAACTCCCCACGAGAGGTGACTCAATCTAAACAAATCAAAGCCAATGAAATGGAACTCAAATTAAGAAAGTGATGGATTTGCCTCCGCTTTTATTTGATTTATCCTTTTTACATGTTCTGCAAACAAACTGAATTTGTTTTTTGTTTTTTCTTAAGAACAAAAACTAAACCTTGCTGGCTGAAACTTATGCGCAAATGCCAGACCCTCATATGAAGGACACATCTGGATTTATGCTCAGTACCATGGCTGGTAAACCGAGCTTACCCATCACGCTCCCTCTCTCTCTCTTTCTCTCCCTCTCCCTGATAAGCTGGCATTTCCTGTTATCTCAGCCCTGGGCATTGTTGTCTGCTCTGTGAGACAGTCGAGTCTCCGCACTGCTGACAGAACAAGAACTGTTTCATTTTGTCTGATTGTGCGTTTATGAGGTGAGGGGATGCTTCCTAATGTATTGTTTGTTCCAGTCTTAATTGCAGCTCCTTTAATCTGCTGTTCGCCACATGCGAGCTTGTGAGTGTATCCTGCCAAATGTGCCACCAGTCAGTTAGCAGAATCTGGTGCAGAATACACTCTGAACACACACTTATTCTTTTTGCTAACAGTGAAAAACAAAAAAAAAAATACACTTCTGTACTCTGTAGCTAATGCAATCAACTGTGAAACATTAAAGGAAGAAAAAAAATCTTTTGATGCGAGGAATGTTGTCAATATGAAAAATGTAAAACAGATGTACAATTAACCAAGACTAATGCAAAAATAATTCTTGCTGTAATTATTAATGGATTATTATGAATCATAAAGGGTTGCCTTGTGTTCTGACTTAAAATTGTGACACTTTTACATGTCTTTGTCTTTGTCTCTCGTATTTCTGCATAGTCTATTTGAAATGTTTGAAAAGATTTTATAGACCAGACAGCAGATGGTAAATTATTCATGCTGCTGATTGTAAGAAACAATTGTAAATAGCTACCAGCCGTGCATATTTATAAATACACGTAGAGAAGTCACTTCAATGTACCTTCAGCATATCAGTTGTCTGAACCAGGTTTAGTTTTCTGAAGATACCTGAGCTGTCACAATATGTAGACTCACTTTATCAAATCTGAAGCAATCTCCTCCTCTCAAAGTATTTTAGGAGGGTTTATCAGAGTAAAGCTTCGGCTTGTTTTGTAGCGAGATGACTGAATTACATACAGTTAATATTATTATTAATATTGTTGTTGTTACTATTTGTTACTTGTCTTCACAAAGAAACTAAACAGGACTGTATGTGTGTGGAAGGACAGTATTATCGGTTTAAAGCCTAAACAGGTTGTCCACTCAGTATTGGAGTGCAGAAAATGTGTTTTGTGATGGCAGTGATAATAAACACACACACACACACATGCACAAGGACAGTCTGGCGGCGTCATTAATTAACTTAATGTGTGAGTCCGCCATGTCTTCAGCCAGAGTAAAGCGGTGACCCACACCAATATACTGCGCATAAACCTGCTAATCTGAATTCCTGAACATGGTACCAATATGTAATTGAAAATAAGACATTCGTTTTTTCTTAAAACAGAATGTTCTTTTGTTAAAGCCTGATATTCAACTTGCTGGTATCAATCTTCAAGGTTAGTTTAATATTTCTTTTTGAGTTGTGCAACTTCTATTCATTGATTGTCTACCCAACCGTTTTCATTATTACAAGTAACATTCCTTGAACATTTAGTTCATTAGTTTCGCTTAGTTTGGTTTCATTTCTTGTTAAACTTGTGCTCTCAATTTCTACACAACAGCTCTGAGATGTGGGCGTAGCCTCATGAGGATCATTGTGGTCTATCATTACAGCACCGGGTGGAGATATACAAGTTCAGTTAGAGTTGTGGTCATAGCATGTTGATAAGTTATCAGCCTCTGTTCTAGTTTGCTTCTCTTTGTGAGCTTTCTGAAGTCAGTATTATAACAATGCTAAGTTCTTAATGGATTGGTTAGTCTGCTTGCAGAAACCACATGAAAATTATGCATTTTCCCAAAAAGTGGAGTTTAGGTTTGTTTTTGTGTGTCTTTATGAATTTATGACTTTAGGGCTGTTTTAGAGATCTAAAACTTAACATCTTTGTCCCTTCACATCTGTCAATAAGATGTAACTCAAATATGATCTTTGTTATTTTAATATTTGTCTTAGTGACTGTTGAGCAGTTGATATTTTCATCATGTATTGGGCTGTCCCAGGAGCAGGGAGGGTAAGGAGAGGATTTGGGGATTTCTAGTTAATGAAAGGTAAACATGAGGTCTCTGCTGAGGTGAGCCAAAGAATGCAGGACTCTTCCTCTCTGTCAGGATATGAGCCTCATTCTTTTGACTTATGCTTTTACGCACGGCATTTTACCTTTGACTAGTTCTTCTCTTTGTTGTTGGAAACTTTCTCTGCTTTGAAAGCCTCTTCATCGCCTGCAGTGCCTCGTCTCTCTCAGATGCAGTTGACTCATGCTAACATCATGTCCTCGAGGTTTCACCGTGTTTCTGGTTGCCCTCTCTCACAATGCCGAAGCCCGCCAGCTTCTTTCACCCCAGCCGTTCTCAGCCAGCGCTGGATGCGCCGCTCACTGCCAAGCCTGTGTTGGAGCATTCAGGCCTGTCGCCCAGCCAAAGCTCCGCTCAGGGCTTTACTACGTGTTGTGGAAGTGAGACGGATGAGGGCTACAACAAACATTTGCTCAGCAAAGCAGCATGTGAGACCATCTCAGTGGAGACAAAACATGGAACACGAGTGGATAAAACCGCCATCTATTTGACTACGAATGTCTCTCCGCAGGCCGTCTCCATGTAGGATTATGACACGTGGTTTGTTAATCTTCAGAGCTGGAGTGAACTTTTCAACGCTCCACACCAAACCAACTCCTAATGTCTACACGGAGACCAGTCAGCGTCAGAAAGAATACACTTTATAAGAATATCTCTATTCAAGTGCTCAGTCTTTAGCAGGAGCCATTAGAGCGATCCCAGGGGATACCGTGGAAGGGTAATGGAGGATATAGATTTAACTTGTGACCATCAGCAAAAATGCCAATTAGAAATGCATCAGTGAGCAGCTGGCGATAGAGCCACAGCACAGTGCCAGTTGGGGATTAATTTAAGGCATGTATTTCACTGAGACAATGCACAAAGTTAAAAGAGTCTAATGAAAGTCTTTGTGCAGTTTTGTATAGCGATAAGTTTTCTGAGTTAATCGCGTTCAAGTCATCACGTCCAGGTTTTTTTTGTGTTTTCCGAGAAGCTTTTAATGCACCTGCAAATCTGTCATTTCAGCAGTTTTGTAATTTCTATACATGCCTCACTGTGCGGCGTCATGAACTTGGCAACAGCAGTAAATTTCAGTTATCCTAAACTGAAGTGAAGATTGAAACCACTATAAAATACATTAATATGCAAGAATAACAAAGTTATGCTCCACATCATCCAAATACGCTGCTTTTAGACATTCAGTAAATGAAGCTGACCATGAATCAAGCACTTGTTTGTGGAGCATTTAAGGTAAAAAGCTGGTAAAAGGAGATGTAGAGTGTATGTGGATGTTGTCCAGCATTTTGCCTCAGTGACAATCTGCAAATTCCTGATTTGTTGCAAGCGAGAATTTCTATGTTATATGTAGTCATTGCTCAGTAGCATTCACACTGTGCAGTGGAGTGAGATGGTGATTGTGAAATTTCTGACAATGTCAGAAGATCATCTGAGACACCCCACACACACACAAACACACATACACACACACACACACACACACACACACACACACACACACACACACACACACACACACACGCACCACTGTGACAACAGATGTCTGCAAACTGTTCTCGCTGTATGATATTAAATCACAGTTTTCCAGTGACATCAAACGATATTGTCACGACTGCTGAGTAAACTGTACAGTTTATTCTCACCTTTCGTATATGCAACCATATCAATAAGAACTTAACGCCCCTCAAAAGCATTAGGGTCCTTCTATCTTTGGCAGTCAAAAGAGGATAAATTATCATTCGCCAGCTTCACTTCAGTTCCATCTTTTCAGGTTATTGTCGTATTGCTCATTCCCCTGTTCCATACTCACTCAGTGTTGCAGAGATGTGTGACAGTAGAAAGGCTGTCCATAATGTTGTCCTTTTCAGTTTTGCTCACAGGCTGCAGCATCACTCCTCTTCTGCGGCATCCTGACCTCCCCTCGAAGCTTTCATTAATCATTTACTCTCTCCCGCTCCATCTCTCTCCCTCGGTCTCCCTCTTTCTTTTCCCTCCTGGATCTCTTGTTGCTGCTAATCCTTATCTCTTTTATCTTCCTCCACATCTCTTCATCTTTATATCTCTGTTGACTGCAAAATTACTACTCTTTGCCCCTTGTCTTCATGCTATAGGAGGGTATCATTGAATCAGCCATGCCTTCTCACGAGTTGTCATTTTCAAAGTTCGTATATTAGTTTCACTGTACTGTTTAACAGTAGGTATCTAAGCAGACACATGCAGTCTGCACTTGCAGCGGGGGTGAAACAATAGCTCAAATGAAGCATGCAAACACTGTATACTCCACTTTCAAACAGTTAATTCACTCACAGCTAGCTGGCCAACTCCCCTGCACAGATTCATTAAAACTATACTTTCTCTTAATGAAAATGCATCAGGGATTATTCTAGCAGAACCCGATTTTCCATATAAAGTGATTTGGCTATGATCCCATCGCTGTACCTTTTCCAGACAAAGGTGTGTGCATAAATAGCCCTGTTTTGCAGATGCTCTTCAATGTATAAAGGCTTCATAATCCTCACGGTTGTTTGGTCTCTTTTTTTTTTTCCCCCCTCCGTTGTTTTTCTGAAGCCCTGCATATAAGATGAATTATTCAGCATTGTAATGGGTCTATATTTGTCGTTGTTTATCTTGCCTCAGTGCCCCCACCACCCTCATCGCTGCCCCACCACCATCTCCCTCCCAGCCTCCACTTGTCTGTCTGTCTGTCTGGCAAGCGGGGCCGCTCTACCCGCAGAGGATGCTCCACTTTAATGAATGAAGTGAAGTCATTTAGCGGGGCTCTTAATGGCACATAAAGCCCCGCTGCTAGGCTTGATTAATCAGGGAAAGTGTTTGGCTGTCACACACAGGGCTGTCCTCAGCAGGGGCAGCAGCTTGATCACTGCGCTCTCTTTCATGGTGGGGTCCCTCTCTATTTTCGCCAGAGTTGTCAGGGGCCCGGGCTGCCGGCGCTCTCAGGCAGATCGCGAGGTCGCCTGGCATCACTAAAGACTGACCATGATGAGGACGATAATGTTGATGGCCGTGCCTCTGTGTCAGAGACAGGTGTCTGATCTGTGATTTCAGTGACGGTAACTCAGTCTCTGACGGGCGGATATGAACAAAGAGGAGTAAAGCAATCTAAACAATCCATATTTGTACCGCCGTCTTGCGGAGGAGAGCCAGTCACCTTGGGATACAGTTTCATAATCCAGAGGTGTAAATGCATAAAGGTAAAGCCGAAACAGGAGCTGCAGTGATAGATCAAAAAGCCTCTGCATTTGCTGATATTACTTTTCTGTGGGTGTTGGAGTATGTGCGGACTGATAAGTGACAGAAAAACCTCAGGAGAAAAATGCCAGACGAGTCTTGGAGTAACTTCAGGACACTGCCACGAAGCTTGGCCGCCTATTTTCCACACTGTAAAGCAAATTTGGAGGTTTTATATTATACAGGACTGTTCATAAAGCACTGTATAATATTAATGTTCCATCTATCTTTTTTTCCTGATTGTAAATGGTTTTATCACAAATGTATCTGCCCCAATTAGAAATAGAGCAGTACGGTTCATAAAATGACCATTTAGATATGGCGTCATATAAAAAAGCCATATTTAGACTTGATTTAATTTTTTTTTTTTCATAATAGAAAGTCACATTGGATGTCGAACGTAAGATATTTTACATGTCATGAAAAATGTTTTGCTCAGATAACAGAAGACTTAAAGTGAAGTGGTTCTAGTGGTGAAAAGGAACAAATAACAGTTGGTGCAAGCAATGTGTGGACAACAGGTCAGTCTCACATTTTTTAAAATGACAGTCTCTCTGAAGGGAATTTGGTGGGTTTTCCATTCTTTTAAGTGACATTTCTGAAAACCTTGGAACAATTAAACTGTTTCACTGTAAAGTTTGAAGACTTATTAGTTTCCATCATCTACAATAAAGACTCAAAGTACTGAACTATCCTGTCTACAGTCTGTTCCTCTTGCCATATCATTAACCTGAAACATTTCCCAAGAAGACCCGAGCGCTCCAGAATTGCAGCAGGCAAAAAAATGCAGCAGCTAAAGAAAACTATACCTCCTAAAAGCAAGCACATAAAGTTTCAGTCTTAGCGCTGTTGTGTATTGCATATGAGTGTTCAGTGTTGTCCCCACTTGACGTTTTTGTGGTCTTGTTCTCTTCTTAGCTGGTAGTTGTAATGGTCCAGATGTTGTCCAGTGGTGTAGACCTGCTTTTCTGTTGGACTGCTCCGCTGTGTTGTGGCCAAGACCAACAGACACTGACTCAGAACACCAGGTTATGGCGCACGCTTGTTTACTAGACGAAGAGACTGAGGCAAGTTGTGAAACTTGATGATTTTGGCAGAAGCAGATTGGAGTTGTCTTTTAGACTACATCAGGACAGTTGTTTTGTCTCACTGTGTTTATTATTGGAGGTTATACAGATGTTACATGTGACGACATTTTTGGAAATTGCATTTACGTTCCTCACAATGAGTTTCTAGATTTGACAATGAAATGATATGCCATACTCTCAATATATGGTATCATATGCAAATAATTGCAGCTTGTAAATAATTACAGAAACACTACACGGATCTTTTTGGAACCCCAGTTGCAATCATTATCAGAGAATGAGTTTTGCAACATTTTTATTTACATCTGCATTTAAAGGTTGACTGATTGTTTAGCAAACATTAACTTCACTTCATCTCAACACGACTGCTTTGTACGGCGTAGCTGCTCTGGTTTTTGTGGTTGCAGCTGTCATTGTCTGTGTTGCATCAGTCACATTTGCTGCAAACACAGCAAAGCGAAAAGTCTAAGAAATCCTGGCAGCATTTGCCAAATACGCTGCGTTAACATAAAGAACTGCAAAAGGGGACTGACTGAAGCAGTAAGACTGACTGAAAGACACCTCCTGGGTTATTTGATTAACCCACAGCACACAAGTGAAGCAAAGCATTAGAAGTGGTGCTTTAACTGGGACTTTTATCAAGCTGGAGTTTACTGCAGGGCTAAATTATTGTAAAGCGTTATTGCCATTTCATCTATGGCGAACTTGGAGGAGTCACATTATGTTGTATTGCTTTATTATTTTGTGTTTGTTCATTCAAAAGCAACATACTTCAAAGACGCTACAATTCTCAGTAGATACTTCACAGTGTCACTTTTACTAAAATTATTCTTCACTGTGAACACACAGCTGAGATTTAGGATGGTAATTTAGCCTTTTGTGGTAGGTAAGCATATCCAGGAGATAATTACAGTATATAACTTCCTGACAGTGACTTAGTTCAAGCCAGGATTACTTTTCCATTGTTATTACCTCTCACAGAGAGCTCATTGAAATTCATTTAGAAAAAAAGAAAAATATAATGAAATTCAGTATATACTCAAAGGCATACAGTGCTGATGTATCTTTTATTCTGTCCTTCTTCTATGTTATGTTTTTGGCACAGCGTGTAGTCATTTGCTTTTTCTCTACGAAAATGTTAAGAAGCGGGACTAGTTTAGCCCGGCTGTTTTTGTTGCAGGGTTTTGTGTTAATTTGCAGAAGGAGGTCACAGCAGGGTGCTTGGCTAACTGAGACACCGCTCAGTGAGAATCCTCAACATTAGAATATGAAAGTTTACAGATCTCACGAGTCCTCATCTTGGGGGCTCATCCGCTCGCGCCCATCACCTCCATCCTCCCCATCTGTCTTTTTTTATGCCTCTCTAATCCCCTTTCTTCTCTCCCGTCTCGTCACCAGAACCTTTCATCTCACTCTGTTGTGCTTCTGTCACACCATCACTCCCTTTCTCGAGATTTCGCTCTTTGTAATTCCGCTCCGTAGTGGACTTCGAGACGTGGCTGTGCTTCAGCTTCTGGCTGTTTCCTGTCACTCACTGCTGCCATTCAGTTATTGGTTACACCTTTGTTTACACTACTTAGGGAGCCAAAATCCCTGCACCTTTCAGAAAAAAAGATGCTCTATGTGTGCATTAAGGTAAAGTAATATATATAAATCTGCACTAGTATATCTTGTCTTAGATCAGAAAACCTCAGATTTAGATTTAACTTCACCACTTGCCTTGAACAGCATCCTGCGTTTAAAGGTTCTGATACTACAAATCCGATGAGCATTACCCAAACAGAATAACCGAGAGCTGCAGCAGTATCTCATGTACAGGGTTTACTCAGGGATATAATCATATTTCACCATAACCTGAGAATAGAATGAACCCTGTGCCATTGTTCAGCGTAAGAGGTCTGTGTGTAAAGCACTCCACTGAACATGTGTTTAACCTGTGTTTGACCCATTCATAAGAGACACCGCAGGTTAATCCCCGGTAGACGCAGCACAGAGGCTCTAATCTGCCGCTGTTCCTCCACAGTTGTTTCAACAAAACCACAGCACAGAATCTCAATTACTTTCTTCTGTGTGTGTGTTGCACATTTATTTGATCGCACTGTTTTTGAGGCATCTCAGGGAGTTTACATAAAATCCGGTTCATCGTTTAATAGTGTTTATCTCCTTAGTACAAATGCTAGGTTGCTCGAGCAAAGTAGTTATATCGACCCACTTTTAATTGAGGGGCAGGAATCATTTCTTGAAGACGAGATGAGCTGGTAGGACTGAAATATCATCGTCACTGAAATCGCAAACCCAAGAAATGTTCTGCTGGCATTATTTCATGAAGCTACATTGATGCAGTTTTCAAAACTTACATGAATGTCCTTAAAGGAATGTCCTTGCCACGATGTTTTGAGAAGTTCACTATTTTCAGCATGTTCAGTCTTTTTTTTTTTTGAGACAGCCCAAGTCTGATTGTGATGAAAGATTTCCACATCTGGTAAATTATACCCATCAGGCAAAGTCGAAAAGTCATTTCTTTGTGGTGTGCAGTTGATTAAAGCTTCACTTTGAATGTTGGTTGGTAGCAGAAAGAGCTGCCTGTTTTACAGCAAGAGAGGTGCAGTAAGAAAAAAAAAAAACATCAAAGATGGCTCTGTAGACAGAAAAAAAGAGCCGTCCAAGAGAGATGAGATAACTTTATTGATACATCAACGGGGGACAGCATCATCAAATGAAAAGCTGTTTACTTCACATTTTCTTTTTTCATTAACATCAAACACAAATTACTGACAAGATTGTAGTGTGTTAAATGGAGCCAATAAACATTTCATTGGAAAATATTAGGAGTGATAGAAGCTGTGTTGACATAAAGTTAATGACAGACGATTGACCAGGTGGGTGGGGATGTGTGGGAACCGTTTCACTGGAAATGCTGGTAAAAGATGGAGTTTCTGCAAGACGAGTTGAAGCAGAGGAGCCTAAAATGACACCAATCTATATTCATCTGCCTTTCATACCAGTATATCCTGCTCAGGATCGCGGCGAACGGCAGCCGATGCAGCTGACTGCAGGGGAAGGCAGGGCGCTTCCTTTGCAGGGCGCCACGCCGTCACAGGCCAGACACAGAGAGACAGATGGCAGCTTCCTCTGTTCCACACCGAAATGACACAAATTCACAAATATACATGTCTTCACATGTGCGAGAAGACAAGAGAAACCTGATAAAAACCTTTGCACGCTCAGGGAGGACTAAGGAACTCCACAAAGAAAGGTCAGCCATGTCTGGAATTCAACCGGGGATATTCTCATTGTGAAGTGAGAGTGCTAACCGCTACACCTAAACCGCCCCCTCACCCCGTCATATTGACAGTAAGGCTTCATTATTGGTAACATCGCAGAAAGAATAAGTGGCTGACCAAGTAGGATTGTAACGTCCAGCTGTAAGTAATGGACCAAGCTAGCGATTAGCTGACTACTACAGTGGATATGCAATCTGGACAGATCGCCACGCCATCACAGAACAAACACACAAATTCACATTCAAAATATTACATTCACATATTAAGAATATTTCAAATGTTATATTTGCTACTAAATCACGCATGAATTTAGGGCATTAAATTCTCACGGCATACTTGATTGTTCAGATTCTGTAATCATACATGCTGAACAAGACAACATGTCTGTTTAGGTTTCAGCTTGTATCCATCTCTTTCTGTGGGAACAGACAATTTCCTGCCACTGCCCACACCCAAATTTAATTTGTCCAAATAAGACAAATTTATTTAGATGAGAAAAAAAAAACAGCTATACACTGCTTCTGCTCTGCGGAGTAGAATAAGTACAGTTTGAAGGTCACATGCTTTAGAATTGTTTTATAATTATTTACTGAAAATTTGTGTCCGTTGCAGCATATTTTCATACCCTTTTGCTTCAGCCCCAGATCCTCATGTTCCACTCTGGAAGCAGGCGTGTCTCTGGGTTTCCTGGCCTTCATTCCACGATTAGAGTGAACATGGAAACAGTGTAAGCATGTCAGAGCAGGAAGCCTGTCAGAAACAAAGACAGAAAGTAAAGTGGATTCAGGTACTGTGAGGAAGACAGCTGGAGACATTGTTTGACATAAATTGAATTCAAAATAAATGTATAGGCACAAAAAAATGTTATTCACCTTCTGGTCAGATTTGAATGAATTAATGGTTGAATTAATGACTGAAATATATACATTCAAGTATCCAGGCGATGATGTTTCTCTAAACTGTAACAGGGGATGTGTGTTCCTCATGTCTGCTAAGGATGCTGTGATTAAAGGAACATTTTTAGAGCAGGCAGCTCAGTTTGTGGACGTACGGCTCTCTAAATACAATAAACAGCAACAAGCAACAGCTTCTTTTTTCACATTTTAGTTGTGCGTCTTTAGGACAAATGGAAAAGAAAGAAATTCTTTTCGTGGTCAGTATTTTGAAAGGTTTTTACAACGTTTTTATGTTTTCTTCTTTCTGCTGTATCGATGTTCTATGTTTCATTTTTATCTGACTGGCTGTAACCTTGCTGCCACTGTGGAGTGTGATAAGGGCTCTTGAACTTGAACAGGTGGATACTATGTATACTTATATATTTCTAATTTAAAGCTTCAAGCGAGTTAGAGAAGAGTTCTGCCTTTTATTGCCTATAGTCTCCAACAGCTGTTAAGAATACTATCTGAAGAATCTGAAAATGTTTCCGGCATTGAATCAAAAATCACTAGCTGGATTTCGACAAACGTACCGTTTTTCACTCAATTTCACCCCACTTCAGTGTCATGAAATAGTTTTAAATAGTTGATTGTGCTTCATTGATGAAGATAACAACAAGAATTGATTTTTTTTCCTGCTTATGTAACACTGAATGTATTTCCTATTCACATACTATTATAGCCTTGTAAATATTTCATATAGCAATGTCGATTCTCTTCAATAGTATAACTGCTTTTCCGATTCAAGGTAAAATAATCTGGAGCTAATCTATTATTTTGAAATCCAATCACCAAAGCCTGTGCCTGGTGTGATTTGAAGCTCTGCCAGACTTTGATCGCCATGGCAGTAAATTGATTAGCAGTGATCTACCGGTCTCCTAAATGCTGATCCTGGGAAAAACAGGTTCACGTGTTTGCTTTAGGTTGTGGTTGAACTCCAAGATGCTCTCCTCCTCCCCCCTCCTCCTCCTTCCTGATCTCATCTCTGTAGCACAGCTCAGCATCAACAGCTCCGGCTCAGTAACAAGGCAGCCTGGAAGCTGGTCACTGTTTCAGCCTGCTGCCTTCATTACGCTGAACTCAGTGTCTGACTGCTGGAGCTTGCTGGAGCTGTCTGCGCTTCTGAAAATTTACAGCCGTAGCCAGGATGGGAGGTCGGCTCAAAATACGAATTTAATTAAACAGGAGTCTCGGAATGCAAAACCTGCTTGAAATTCAAGGAGAAAGTTGAAGTTCCACCCTTTGTTCACCTAATCTTTCTCACCATCCCGCCTGGTTGAGATTGCATTTTTCTGTAGAATGGTAGGAATATTACAACACAAATTACAAGGATGGATAAGTAAGAAATGCTAATATTACTAATTACCTCTTTGTTAGTAATTTTGATTAGATTTCTGCTTTATTTACTCTTACCAAAAGTCACAGTTCGTACAACATGAGAAGCGAGTCGCAACTAGAATGTTTTTGTTTTTTCTTTAATGTGTCAGATTAAGCAGATTCTTAACCTTGAGCAGTCCCCATCCTCTATTGCTCAAACCTTTATCTGCGCTCAGGATTTGGACGCCGCCAGAGCTTCACATGTCGCTATCAGCGGGAGGTTCAGCTGAACAAGTGTGAACTCAGCAATGAGAGAGCAGCGTGGAGCGGTTCAGTGTTTTCAAAGTCTATCGTTCCTCTTCCAGATAAGTGGTAGTTTTAAGTTAAAGTTCAACAGATATTGAATGCTACCAAAGTGCCTTCTTTTACTGTTTGCTGCCTGCTTATCAGCTCTCTTTGAGCAGCGGTGACTGTTGGTGAGCGTTGGAAACGAGGAAGGAGAGAAACAACGATGCTTTTGTGCTGATATACTGTCTGTGTTGTTTTTTGCTTTGTGCATGTACGACTTTATGTTTAAGGTCGGAAACAGCAGATGAATGAGGACTTCTCCCCTCTTTTTTATTCTATTTCTTTCATCCTCTTTCCAAAGCTTATATGTAATACTGCATTTTTTTTTCTTTTAGTGAATCACCTTTGTCCCCTCTGCTGCCCCTCATCTGACCACTTCTCCTAAGTTTCCTCACTTACCTTTCCTCAGAGCTGTCTCTCAGTGAGGACCAAAGGTTGCATCTTAGAGCTCCTGTGAAATCAATCCTAGGTGAAACCTTTTAGTCTGCCTCAAAGGCAGCGACCATGCCAAGCCGTGTTTTGTAAGGTAATAGATAGCTCGGGGGATTCGGGCCAATGCATGCTGAGGACACACTTTCATTTCTTTATTTATTCTCACTGACACAATGGATTGATTCATGCAGCCCATCGGGCGCGTCATCATTGCGGGGAATGTAGTCGCTGCGGATACATGAGATCTTTCAGTGTTAATAAAAAGTTCTGTCCTGATGCCGCTGCCAGCTGACGTTGGGAGTTCACGAGAGAGAGTGACGGATTTAGACAGGTTGACGAGGAAAATGATGCACAACACAGCGACGGAGCAAGTTTGTTCCTCGAAATGTTCAGCGTTGTACAGTGCCTCAAAAAAAAAAAAAAAAGGCACATCTTTTATTCATGTTCAGTTGTCGAGGTGTCAAGAGTTTTGTCAAGCCTCTCATTGTTCCGTTAACCTTGTCCCTGCGATACGTTCTGTCTCAATCTCTTTGGTTAAACATTACTGCCAGGCCACAGGGGGGATGGAGAGATGGAGGGATGGAAAGAGAAGAAGGAGGACGGGAAGAAGGAGGTTTCCTTCATCCATTCATAATTAAACAAACATGGCCTTATTCACAGAAAGAGAGGGAGAGAGAAAGGCGGGAGGTGATGAGGAGGAAGAGAAATTCATAATGAAAGTGAGGAAGAAGAGAGGGGGGTGGCGGAAGCGGGTGGGTTCAAGCACACAGAGTACCTGTGTGTGGAACAGAAAGGTGTGCAGTCCATCATCTTCAGACAGGCAGACAGGGCTGTCTGGGGGGTTTATTTTTACCTCAGAATGGGAGTCTGGATCAGCCACAGCGAGCTGGTAGCACCTCTCACCGGGGGGCTGGAGGGCGGCTGCTGTCCTGATGTGACCACGTCTCAGGCCTCGCCATACGCTCACACTCAATCAGAAACAGATTCACCAAGACCGAAGCTTCCGCTGCATCACATGTGCTTTTCTTGTACATGCATTTTGTTGTTGTTCCATAATATTTAATCAAAATATCTATACTTGAGTTTTGGACCATTTATCATTCACCTTGCAATGTGTAGTAGAGAATATAACTGATACACAAAAATACACACTTTTTCCAATGCAGAATGTGCTGAGCAGCAGATCGGTGCAGTGGAAAGCACTGTGGCTTCACAGCAAATAAGACCCTGCTTAAACCCTGCTGACCTTTCTGTGCTGAGTTTGCATGTTCTCCCAGTGCTTGCATAAGTCTTATTACAGGTACTTCAGCTTCCTTGTACAAATAAAGGATGTGCTTGGAGGGCTGTTTGGAGAAGCTAAATGGCCCTTGACTCTTCCTCAGTCTTTCTCCAGTGATGTACTAGTAGCCTCTCCAGAGTTTATCCTGAATTATCTGGGATTTACTTTAGCTTCCCGTGACCTTTTACTGGGGGAAAAAGGTGTAGAAGACTGATGAATAGGTAGTCTGAGCCCAAGTCGGAATGTTAAAATGTAAGGATCTACTAATAATGCAATGCTTTCCACAAATGTTCCATTATTTATAACCCCGTGGAGGGACTATATGTTGTTACACTGCTTTAATCTTTAAATCTGCATGGTGCCATTAAGAGTCAGTGAGATCTGCTGTTGATCCTCTCTGGATCAATATTTATCTTGTATTTATAGACCAGTAGATCACCCCCATCCTCTCGTTTCCCAGACTGGTGCTAGTAGCACTAGAGACACACTGGGAGGAGAATTGATTAACAAATCAAGCCTGTAATTATTCCTGACTGTGATCAAAGCCATGAGAGGAAGTGCATGGAGAGCCCGAGTCACAAAGGTGAAACGTTGCACAGTGTGGTCCCACCAGACATTTTACTTTTATCACTCAGGTTGTTTGTTCTTTCATTTTTGGATTAGAAAAACATTGGATGAATGTCACAGTAGGTTTAACGGTGGCCGTGAGTGATTTTGAACATTTATAAATTATTTTAGTTTCTAAAGTTTCATTTTGATGTAGTTCTTGTCTCTTTCATCTTATTTTTTTATGTAATAATGGGAGAAATTTGAAATATAGAAGGAAAAATTGAGGAATCCATCCTCAAAATGAATGGAAAATGTATGTCTGTTCAAGATCTCTTGATTTATACATACAAAAATGTAATTTCTGTCTTTCTTTCTTACGTATCGTTAACGTGTTTGACTTACATTCACTCCGATGTCACTGTGCGGGTCTTTATTACCAAGCTGATCTGTATTCTTCTGCTGTGCTTTTATTTATGTGCAGGTTGGCTCTTTATGTTTATGAGTATCTGCTGCATGTAGGAGCACAGAAGTCCGCACAGACCTTTCTATCAGAGGTAAGACACAAAGAAGATCTATGTGTTGTCTGTGTGTGTGTATGTGCATGTGCATGTGTGCATGTGTGTGTGTGTCAGCTCACAGACCATGTTTTTTTATGTGTCCACTCCGAAGAGTGGTCTGACCCTCATACAATATGTCGAGTAAGTGTAGCAGCTAATTGAATTAGCCCGGCCTCGCCGTGCTGAGCCAACAGGTTAGTGCGGCAGGCAGGCTTTTTAACGCCAGTGTTGCATTTAAAGGGACGGGACTGGAGCCGGCGCACAGGAAGAGTTATGATGCCGGGGGAGCAGCTGACGTCTTCAACTGACATCAGTGTCTGATCGGCTCAACAGCTTTGTCTCAGTCAATCTCATTGTACCTCATTCTTGTCTTTTTTTTTTTTCCCCCCCCTCTTCCTTTCAATTCATCTCTTTGTGGTTTCGTCCTCGTCTGTCTCTCAAGCTTGTTCTCACTTTAAAATTTTCAGAGGTAAAAAGGTGACGGGGTGAGAATGAGGTCAGCTGATTATCGTGCCTGGCTGTAAATGATGGTAAATTACAATGTGAGAGACAGTGGCTGGAGGCTTGTTGTACATCGGCCAGAGGAAGAGGAGAACAAAGAAAGGAGGATGGAAAAAGGTTACATCATCAGTTGGCACTAATTCTCATCACTCTGACTTAGTGTGTGTGTGTGTTTCGCGCACATGAGTGCACACGCGCACACACACTGTCTCTCTGACACCCTTCCCTTCCTGCCATGTTCACTCGCTCTCTCTTCCGCAGATGTTGGCGATGAAAAGGATAGGCGGTGTGATACTCAAGTGGGGGTGAACATTAGCAAAGAGTGCAACAAGTATACACACAGCTCGCTGTACACAGTTCCCGTGCAGACATATGTGTAAACTTGTAGGGTAAACAACACACTAGAATAGCACGCTTCCTGAACTACTGGGATAGAGCAAACTGTAAAAGGGCCTCTTATCCACTTTCACTTTACAGTGTGTCCTCAGGAAGAGGGAATAAGAAGAATGATGTCTCACCGTTCAGAGCCAGGCATCTAAATTTAAATACCAGATTAGCTCAGAAGAAACCAGCCAAACTGACTGTATGGTGTCAAAATTAGGACTTCCATTTTAGCTGAATATATTCAGAAACAAAGTGAAGAGTAGCAAAAACAAGTTTGCACAACAGCGCCGCTTTTCAACACGCAGCCTGCATCTGCCAGTAATCATGCTAAAGGAATCTCTCTGTAGCATGGTGGAGGTAAATGAAGGAACCTCTTGGGAGTGCAGAACACAAGAAGACCGGATATGTGGGCACAGGCTTTGCTTTTTTTTTTTTTTTCCCTCCCTATGCTTTCCAGATGAAGCGAAAATAAAAGAGCGCACTCAGATGTGTCCTGACCTGAACTTGTCTGTAATCTCATGTAGGCTAAGTTCCAGCCAATGAAATTTGAGATACTTGGGACGTCATACCGTCCTGCATTTATTTTGTACCATTTAAACAACCGAGAGGCAGAAAAATGGTGTTGTCATGATGTGCTCCGCGGCCGGCCGGCTATAGTGTTTCAAATTAACCAAAGCATTTACTAGAACTGCAAACCTAGACTGAAAGCATGTGGAGCAAACAAACTGAGGCAGTTCCTGACCCTCCACGGCAAAACTTCAAAGCAAGGCATTCCTTCTAAAAGTCAGTGTGTCTGATGTGCAGCTGAGGTCAGGACGCTCTGATTGAAAGTGCAGTGATTCAGTTTTTCCTGTTATTTTAGCGCTTGTTCACGCTGTCGGTCGTGCACGTTGCACAATAGTAGTATTCTTTAACCCACATGAAATATGTCAGTGAAAGCAATAGAAAAAGATGAACGTGAGGTCGCAGTTAAAGTCGCAGGGTGATGTAAGCTTGTTGATAGAGACGCAGACTAAACACCAGTGTCACAGTCTGATAGCAATAGTCTGCCTGCTGCTCACAGTTGTTGTTCAGGCTGTGTGTGTGTGCATGTGTGTGCATGTGCGTGTGTTCCTTAGACATTGTGTGCACAGATAAATTGTCTCCGCTGTGGGTGATGTCAGCAATCACTGACCTTGATAAAGGTGTAAACGCACACGGGTTCTCTGAAGTGCCGCTGTGTCTGAAGCCCTCCAACCGTACACCGTTTGTTGATTCTCACTGCTGGAAGAGACCAATACTGACGCTCTGACTGTTCAAATGCTGCTTAGAGACGTCGCCTGCACACAGTGACCTGTTGCAAATCTGGACAGGAATCATATTTGCAGCTTTTCAGTGACACACACACAGACAAAGCAATGAATGCTCAATGAATTGAAGCGTGAATGCAGCTCAACCAGCGTACAGTTTCTGCTTTAGCTTCACAGTGATGGTCCTCCAGCTGCACCACAAATATCAGTGTAGCTTTAGAGTGAGTGAGAGTTTTGGAAAGGTATGTGTTTTCCAGTAGTAGTACAGTACTGTAGTGTAGTAGAGTTTTGGCTGCACTTGCTCTTTTGTTTATGCATAGGATTCTAAAATCTACAGGCTGGACTGGTCTTCTATTTTTTACTCTCCAAAATTTGCCAAATAGAATGTGAGTTATGTGAGTAAGACCTGCCCACAGTGTCTGTACAGATTAAGCATAAATAACAAATCCATCAATCAGTGGGCATTCTTGTGATAATTCTCTCTTCAAAAATCATCTAGTTATACAGTAATCCTAGAATAACAAGCACCAAAGCAAAGATCCCTCAGTGACATGCAAAAAAGGTACAGTAAACGAGTTTCCCGCCTTTACTCGACCCAAACCCTCTACCTTCCCCGTCCGCCCCGCAGTGACCCAAACTATCAGATGGGGTCAGGACAGGGTCAGCACACAGAGGAAAGGCTTCCAGCCCAGTACACATCTCATTCCCCCTCACCTGACTGGGGAAATCCCAGTTTTTCACCACTTTCAATGACATCCAGTATCGTACCTGAAAGGAGAAGAGGAGCGTTTGAAAAACGTTTTCCGATAACGACAAAAAAACTAGTCTTGTCTTGATCTTTTTTTTTTTCATGGATGAAACTAGTGAGTGAATGAAACTCATTTGCCACAGAAAGGCAGATAATATTTTGAGAAGTCGACTGCATCGACTGATTCCGCTGCTCTGTGTGTTTCATATCTCTGACCTCATCCTGAAGGAAACTGAGGAAACACACACAGACGTTGACGCACACACACTTTCATATACTTGTGAACTGACAGGCTCTCAGGCACACATAAGCCCACTTATCCACTTATGAATCTCTGGGAATCACAACATAATTACATAATAGCATGTCGTATAAGAATTCCCCTGCACCCGTTTCAACCTTATAAAGCAGGTAATTCAGATGCCAGGCGTATTTTTATGCTCACCATGTTTCTGAAGTGTCTCATTCTCTCTCTCTCTCTGTGTGTGTATGTGTGTGCGTGTGTGTGTGTGTCTGTCAAGATCCGATGGGAGAAGAACATCACATTAGGAGAACCTCCGGGGTTCCTCCACTCATGGTGGTGGTGAGTGTTTTTCCAGCTAATTTTTCTCGATACATTCTTCTTAACGTTGCTTTTCATGACTCCATCACAGAAATCACAAAATAAAGTAGTTTGATGTCTCTCCTGCTCCACTTTTTATTTATCTTTACTTCATTAATGATCTACAAAATTATTTTTATCAGTTTGTTGCTTGGAAATTATATAACAAACCTTAACTCATCATGCAGTGTTGACAAACCAAAAACGACTCTGTCTTCATGTCAGATTACAATACATCTGATATTGGGCATCGTGTTGATTTGTTCTGTCAGATTTTGATGTTTGACTTCACTTGCCATTCTCAAAGACTGTCTTTCTGTGTGTTGTAGTGTTTTCTGGGACCTGTACTGTGCGGCTCCTGAAAGAAGAGACACATGTGAACACTCCAGCGAGGCCAAGGCCTTCCATGACTACGTAAGTCTGCCTTTATTCATTTGCTTATTTTACTGTTTCTGACTCATCGGCGCTCTCAGATTTCTGCAGAAGTAAGAGCTAGGAAATAATACATACAGTATTGAACACATAGGCCTTGCATAGTGAAATATTAACAATTTAGTGCCTGTTGTCCCTGTGCTGGTAGCTGTAAACCCACTCAGCGGTTTGTGTCACATTTTAGGGACATTTGCCAGTTTCATGACAGCATGAGTGAACAGGCGAGTTAAAGCCGCCAGTTATGAAGATGACCTCAAGACCGTAATTTGGTGTAATTAATGACTTAGATTAATTGATTTGTAGTCATAATGAGACTTCTGAACTTTTGACCACAACACATTACATTACAGTGTTACACATCTAAATTGATCATGGCGTTAATGCATTACATTGCAGTGCATTAGCATGAGGGTATCATCACGTTAATGTGGCTGCGGGAAAAAAAAACATGGCAAATTATTTTAATTCTGTTTTATGAAATAAATTTTGTCACTGAACTGAACACAGTGAGATGATTTCCTAGTTTCAAAATGAAATTACTTTTGTAAATTCAAACAGATCTTTTTTCATTTCAAAAACGAAGTTCGTATTTTATACTAATAACTTCTGTGCTCACCGACATTGATGTTTAAAACACTTTATTGTCTTCTAAAGACACTTAAAAACAACACATCTCACCAGCATCTCACGGTGAGTGTTTCATCTGCAGTGGTGTCAAATGTTCTTCTGGTTTTGATCTTTAAAGTGTGTGATAAAGTGTAGCGAGCACGCCGCACTGCTCGGGGTTCCTGCACACAACTTGCATTGAACTGAAGCACAGCAGCACAGCCACATCTACTATTGTGATCGCATTATCCTGAAGAGCCGGCTGGGCAGGAAGACATCAGCCCGCGTGGTGGAAACATTGTTTATTGCTGTGTTTTCTCAGTGTGACTCCACTTCACTGCTGTAATTCCCGCACATGGAGGCATGAGCTGGTTCAGTCACGCGCCATCCAGTAACTGGAATACGGTGAGCGGTGCCAGGGCTCTGAAGGTTTTAGATGAACGACTGACTAAGACAGAGAAAGTGTGGCTCCCCTCCTCTCAAGGTGTTTGTGTGGGCGAGCGGGGGGTCTTCTCTCTCCTGCTTTTTATGTTGTTGTTCTCCCTCTGAAGCCAGAAGTCTGATTCATCAGATTTGTCTGTACGGTGGTTTATTGAGATGTATTGTTGGAAGTGCACAGGCCAGGGGTTTCTGCCTACCCCAGCAGGATCTCCTCTCTCTCCTTTTCTGTGGTTTGCTCCCTCTTTCCCTAAAGCTTGCAATCCTGCAGAACTGGTGGGGGGCTCTCTCCTCTTTTATCTCCTTGCAGTAGCTGTGTGTGTGAGTGTGTGTGCACGCGCATACATAGGTGATGCTGCTGATGCCAGTGATGATGATCAGGGTGATGAATAGGCACTCCGAGGACGAGGCAGCAATGCAATGATGTCATCCGGCTCCGGGGAAGGGAGCTGGAGGGCAGTGCGACCTCCGCCTGGAGACAAACACCGAGGAGAGGAGCGAGGGGGGGGGGGGACCGATACATTCGCGGAAAGAAAGGGGAACTAGTTAAAGACAATAAAAAGTTGGATGCTCCTCCCTGATTGACACCCTTATCCGAAACATGTCTAAAGACTGAAAAACAAACAAACAAAAAAAAAATTCACTCTCTAATTAAATCTCATGATAGTCGAGATGACAACAACAGTATCGTGTTGTTTTGACTTACCCGATCAAAATCAATTCAATTCACAAATCATTCAGAATAAATCTTAACGTCATTAGCAAAGGCCACCAGCAGCATCTTATTCTTACATTTCCTGCAGGGATGTAATCAGAGAATTATAATTAGAGCAATTGTAATTAGACCAAGGTCACTTTCAATCAACTGCTCCAATGCTGCACTGCTGCTCAGATCCAATCAGAGGTACTACCCACATATCTGCAGCTCAATTATAAAAAAAAAAAAAAAAAAAAAAAAATGAAGGGACAACTGCGGTGGACGTCGTCGGAAAAAAGTAGCACGCCTTAATTTGATGCTTGTGTCTCTCTTTCAGTCTCCTGACTTTGAGACTGATGGAGATTTTAATCAGACATTTTCATGGTAATTATTTTCAGATAGCTAATTACCCAGTGAAGTCCTAATTAATGCAAAGGAGATGTAAGAGTTCATTCGCATCATCTTTCTGTCCCTTTCCTTTGATAATTGATGGCATTGTAACAAGGCCTTTGACTTCATTCGTGCATCTATTCCCGTTTTAAACTGCTGTGTCTAGAGACAGTTGGTTTTTGTGAGAGTGTGATTCAAACACACAGTTTCATTTGCGTTTTTGTCTGTCGAGACTCGTGTGAGGGAGATGGCGATCTGGTAACTCAGTGTGTGAGGATGATCTTCGAGGACATTTATACAGTAATCTAATGTTAAAAAGGAAAGACAGAAGAGACTGATGAACAAAGTGAACAGCGATGCAACACTATTGATTTCCATCTGCAGACGAGGCTCTTCTGGCATCAGAAAAGCAGTTTACAGTTCTGTTAAGTGCTTTGTAAATTGTCTTCTCTAAACCAAACGAGTGGTTTCCATTTGCAGTATCCCTCCCATAGAGTCGCTGAAACAAGTTATTTTTAAATTCCTGTGTTTGGCCTGGTAATGACTTTTCAACGGGGAAAATTAAAATGGTCAGAATAAACACAAACACTGTACAGGTCTAAATTTATATTTGCAACATTGCAAACATGGATTGTTTCTGCAAGGTTTTTATGAAGTGAAGGTCATTAAATGAGAATGGTGTGAAAAAAGACTGATGAATTGGAAACATTAGGGGAGTTTGGGAGAGTTTGACTCTGACCTGAGCTCCTCCAGGACAGATGCCTGACTGATTCCAGAAGATTATCAGTGTCTGACAGTTGTACTGGTCGTGCTGTGAAGCCGACAGATAAGAACGAGCTTTAACTGCAACAGGTCTCTGGTAGAAAAAGTCTCGTGTAGGAAACAAGGATTTTGTTAAGAATGAAATCAATTTCTTGAACATTATGTTGAAGTGCTTTTTTTTATTAGAAGGTACCATGTTACTGGACTTTAATCTACCTTTGACTGATTTGTGAGTGTGTGAACCTGTAATAAATTCTCTTAACGAAAAATAATAATACCAAAGCTGTGAAGTCAAGTGGGGAATAATTATTTTAATTAACGAGTCTGCCATTTATTACATCAATAATTTAATTCATTAAAGGTGAAATGAATTACCGGTGGATGGAATATGTACATATGCGGTATAAGTTGGAGTACATTAATGTCTCCTGGCCACAATAATTTTTAATGCAAAAACTGAAATGAAAAAAATAATCAAATGACATACAGTTGCAGATTTCTCAAAACATTTGAATATAATAAAATAATGTTTGTGCTCATTTTCATTAACAGTTAAACTGCCTTTAGAAAAATACACATAAACTGAAATATTTGTTTTTTTTTTAATTAAACTCTTATTTCATAAGTTCCAAAATACAGTGTTTTAAAATGTAACAATGTTTCATAAGATCACATGCTATTATTATTATTATTATTATTATTAATTTTTTTTTTTTTTTTGGTAACCAGTCTGTCATTACCACAGTGAAGTTTTAATGTGGAAGGTTTCAGTGTTTATTATTTTACAGCTAATCGCCAAAACAAATAACCTTTTCATTGATATTCAGTTTTTTTTTTAATGCACATTTTAGGTTTATCCAAGATCCGAAGTGTGTATTGTCATATCCACAGCTTGGGAAAAAGCTGAAGCAAAATATGATTTTAAAGACATCCGATCAATACAGGCCACTGGAGTGGAGCTGGAGAGAGGAGCAGGGTTGTGAACTGCTCTTCTTGAATTACACTCACTTAGATTCTTATGTGAATTTTTTTCAAAACTAAACAGTCAGACTGGGAACTACTGTTTTAAGATGTTGCTAAATTGGTAAAGCTGCAGGGGAAGAAATAAAACAAAAAAACAAAAAACTAAAAAAACCTTGTGATCGCACCCCGCTGACTGTATGTACAAGGCTAAATAACTGAAGACGAACAAAGACTATGACAGATGGACGGAGTGGAGATGGAGCAGACGCGGAATGTGCAATAGACAGCCAGTCGTGTTACGGGGAAGCATTATAGCGCGGGGAGCCTGGTATCAATGTATGGTATCGCTGTGGGAGATAGCAGGCACACAGCAGTTAGAGGGGAAGAAGAGATCAAGAGGCAGTGCCAAGAGCAAAGCCCCTTTGATAAGAATGGCCCGACTCGGGCTGCCAGATCCAACAATCATACTCTTCCCACTCACGGATGGAAATGTATTCACACCGCTCAATTTAACAGCGCAGCACATGCACCGCCATTATAGTAAAGCTGGGAGATACACAGATTTGTAAATATGTAACAACATGCAGGACCACTTGGTTCATTTGCATACTGAGGCGCTCTTAGTGTTCGATAAGCACAAGCGCACACATGCTCTGTCTGAGAGACGCTGAAGGACAGAATTAAACTCCTATCGGCGATGGAAAACACGGAGTGTAAAGTTCAAGGGTGTATTATTACACTTAGGGACACAGGTTAATTTAATTTATCCGAATAATGTAGGACCAGAGACGCTGCATGTTCCTTCCTTTTTGTGCTCATCTTGATTGAGCCACTGCTTCATAAAACGGCTGTTTGCCTCATTCCACTCTCCCTCTATCGATGTTGTGTAAACTTAGCCACACAGTTGCACATAATACTTCCAAGAAATCTGCAATAAAATGTGGTTATGTTGCGATGATTAATAATTAATGTTTAATTCCACAGTAGCACCGCCAGGGTGGCAGTATGAGCTGACCTTTTCCGGATCAAATTTCAACTTGTACCCAAGAAATATCAAAACAAGAAGTGCAGATTGCCATGAAATTCACTGTGTTTGATGTGTTTGTCATAATTCCTGCTCCATACTTTTCTTGCGTGCCTATCCAGCACACGAGATTTCTTTGTCTTTGTAATTACACGAGCTTTAATCAAATTGTTTTGTTTGGAACATGAAAAAGATGGTATTGAACAGATATTTAACGCCGATGCTCTTTTCTGACTGAAACAGTCTGGGTAAGTGACGGTGAGAAAAGAAGAAAAAAAATCCCACCTCAATTATCCACTTTAATAATCCTATTTCCTTGCTGTTATGTTTTTGATTGCACAGAGAAAGCTTTACAAATGTAAGGCTCAACCATATGTCAGGTTCCATTCATCTTCCTGAAGAAACACTTGTCTGTCTGCACACACACACACATCAAATGCATGTTTTTTTGACAGTGCAAAGAAACTGGCGTGCCTGTTTAAAACCCACACAGTGGAAGAACATGCAAACTCCACACAGGAAGAATGAAACCCCTAAAGAGAGGAAAAAAATTGATTTACTTATTTACAAAGATGTGTTTCCCTCCTCTGCTCCCCTGCTCCTTTTCAGTGATTCTAAATTTTTTGAAAATAATATACTCTTGAATACAAATCCAGCAAAATGTTCAGCATTTTGAGTATCGTAATTACTAACTCTGAGAACAAAGCTTTGGGTGACTGATCACTGCAGTGACGAGACAAACCAGAATTTAGTGGATTTCTACCGTCACCTCACTTTGTTTGTTTGTTTGTGTACTTAGTTACAGATGTAGAAAAGCAGAGTGGACAGAGACAACCTAGAAACAGAGACTCTGTTGGCTCCAAGTATTGTGGGTAACAAGCTGATTCCAACCAGTGGAGAACCAATGGGGGTTGCAGAGACCCCCAGTCTGTTTCCAGGGAAACAGCACTTTCTCCTCCTCCACCTCCTCCTCCTCCTCCTCCTATCCCTCACCCCCACCTCTCTCTCTCGCTCTGTTTCCATCCATGTCTCCCTATCTCTCTCTCTTCCACCCTGTTCCTTCCAGGCGGCGTTGAGGAGGAGGGAGACGTGGAGGTGACTCACTGTAACATCATTGCCATGGCAATGAAGAGCGAGCCAAGCGGAGAAGGGAACGAGGGGAGAAAAAAGAAAGGGAGTTTCCATAGGTTGAGCACAGTGAAAATGGTGTTCGTGATCTTTCAGCAGTGTTTTAAAAAGCAGGAGAAATTTCTTTGTTTGAGTGCATACTGTGTGTAGTGCTGCTTATACCCAAAGATTTTATTTTCCAAAGGAGAAAAAAAAAAAAAAATCGAAGAAACATTACAGTTTCCCGCTCTGCTTCTCCAGCATCGCTCTCCTGTGCTTGTCCCCTTCACTCTCTGTGCACGGCTTCATTCCGTCTCCCTCACATCAGCATTTTTTCCCCTCTCCTCTTTGTTCCTTCTGCCTATCTCTGCCCTTGTTCTCCCGCTTTCCACATTCCTCTTTATGTCTGCTGCTTCCTGTCTTTCTTGGCCTGTTGCACGCAGCCCTGCAGCCTCCGAGGAGTGTGTTTCCCAGCGGCGTGTTACGCTGAGTCACGTCACATGCATGTTTAGACACGCCGGGATGGAGCATTTACGTGATGTTGACATACGCTGCGCCGCGTCGGGCAGGAACTGCGATGAGAGCGGAGGGCAGAGGTTAGCTGAGGACAGGAAAAAGCAAGATGGTGTGAGAAGAAGTAAAAGTTGCAGGAAGCCTGTGGGATGCAGCCGAGCACTTTCTGTGAGTGCAGATATTATTATTGATTATGTAAATAAGGGACTTTGTCAGGAGCATCTGTTATTTGTCTCCAAGTGTCTGACGAAACAAGATATTACTGTCTGAGCTTTTACGTGTTCGTTGCTTCAAGAACATTTTACAGTGTATTTTTGCAGGAGGAGAAAAAAAACTTTAGGGTTATGACTTTTTTTTTTTTCACTGAAACATTGAGTCTTCCCTGACCCTGCAGGGAGGAAAGTTATAGAAAAGCTGCAAAAGTTTACACAGCCGCGACCTCACAGTTTACACGTGTGTCAGGGATGATAGTGAATCATCCGGAGGCTGAGCTGCAGAAGTAGCAGCTAAAACTGCACCGAGAAAGTAGGAGGGCAGGAGAAAATGCTGACACGATCAAACCGGAGCGTTATCTCTTTGACCCCAACTAACCTCAATGATTTCTTTTTTTTTTTTTTTTTTTTTTTTTTGTTGCTGTTATAGACAGCCATATCCTTATCTCCCGGTGTCTCTTATGTCTGGCTTCATAGCACTAGGACAAGTACAAGATGAGACAACGTCTTCCTCATGCTTCGCACCAACCTTTCAACCTTTTTCTTTCACTATGAGCAAATAGCTGCACAGATCACACAGTTCAGAGATTCAGATATGGAGGCCTTGTTGAGATGGTTCGGACATGTGTTGAAGAGACATGGAGAAAATATTGGAGAAAAGTCTGAGTCGGAGGAATGTGGAGATGACTTATGGATTTAGTGATGGATAACATGTGGACGGGTGTAGGAGTGAGGAGATAGGGTTAGATCTGACGTGGTGACCCCTGGAGGGAGCAGCCAAAAGACGAAGAAGAAGAAACGATTGGATTGAAGCTCACATAATCCATACATTTGTATTAACAGTGATAAAAAAAAAAAACACCATGATGAAGAGTAAAGTTAATTTAAATGCCCCTTGTGTGTTGAGTCCATCTGTGTTGTTGAACCATGAACGATAGTGACGGCAGATGCGTTTACACCCCAGCACCACCGTGGCTATCACTCTCTAGTCTGTGTGTATCTGCCAGAGCATCAGCGTGTGGCTCCACCTCTCGTATTGTGCGGCTCCTTGCAGCCTCAGACATGTTTACAAGAGGTCGATAATGACATCAGTGATAAAAGAAAACGGGGCGAGTGGCCTCCGTCTCTGTCGCCCCGTGTGCAGTTGATATCGCCCTACCTGTTATCGCCCGGCGAGACCGGGTAGATTAGCGCCGTGCTGCCATTTACCAGGTAATCACCTGTAATGTTACACTAGAGAGGGCCTGGGTGCTGCTAGGAATTCTGTGGTGCAGGATAATGTGCTGCAAGCGCTGATGGAGATTACGAAGATTATGAAAGAGTGAGGCGGGGAACTGTGAGGGCCTAGGATGTTGTGCCTTATTAAAAAGAAAAAGGAAAACACTAAATTCAGAGGAGAGAAATTAGCCTTTCATTAGTTTATACACACAAAAACTAATTTCCGCTCCTCATATCCGTCATGTCCCCCGTTTTCCTCTTTGAAGTCGAGAGTCCACCAACCATTGTGTTCACACTTTTAGTTATTAAACAGACTCCTTTTTTGTTGTTGTTGATTATTTATCAGCATGACAAAAGCTGCTAAACATGTTTGACTTCTAGTTTTTCTTTACACTTGCACAGCACTTTCAAATCTGATCCCTCTCCTCCTACATTGCCAAATCATTACAGCTTTTACTGAGAAACTAATAAGATAATAATGAGGCATCACAGTCGCACTCAGGATCAGGACTGATGCTCGTGTTAATGCATCCAAACAGCGATCAGAGCCAGCAGCAGCGATGTACAGATAGACACCATAATGTCTCAAAGTGTTGCACATTTGTTTGCTTTCTTCTTACTCAGCTTTTCATATATTTTGATTCTTTGCTCCATTAAATCAAGCTTGAGGTTAAATGGTTTAATCTCTTTTAAATTGAGTATTTGTATTTTATCATTTTGTCATTAATATTTTCATATCAGCGTTTAAACCTTTGTATTTGCGAGTCACATCTCATAAACCTGAAATGTGCCGTTGAGGTAATCTCTGAATATCTGAAACATGTGTCCAGTAAATTTAAATTGTGACTCCACTTGGTTTAAGGGACTTGAAGTTAAACAGCAGAGGTCTGGGATGGCGCACATAAGACTTTTTTCCACTTTCTGCTGTCTTGTTCTGGTGAACCATATAGTGTGTTTTTGATAGAAATGCGAGAGGGGGATTTTAAAAAGTCAGTTTCGATCAGAAGTTTGTTGATCAGTCTTGCCATGAGAGACTGTGAATAATGCGTAGTTAAAACCAGTCCATCCACATCTCTGCGCTGCTAGCCCACTTTCTCTTCTCTTTTTGTACGTCTCCCCTCTTTTCTTCCCTGACAGACTTTTCTTAAATCTCAATTGTGTAGTTGTGCTTTTGACAATGGCTGACAGGCCATAAAGCTATATTCTGCACATGCATATACGCTAATGCAAAAATCAATCTTCTCATTGTGTTTCCGCTCTCACACTTTAATGTGCGTGTGTGAACGCGTGCTTGTCTTGTTCCAGCGTGCATGTGGGTTAGAGAGAGAGAGAGAGAGAGAGAGAGAGACATGCAGAATGGTAGCATCTCTCCTTTCCACTCCTCCCCCCGCCTCAGTTCTTCAGGAAGTGGACTAATGGCATTTTAGCGGATGGAGGGAGCGGGAAAGAGGGAGAGAGAGAGGAGGGACGGAGTTCCTTCCTGGGTAGCGTGTCATTCGTAGATCCTGAATTACTCCGAGTGGCCTTGAGACTTGGTGGTAACCCTTCCACACCCCAGACCTCCCCTGCACCCAAAGCTCACACCGAATGACAAGTCCCTCGACTTGTTGCTGAAACGTCATCCTACTGTGTCAGACATGTATGAGCACTTGTAAAGGTGTCATATTAAAAGATATATGTAAAAAAAAGTAATATTTACAGAACTTTCTGGTGACTAATATATCATCAGTATTTGCAAATTATGCTGTATTAATGACGATGCATTTCTACGTGTTTCATACCTCTTTATGCGGCACCAAATCCTGACCCCTTATCACAGCTGTTTTCCCTCTGTTAATTTTTGCCCAACAATGGAAAGAGATGGCAACACAGGCACTGCTATTGTAAACACTAAATGAAATGTCGCACGTCACTTGCAATTTCCAGGTGTGCGATAGAAAACTTGCTGCCATGGGCTCGCGTATGAATGAGGCAAAATGAGACGGAGCTGATTTGCGTGACTGTGAGAGACAGAGAGGTGGAGAAAGCAGACAGCAGCCGATGCAGGTTGAGAGAGAGAGAGAGAGGAGAGAGACCTCTCTCTCTCTAGGTAGACACAGACAGCTTTTTGAGATTCCACTCACGCATCTCTGAGTGTCTCTCAGTCTCTGCAGTATTGAATGAAAATGACTCCCCACCTTCACACACACACACACACACACACACACACACACACACACACACACACTAGCTAGGGACACAATCTGTAAACATATAAGGATGAAAGAGTTTGCAAGTTATCTCATTAGGTATTACTGGGCCCTTTTAGTCTGATGGGATTAGTGTACTGTGAATGTAGTATAGAGAAAGTCTGATTAAGTTGTAAAGTGGCGAACGGCAGCGTAATTGAACTTAATTTAAATGTCTGCAGTTCCTTCAATGGATTTTTGCAAATATTTTCCCCTGGAAGACGGCATGTTTTTATCGTTTTACTTCCATGTGAAGCAAAAGAAAAGTGAGGAGTTGTAAAGTGTGTAAGCTCTGATAAATAAAATAAACAGAACTGCAGTGCCTGTTTCTGTCCTCATTCAAATCTTTGCTTTAAGAATGCACAGTCAAACTCAAATTGTTATTGTTGCTGACGCGAAACATGCAGATTTTTCTTCTATGTGCGTTGAGTTGTTCCCACAACCGGAGGAAAAAGAGACACGTCGACTGTCATGATCCTTTACCTCTGCAGCTCACATGAGAATATATAATGTTCAATCCTGAACATCTGTATCTATTTACGTATGCTTTTTGAGACACTGATCTCATTTCCCCTCCATTTGGACATTATGCTTTAAGGAGGGCGCATTAGTGCACTTTCGGTGTTGTTGTTGTTGCGGCGTGCCTTACTGTATGTCATGTTGTGTATGTCTGGCATACTGTAGTGTTCTCCAGGAGGGAGGTATTTTGAATAATTTATGCAACAAATGGGTTTGCCAGGAGATGCAGGTGTTCATCTGAGGACATGCGGGGGCCGATCCACCGCCTCGGGTTTCATCACAAACACCTTTAAGTTAGAGCGGCGGTCGCCGCAATGTAGGAACGGTCGTACACAGCAGTGTGCAGAGAGCAAATCACTGATGTCAAATAATTCACAGTTTTCGATGTGACAGGGACAATACAGTTGATTATTTAAAGGCTTATGGAAAATAAGACAAAAGTGGTAAAGGACATGGGAGGGATGCTTGTGTCGCGTATCTCACTCTTCCTAAAAGTAAAACCGCACAACAAGAGAAAGGTAGATGTCATTCAACAAATGAGAATTTCCTTTGTCAAATAGTCTGACTCCTATAATGGCCCCCCTGCTATTTGTTCACAAATTGAATCTGCAGTGAACTCTATCGGATGAAGTGCGGTGGAAATTAGCAGCAGTCGTTCATTGTGTTTAAACTCAGTCAGAAATAAACCTTCGCTGAGGCTGTACTGACAGTTACACTCACACAACACAGTGTAGAATAAAATAAAATGAAAAAAAAAAACCCCACCTGCTCAATATTTCATTGTTCCTCTCACTTAGCCCTGTCAGAGAAGTGTAAACATTGATGTGTGAGAGGTGCAAATGATAGACTCATTGACAGTGTGCAACAATCTGCTGGGCTTTTGTGTTCGCAAAGGTTAAGTGCTGGAATATGTTGAGCTTGGCTGTGAATCTGAATTAAAACACAACTGGCAACTAGGAATTAATTCTGATTCAGAGATACTCTCTTTTATGTATAAATCAAAACCAGCATCATCTCCCTGATCGCCGTGTTGTTGTAGCGAACGTTACTTTCTCCTGTCTGTAATGATCCATACGGCAGCTCAGAAAGGCAATGAGCATTACTGGGCGTCTCGTAAGCATGTTTAACAACATGGTATTGTGATGAAGGTCACATTTGGGGGGATACGAGTTTGTGTGATTTGACAAAATGTTGAGCTTTATCATCTCACACTTCCCAGCTGTGTGGAGGCCAACAGTTCGACTGAAGAGTCTTCATGGAGTCTGGTTACAGGGACGCTGCTGTGCGGCCTCGTGTTGATGTGTTCAGCTCTTCACTGTGAGAATATCCCCAGGATTTTCTGGGCTTATTGTTATTGTCGTTCTGCGCTTGAGGACCTTTGTGGGTTTCTCATAGACTCCAAAATCAGACAGTGGTGTAAATGTGTGTGAGAGACTGTTTGACTGGCATGTTCAGGGTGTACCCCGCCTTTTACCCGTGAAGTGGCAAGAAGATGGAGATTTACAATATATATGTTAATTTTCCACAAATACAGAATGAAAGGAAACTTTTTTCTTCCTTTCAGAGGTACAAGATATATATTTAACAACTGATGAAATAACTTAAAAGACAGTAGCTTTAAACATTTGGCATATTTGTTGTGTTACAGCAGTGAAACGTTGGTGGAAATAGTTTAAATATATGAAAATATGCTAATTCGGTTTTCTTTTATCATGTAAAGTCCAGCTTAGGTATTTACTACAGCTGATTGAGAAGTGGCTCATAAGACTCTGATTAAATGTTTTACACCTCACGCGTTTCATAAATGTGATCTAACATGAATTATTGAGCTGCAGAGATGCTGATAAGCGTTGTTGCAGGTATTAGTTTTATCAACAGAGCAAGGCCTCTTCTCCTCATTGTCCTCCCCCAGCTAAGCTTCAGGCTTGCTTTGCTTTAATATTGTCTGTAAGGATTCAGTAAACTTCCTCATCTAATGGAGTCAGAGAGGAAAAAAACTTCACTTCTCAAATATGAACTGAACTAATTTCACAAGAGCCTCAATCACTATTTGACTGACAGATTTAAATTCTTTTGTAACAAATTGTTCAAATCCTTTTGATTCTCTTTAACTTAACCTGTTATTTGACTCAGTGCTTTGCCATAATGGAGAGAGACTCTTGGTATTCACAGGGCTGCTGCCGCTGTTTTGTTTTTGTTTTCCATGCATGGAAGGTGGAGCTAGTTTTGAGGCCGGGAGATATCCTGGTGTGTTGTTTTATTTATTTATTTAGTTTTTTTTTTCCTCATTGCTGTATTTGCAAAATGCTGCTTTGTCAGCAGGTCAGGTAGATTTTCATTCTTTCTTTTTCCTTTCGCTCTTCCGAGTTCCACTTTTTCTGCACGAACATAAAGTGCAAACACACACAAACACGCACACACACACACACATGCACACAGTCATAATCTGTACTTTGTCCTCTTTCCCTCCCTCTTTCTCTCTGTGCGTGAAGCAAACTCAGCAGACCTCCAGGCTGCCAGGGAGCGCAGGCATTCTGGGTAATCCAGGGTGCGAGAGAAGAGTCCAAAAGAAACAAGGGGGAAAAAAAAAAATCTCTCACAAAATTACAACACACACTTGATGCTGTACATGTTGTTGTCTACTCGGACACACAAGCACACCAAATCCAGCCTCTCACCATTGAACCGTGGAGATACATTATCCATCTGTGTCCATCTGTACGTTCGTCTGCTGAGACAAATACAGGCTGTGTCTGCAGCAGAATGTGGAATCCAGAAACTGCACGGCATCCTGGTCCTTGCTGCCGAGCATTAAGGACGGGGATGTGTGAGTGAGAGCGAGGGAAGCTGAGGGAATATAGCGAGGGTGGTGGGGTGGAGCAGCGCAGGATACCGGAGTGTCGTCAGTCTGCTTTTATCTCAGCTCTGATTAAACCTCGTTCCTGTCTGACCTAAAAAGTCAGCTGGCGGAAACTTCAGAGACTGTGGGTGAATTTCACCGGAGCTCTTTACACCCAGCCGATGCCTTCAGAGAGGGAGAGAAAGTGAGAAGAAAGATCAGAAAAATAGAGCAGAGTGGGCAGATACAGAAACACACACACACACACACACACACACACATACACACACACATACACACAGATGCAGACATCCTGTCTTTGTGTGCTCCCTGTGGACACATATTATCATATATATGGAGGTGCACTCTCCACACTGCATGCTGTCTGCTCCGTTCTCCTAAAGAGGATGAGGAAGAGGCCGGTGCTGGGTGGTAACTTCGGGTTAGTAGTACAATACCACAGGAAGCAGACACAGGCAGCACTGAAATGATCCAGCACCACCCGTCTGGGACAAGTACAACAAAAAAACACAATGTGTAAAAATAAACTTGAGCCAGCCTGGCACAGCATCTGCAGAATATGAGATGTATATGCAACAGTGAAGGAGAGACAGCAGGACAGAAATGGAGGACAACCAATAAATTGCAAAGTTTCCTTCTGCTTCTTCTTGTTTTTTTTTTCTTGGTTTTTTTTTTTTCTGAAAAATTGTCTTTGCATCACTTAGAAGTAGCAAGTTCTAAAGGTAGTGTGCAGTTGTGTACAATATGGATTGAAGAAGTCAAGAAAAGTGTCAGTGCTGCAGTGTAGAAATATGCATTTGAAAGTCAGTTCTGTATTAAAGATGTTGAATTTGATCATAAAAGTGTATTTAAACTATCAAAAGTAAAACAGGGCCATTTATTGTGCAGAGAAGAGACCTCTGTGATTTAGTGTGTTCCATTATTATTGATCTAGCTCCAACTTTCCTTGTTTTATATTCTGTTGGATAGTTGACTTTTTTAAAGAGAATAGTATTTAAACACTCATAATGTGCAAAGGGACATGGATACCAAATCAAACAATAGAGTCAGACACACGGATTCCCTCTGAACTGTGGTGAAGTCGAAGCAACAAAAAAAAAGAAAGAAAATTCTCGACTCAGATGCAGCAGCTGTGTACACAACTACAAGTACAGTACTCCACCAAAGAGTTCTTTTTTTTTCCTGGTGACGAGCAGAGAGGTGTTGAGTTTGCTGTATCGCACATAAGTTTGAGAAGTGTGCTGAAGTATTTTTTTTTCTGTGTGTATGTGTATGTGTGTGTGTGTGTGTGTGTTTACCTCACCCAGAGTGCAGCAGCTCCAAGCCCAGTGCTCGGGAACCTGCCCACAGGGGAGGGAATGCCAGTGGGTCCTGTCCCTCCAGGGTTCTTTCAGGTACACAACACTCACACACACACACACACACACACACACACACACACACACACCACGAGTCATACTTTTGTTTGCGCAGTTTTTTATATCGTACATTTTTCTGTCTAGTATATCTCTGTTTGATGGCTGCTGACAACACTTCTCCACTGTCAGATGAAGAAAGGCGCCTCTTTTCCCGACTCCTCCTTGATTAACCCTAAACTGAGTCTAAGTTTGAAACACGGCATCCACCATGATCGGCATGGAGCTGACTCTTTGCCACCATGCTGTATTAAGGTCTTCATGATGTGAGCCTGCTCTCAGGTTTTGGTACCAATATATCAAAGAGAGACGTGCACGTACGCACGCACACTCATGCATTGTGTTTTTCCTATATTTCAGGGACTTTGCGTTGATTTGCATTCATTACCGAATTACTCAAAGTCAGTCAGAGGGACTACTGCCTTGAGCTAACACCAACCTTTATCTGACAGTAAAACATGCCGTCGCCTAAACCCTTTCCTGAGAAAGTGGTCGCATTTTCAATTCTGCATTTTGTCCATTAATCGTATTGATGACAGCTAGAAAATGAATTGTTACTCTAAACATTGAGATAGGTGCTGCTGGTTTGTACATCCACACGTGCACATTTTTACCCCCCTCCACTTGTGTATATACAAGCGTTTCTAATTTTTCCATTAAAATTACGACATTTCATTGTCGAAACATTTATTTTAAGAAGCTTCTCCTGGTGGATTCATCACAAATCACTTAACCTTTTATTAAAGAACACACAGTGAGCATTTGCTCCACAGTGAGTCGTGTGTGTGGGGCATCACAATGCATCTTCCCAAAACGGAGAGAAAAACAGAGTTTGACAGGGAAGATAAATCCTAAGGAGAGAAAAAAAAACACACACACATGCAGCGTTGCTCCAGATCATCTCCGAAGGCCTCTTCCAGTTGTACATTGATTACCTGTCATTATCAGTCAGATTCAGAGGCCCACATCTGACACTGCGATCAATAGCTTTCCCAGTCGTTTGCGAGTTCCGCTTTCAAAAACTCAAATGTGAGTTGGAGCAGCCTTTTCCGTCTCCCTCTGAAGAACAGTTACTCTTTGATGACGGGGTCCTGTCAAATTGTGTTAGCTGAAGAAAAGCAGCAGTTACCTCAGCTCAGGGTCTCCATTCAGACCCGAGGGAAAGTATCTCACCTGCTGAGTTTGATAACAAACTGCTCGTCGTTTCCAAGCAAGAATGCAGATGACAGGTAGTGATAGTGTATCTTCGCTGCTTCCCTATGACTGAATCGCTCATTCTCCCATTCCTGTCTTTTTTTGTTAAAGAGTTTGTATTTATTTTAATGTTTCAAGACAATATAGCACCTAACTAGACCTTAAATAGCTGTATTTATGTGATGGCCATATGACTCAGGTAAGAGAGTGAGTTAATGGTAAACTCAGATCAAATCAAGAGGACCAGTGCCCTCTAGTGGCGGATTGTAGTACTGCACCCCTGACTCTGCAGACCGGCCTTTCCAACCACAGTGGCTTCAGTTCAGCAGACATAGCAACAGCATTGTTTCTGTCTGTGGTGAGGACAAGTGAAAACCCACGCACAGCTGCTAAAGAGCTAACCCTAACCCTACACACACACACACACACACACACACACACACACACACACACACACACACACACACACACACACACACACACACACACACACACACACACACACACAAACAAACACACACACACACAGCCAAACTATGCGGTTAACACATGAACGCCACCCGTCGCTCTCCACAGAGTCAGGTCTCATGAAAAAGAGGTCAGCTTCCCTGAAGGCTCATGAGCCCCAGAATCAGCAGGTGGAGCTGAGAGCAGCTGTGCCTGGTTTTTTATTTTACAAACTTATTTCGTCTAGTTTGGATATGAGAAGGAGATCATCACAGTTATTAGCTGTCTTGACCTTTTTCGTTGACTGGATATGTAAATAGTGTGTTCACTGTTCTTTCAGCCATTCATGTCGCCTCGATACCCCGGAGGACCCAGACCGCCTCTGAGATTACCCAATCAAGTAAGAGCCACACTGACACCTGCAGGTGGAAGACAAAGCCGGATGGTAGTAATGGTGATTTATCCTCCCTGCAACAGTGATGATAATACCGAATGATACTAAATCCTGTTTGCTCTGTAGGGACTTGGAGGAGTTCCAGGTAGCCAGCCAATGTTACCAAGTGGAATGGATCCCACAAGACAGCAAGGTACGCACTGCACACACTCACACACACACAGCACAGCCTTTTATTTGGATGTGTGGATCCAACATGTTGTATCAAAGCTTTTGCAGTTGAACAGACTTCACAGAAATATTACCAGATGAATATCTGTGGCCTAAAAGAGCCTGACATGTAGGATATGTTTAGTACTCTCAAAACCCCTAATGGGTCTTTTTTTTTTTGTGTCAGATCATTATTTTATTTTTTTAAATGCTCCGGTGTTTGTTTAACTTGTCCAGAGGGCGACTCACCAGGTGCTGCGTTTATTATCTCTTTGCTAGAGGGTGAATCTAGAGATTCCGCTAAATCAGCCCGAGTCCTGAGAGGAGAAGTACTGAGTGAAACAATCATGAGTCAAAATCAAATAATGATTTTTCATTAAGACTAAAGTTGTGGATCAGCTGACCACGACTTTTCAGATAAGACTCGCTGCTAGGATGGAATGAAACAGTAAACCTCACAGTATTTTGTTGTAATGGTTAATTTTTATGAAGAAAAAGATGTAAAGACTGGTATTTAGAACTTGGTTCCAGCTTTTGATTTGGTGTTTTTTCTCAGTGTCTTTTGGATTTGGGATTTCTTCACATATTTTATTTTGTTTTATTTCATTTTGTTTTATTGTTGTTACCCTAAAACATTTTCAATATCAGTGAAGTTCAGCAGCACTGATCTATATCAGACTTTTTCCACAAAACACTGAGAGTGTTGCCAGAGTCACTTCATGAGGTTTGTTGTAGAAGCAAAAGAACAAGACCTTTGTTTCAACACCTTGCTCCCGTCCCCGGATGACATGTGAATTAAAGATTCAGGGTTTCCAGTTGCATTTCAACCAACCTCACAACCTTAAAACAGCAGCTCGATAAACTGTGAATGTAACAGGATCTGTGTCGCCACACATGCGAGTTTCATTTTCTCACATGCTGTTACATCTAATTTCAAAACAATAACATGTACAGAGGCACAAAACTGAAGAAGAGCTTATTTAAGAGAAATTTTAACAAGCTGTGGTAACAAACAAGATCTGTTCACGTAATCTGCGAAGCTACAAGTGATAAAGTTTCAGAAATGCTGATGCTGCTCTCGGTGGAACTAACTGAACATTTGAAGTCGGTCTTTGTTTGTTTCAGGACATCCAAACATGGGAGGACCGATGCAAAGGATGACCCCTCCCAGAGGGATGGTGCCGCTCGGGCCTCAGGTACAGACGACCAGGACCTTTAGGAATAGTTGCAAATGGTTGCAGTGCGAGTTCAAATAAGCTCTTTATCTTTTCTTCATAAGTATTTTGCGTTCGGCTTTTCAGGCAAAATAAGATTTTGAAACATCCAGGATGTGTCAGCGGGACATCAGTTGGAACATGCCAGATGTTTCAAACAATCACTTTGTTGTTATGCTTTGGTGGAACTGAGAGTGTCTGTGGTGTTTTGTTCTCAGAACTATGGAGGAGGGATGAGGCCTCCGCTCAACGCCCTGGTTGGTCCTGGGATGCCTGGCATGAGCATGTGAGTGGCAAATGCATATTATTATACATTTTTAAAAAGAAAATGCCTGTCAGCCTCTCTTTCTTTTAAATGTAAATGAAGTCAAAGTATTTCTCCATTTCTCTGAGTCTGAATTTCGACATCCCTCACTTCTCACCACAGACGTCACACACAGCTTTTTGCTTTGTGTAATTCTTTAAGGTGTGCTCCAGGGCCTGGAGGTTCAGTCGGGATGAGATTTTTCTCTATTTATTCTTCTTCACTTGTTTTTTTTTTTTTTTTTTTCCTACTTGTTCCCATCGTTCTTTTCTCACTTTTTTTTTCTTTATTTCTGGCACCAGATGAGCTTGTTATTGCCAACTCTGTCCAAGAGAGGTAGAAACAAAGGAGTCAGCCAAAACTCGGAAACTAAAGTGTGTGTGTGTGTGTGTGTGTGTGTGTGTGTGTGTGTGTGTGTGTGTGTGTGTGTGTGTGTGTGTGTGTGTTTCAGGGGACCCGGTGGGGGAAGACCTTGGCCAAATCCTCCAAACTCCAACTCTGTAAGAGCTCAAACACAGAAACATGAAGAGAAACATTTGTTCTCTTCTCCCCCCTTCATGTTTTCCTTTCTGTGTTTTTCAGACCCCCTACTCCTCGGCATCGCCAGGAAGTTATGTGGTATGTGGATCCGATCCGACTCGCTGTTTTCTACACAAAGAGGCAGTCAAACACGAATTCATGTAAAACCTGTGCTTTCAGGGGCCTCCGGGGGGCGGCGGGCCACCAGGAACCCCGATAATGCCAAGTCCAGCAGGTAAGCTGCGTCTGTCAATATCTGTTAACATATGACAATAAATTTGTATCCTCTTATTGTTTTTAAATGTTTTTTTGTTTTTTTGTTTTTTTTTTAGATTCCACCAACTCCGGCGACAACATGTACACGATGATAAACACAGTCCCTCCCGGCGGAAGCCGACCAAACGTGAGCGATTAGCGTAGACTTCAAATGGGATTGAATGAACTGATCGTCTCGCGTTATTTAGTAACGCAGGTGTTTAATCTGAGTGTCCGTTCTGTCGCCGCCGTCTCCCACGCACGTCCTCTCCAGTTCCCGATGGGTGGAGGAAGCGACGGTCCTTTAGGAGGAATGGCTGGAATGGAGCCTCATCACATGAACGGATCTTTAGGTACAGCTGGAGCGTTTCTGTTCCCGCCTGGAGTCTGAGCCTGGGTTTGATCAAACGTTTGATATTTCTGTTCCTACAGGGTCGGGTGATATGGACAGTCTCCCCAAGGTAAGAGACTTTTATCGTCGGCTCCAGTTCTCAAGATTTTTATGAGCAGTAGTTCCGATTGAGCTGTTTTTTTATTGTTTTTTGCCTTTGAACAGAACTCTCCTGGTAACTTGAGTATGAGTAACCAACCTGGGACCCCGAGGGAGGACGGAGAGATGGGAGGAAATTTCCTTAACCCTTTTCAGAATGAAAGTGTAAGCTGTGTTATTTTTTCTGTTGGGTGGGCTGATCAGAGGGATTCGGGGGCGTCCGCTGCCAAAACTCCACGTGAAGTCTGGCTAAAATCTGTGTGAAACACAGATGAACCCTGAGCTGAAGTCCCTCTGGAAAACACCGATCCAAACGGCACAAAATATTGTGAACCTTCACCAAAGGTCACGATAAATCTCTCTGAGAAGCTTTTCGTGTGTTTTGAGTTTTTCTCACAATACAAAACCGTCATTAGCAACATGGAAAATTTGCCTGAATTTAAAAAAAACTATGCATAAAATGGTCAATTAAACACTTTTGCCTAAAGAGGGTGGCGTCTGTTAATTACAGTTTGAGACGACATCAGTCAGTTTTTTCACATGATTTGAGGAAGCGCTTTTCAAAACGTATGGTATATTAGGAAACAAGCCAAACGTGTTTTAAAGTAAAGGTTTTGGTTCCAGTGACTTCCCACTGTTTACCTGGTGGACTATCCTACCAGCACTCTGTAACAATCTGAAAATTCAATGAGTAAGAATCATATTTGCGTTGTAATTTACATTGTAAAGCTTGTAATAGGATCTCAAAAAACACAATTACAGGACATAAAATTAGATATTGTTCTTTAGTCCGGAGCCAGACTAGATGTGATTTTCTCCTTGCTTCTGTCTGCAGTATTCTCCGAACATGACGATGAGTGTGTGAAGGCTCTGGGAGCCGGTTCGGCCAGACGCTCATGAGCCCGGTGTGGATCGGTGAAAAGCGGAGAGACAGGATGTGACGTCATCTTGGCCAGGGACTCTTCTTCCACCGCCCACCCACTCGGGACAATTGCCCCAGGCGCCCTCCCCTCCACCCCCCTCCCGCCACACCACCCCCACTCTCCACATCCGTCTCTCTCTCTCTCTCTCTCTCTCTCTTCCTCTCTCTCTCTCTCTCTCTCTCTCTCTCTCTCTCTCTCTCTCTCTCTCTCTCTCGCCATTCATCGGTTCTTCCTCTGCACCGTACAAAAGGATCCCAAATTTAAGGAAGCCAGAGAAGAACTTGTTGTATATTCACATCTGGTGTGTATGGGACTGTACGCGCGCACACACACACACACACACACACACACACACACACACTCCAGTCACAGACTGATGTGATGTGGACACATCTGTCTGAGTTCAATACCCAAAAACATGCCAAGATTGTCCAAGATTTAAAAAAAAAAAAAAAAGAAAGGAAAGAACATCTCCACTTTTGAATTGATGCATTTAAATGGTTTTTACAAATCATGTCTGTCGTTGACAAACCAGCTCATTCATGAAGAGAGGAGGACTGGAAAGGCATCACAGTCACAGCGATGAGGGTTTTGTTGAGGCTTGTACAGGTGTTTATGGTATTCTGAACATTTTCGGTTGTCACAGTCTTGAAGACCTTTGACCTCCCGTGGGGATGTTGTGTGGTTTCCAGCCACAAGTACGACAAAATCAAGAGGTCTGCTTTGGCTCACCTCGTGAAATGCAGGTCGTATTCGCCTACATTTTAAAACTAGTGTGGATGGTTACAAAGGAAAAAACAGGAGGACAATTCTTAAGTTTCTAATTGGGATGAATTTCATAACAACAACCAGCATCTGGCCAGTAAGCAACATAAAAGTATGCAAAATATCTCAGATATCGGCTACCAATCAGAAAGAAGAAACCAGAAAACTCTGAGAGCGACCAGAAGGACTGATGAGTGTTAAAAGGAATCAGTGAGAACATATTTATGAAGTGGCCCTGTTTGAAGGCGAACCTTCGACTTTACTGAACCACTTTCTATTCATAATAAATTCAGCTTTTTATTGATAAGGTAAAAAATGTTTTTCGTGAAAAAAAGGTTTCCTGTAGTTTCGCTTCATATTACCGTATTTTTTGGACTATAAATTGCACCACATTATAAATTTCTATCTAAAACTGTGTGTGAAGGGGGGAAAAAAACACACACATGTAATCCTAGCCCGTACGAGGCTGCACCGTTGATCGTCCTCCAGCAGCTGCTGCTCCAGAAGTATCTCTGAATTTGCTCCTCCGGCTCTTGCAATCACACTTTTTAGGCCACAGTTAGCAATTTCTCTGCTTCACTGTTTGCCAGATACTCCAGACTTTCTTTCTGCAGCTCTGTTTCCATTTTGAACTTTTTGTGTTTTAACATTTTCAGCTTGACTCTGCGTTTTCTTTTTGGAAACAGTTTGATTCCCGTGTCAGTCAAATACGGCAATAATGGAGGGTTTTTCAGTGGTACCTAAGCAGCATTTTGTAGTCACATGGTGACATCTAGTGGTTCCAGATCATATGTATCGATATATGTTGTTGCTTTTCAATATATATCGCATGTCCAAGCGAATAACTTAAAGAAATGTTATTTGTAGTCCCTGAAATACGGTATCTGTGACTGTCCATGCTTATTGTTGTTTGATTAGATAATAAAGCAGAAATAGAAGGGGAACAGTTTTTGCAAAAGTTGACAAACAGTGTTACAGTATAAAGCAAAAATGTGGCCAGTTTTAACAGCTTGATGCTTGAATCTTCATTCACCTGTAATTTGTGTTGCTATTTGAGTGCTGATGGAATTCAAGAGACTGAGGGTCAATAAAACAATGGCTTTTTTTTTTTCTTTTCTTTTTTTTTAATGAAAAATGAACTGTAATGCATTTGGAGGGTCTCTAGCCTTCAGCTCTTATGATCTCTTTGGTTTTTTGTCCCGGAGCTACTATTGGGTCGAATGATCAATCAAGCTGATAAAGTAAACCATAAACAGATCCACAAGCTGATAAAATCACCCTGTCGTCCGGCTAAACTGTGATCTTAGTATGATGTGAAAGGTTGGTTGGTACAGAAAGCTAAAATAAGCTTGTTTTTAATCAACGCCGGACTCCTCTTCCACTGCCCAAGATGAATCCTCATCGTGTACAAAGGGTCGATACTCCTGTGAACATTCTCCTCTCCCTTACCTTACTGCAAAGTGTACAGCTCACAGATGTAGCTCCTCTGTCTTGTATGTGTATTTGATATTATTATTAATATTATTATTATTTAAAGGTAAACCTGGAGAAAACTGTTGCAAAAGGGAGGAATGGACAGATGATGCATCTTCGCCCCTGAACAGAGATGCTTTCCTTTGTTTTCGTGTTAGATCGAAGCCATAAGTGGGAGTACGAAGAGGACACATTTGTAAATCAGATCGCGTTTTCTGTTCCGTGGCAGTACGTGGGACTCCATTTGTGACGTGTTCATTTTCTCTTTTTTATTCTTGTATTATGTTTTTTGTAAATACACAGAGAAGTTTCCTGGGTTTTGAATATGCTGGTATAAAGCTTCTCTTCCCTTATCCTCGACTCGTCTGCTCTTTTCATCCACCGGGACCAGGTTTCAGTCATATTTCTAAATAGTGCAACGAGGTGTATTTTGACAGTACGATAGCTGCCTGCCGACCGTCGGAGTTCAAAAGTTCATGAGTTGTGATTTACGCTGTCACATCTATAAATTCTTTTTAGAAGAAAATGCGAGGTCCGTTCTTCCTTTTTACTGCTGAAGTGCCCTGTGGCATTTCTCCTGAAGCTGAGGATCTGTGGAAGTGACCTGTGTGAAGTGAAACGATCCAGCAGGAGAGTCTGACAGCAGCTCACCTGCACCAGGTAGTGGTTATGTGTGTGTTTCTTTGTTGACTCTGCTGCCTCCATCCTTCCTATTTCTACCAGCACAGTCTGTACATTATGCATGAGATTACATCTCCAGACTATTTGATCTTTGTGCATAGCAAAAGCCTATTTTTCTCCCTTCAAACGCTCGGTACACAGAGAAAGAGGGAGACTGGAATTAGGCTCAGTAGGAATAATTCATCCTGCAGTGCGAGCAAGTTTGAAAACCACCACAACAGAAACAACCAATATGCTTTGTGGAAGAGTCTTAGATTACTTTTTTCTGTCTTTTACACATATACAAAGTTACCCTTAACGTTTATCATCCTGACCTCCAGCACAAGTAATGCTGTCAAAGTGTTAAATGGACATCAGGGGGTGAAGTGCCTGGCCTGCCAGCCTTAGAATATTGTCTTTGTCTCCATTAATGAGCAAGTACCCTGTTACACAACCATGTTTGGCCAAATCCACCCCTGTGAAAAGCTCCCCCTCCCCTCCCCTCCCATCTCCTCCTCTGTTATATGTAACACGTACCAGCGGCCACAATAGCCTCTCTGCAGGAAGGAGTGCCGCTGCTTTGTGCTGGTGTCTTCTTCAGTCGTGTCGCTTGGAGTCATGTCTCCCCGGGTTTTTTCAGCTGTGCTGCTGGCTCTCTTCTCCCTGACCGCCGCATCTGACCCCGAGTGTGAAGCGCTGACCAGAACTCTGGAAGATCGAACCAAGGTATATTACTCTGAATTCCAGCTGGTGTGATGCAGATTTAACTACACTACAGAGCAGCATGAAAGATATTATTTGACCTGTTGATATTATTGTGCATGCACAAACTCCTACCTCTGATCAATAAGCGCCTCTTTTGTTTGCATAGAAAAAGTTTGATTATGGAAACTGATTTCATGGTTATAACTGCCTTAATAAAATGTATTTTTGACCTGCAAAAAACTGTGGAAGAAATTCAAATACAAAAAAAAAAAAATCACAAGAATGTTTTTATCTAGTCCCAGTGGATACAAGAACATTTGTCAACAATGTGATCCCAGAAAATGTTTATGATGCTCAAAATGTGTGTCCAGATCCTCGGGAAATGGTTTCTGTACGCTGGAACATCCGAGTGCGAAGACTCCTTGACCAAGCTGAAAACCATCAAAAGCTCCTGGCTGGAGTTGGTGCCCATTCCTGAGTCTGACGACGTGACCCTTTACTACGGAGACAAGATGTGAGTTAAAAAAAGACCAGCCAACACATTAATGAACCAATATTTACATACATATTGTGATTTATTTCACTTTACCAGGGATGGAAAATGTTACCTCGGAAGTGCAAACAGCACCTACGATGGACAAGTTACCAGGGCTACATGTGAGTGAGTCGGACCGCTCCCATCTGCTGGTGAAGCTTTGAACTGATCACAGCATGATGATACTCTGCTTTACTTCTACACAGTTTACTACAACTCGTCCAGTCACGTTCACTACGGGAAGCACTTGGCGTTGTGTCCGGACTGCATCCTCTGGGTGGACTCGCCTCAGGGTGAAAGCCAGGGCTGCAGAAACACCTTCCTCTACAGTGAGTTCCGACACTTCTGGGATTCATTTAGAGTTTAATGAGCACAAAAAGGTTTGCAGTTCATTGAATGACTCTGTCTTCTCTTCGCCTTCCAGCTAAAACCGGAGACCTGGCCGAGGCCGATCAAGTCGTTTTCAAGAAACAGCTGGCATGCCTCAACTTCAAACTGGATTTATTCTATGGAGACAGCAGTGGTGAGATACTCTCTGCACATTCATAGATATTGCTGATATATCGGTGTCTTCATGGATTTTACCTCCTTTTCAGAATTGTGTCCGTATCAGAAGGTGGATACCATCGTTCCCTCGGTGTGAAGAACAACGAACAGCAGAGAAAACACAGCTGGGACCTGAAGTTCATGCATAGACACATTTCTGTTCAGCTGTAGAGAAACTCCCAGACCTGTTTGTGTGTAGTAAAAATGTCTCAACAAACATGAAGAGAGTAGTTTTCCTGATCTTGCAGCCATTTTTGTTTCAACTGTATCTGCTGTTATTTTGTAGAAATAAAAGGTCCTCAGCACGTTGTGTCCTTTTTTGTTGTAATAAAAAAAAAGTGAATTGATGGATTTCATCTTTCTTGTTTCTAATAGATTGAACATGTGAGATTTAAAAAAAAAAAAAAAAGAAAGAAAAAAAAGACTGCTTCCATGTTCAGGTTTTAGATCGATCCAACACAGCTGTGCTGCCTGACTTCTGGTGTTTATAGCTGACACTGTAACTTACAGAAATGTACATAAAACAGTGGAGAGGAAACACACAGAGCTGTTCCCTTCCTGCTCTGCCTCAACTGGAGCGGGATGGAGAGCAGCAGTGGAGAAAAAGTTGATGAAATGCAGCATTACACAACTTCTGCAAGTCACATAGTTTCTATATCATGAAACTAAACCACAGCTGAAAGATTGCCCAGAAAGAAAGAAAATGTTATGTAATGTTCAGATTCTGCCTTAAGACGTGTTTCTTTACATGCATAAGCCACTTTTCTCCTCATTGATGTGATCTTTATTTGCTTTAACTGAGCACTACATGACTGATCACTGAGAACCTATTGCAGATAAAGATATGACTTTTATGTTTGTAGATACACAACCGCGATCAGAGAACATGAACTGGTTTTATCTGCACAATGAATAACAACTGTCATCGTCAACAAAACTGTGGCTCACCGAGGTATGAAGCAAAAGGTCACTGCAGAGCATTCTGGGAAATTAAAGTGGTGTTTAAGCTGCAATGGGAGATTCAGACAAAAGAGGGGTTCTGTGTCTCTTTCCTCCACTTTTTCCATCTTTTGTGTGTGTGTGTGTGTGTGTGTGTGTGTGTGTGTGTGTGTGTGTGTGTGTGTGGGAGAGATAGAGAGAGAGAGAGAGAGAAAGAGACTGTGCCAGAAAGTGTCCACAGATTGAAAGATGCAGGGGTCCTGCTATTCATACTCTGCCAGATGGCTATTATGTAACAAGATAAATAGGACGAATGCCCCTGCAGACTGGATGGGAAGAGTGAACCGCTTTCAAACCCGAGGAGTGAGAGGGGTGTGTGTGTGTGTGTGAGAGAGAGAGTGTTTTTCCTAAATCCGATTGCACACTAACCTGAGGTGTAAAGAGTGCAAAACATTTGTCCTCATGCACAGCTACCATTAATTTGCAGTTTTTTATTTGTTCTCAATCACAAGTGAAACAATTGTTCAAAAACAAATACATATATTACATCTATACTTCAAAGTGGTGCGTTCTTAGAAGCTACTTAAATTAAAAGTTACTTTCTAAACATGTTTATTTGCTTTGTAAATAGCAGGTATTCAATTCAACTTACCTGTATAAAGGATCTACTTTCAAAACCACAGTTCAACGACAAAGAATAGAGTGAAATAGAATTAATAATTCAGCTGTAGTGGAGCCAGAGTGGGGGCGAGGGGGCGGTGGCCCCAGGGCCCACAAGGTCATAGGGCCCCGTTTCATGTGATGTGTTCACATTTAATCGGAAATAAATTATTATAATAAAATTAGCTGTGTGTGCGAGAAGGTATATGCATATGATTGTGGGCTCCAATTTGCCAATTCTTACATTACTACTGTCCATGAATGCATCACAGCTGTAAGCCAGCTGATTGGCGAGTTTTCTCTTTTGCACTTGATCTGAACTCTTTGGAGGGAAGTTAAACAGTATGCTAAACACTATGCTAGCTGCTAGCAGTACTACCCAAAACCTAACATCGGAGCCACTGGTGAGTCAGTGAAACCTTGAAAAATATTATCTTTATCAGAATGCCGTGGTCTGAAACACCTGCCTGTTTGAATGTGCCTTGTGTTGCTCTCAAATATAAGAGACCACAGACTTTTTTTTTTTTTTCAAATATGCCTGAATTCCAAAAGATATAGATAGCTGTGTCTATATCTATCTGAATAGACTGTGTAATTTTAGACCAGCTGTGTTCATTTTATATTAAGCTGTATCAAAGATGGGACAGATGTAGCCAGTGAGTTTTCATCTGATATTTCAGCACCATGGACAGCGGACGTTTGGAGATTGACAGCTGTCAGGCGGCCTTTGTGTGTATGTGTGTGTGCGTGCATATGTGTATTTGTTCTTCAGAACAAGTTTGTGAACAGGTTTGTGACTTTATTCTGCTTTCTGAAGCATATCGGTTTGCTTGGCTCAATAAAAGTGGGCATTAGTGTGTTGTTTGATGGTAGGATGAGGTATTGTTTGAATGGTAAAATGACTATCATAAGGGCCCGTCGAGAATGCTCCGCCCCCTCTGTACTGAGACCCACGCTCCGCCTCTGTAAGTCAGCATCTCATATTACTTGTTATCTCTAAAGTTATTCTTCTTTCAGAAGGATTGAGGACAGCTAAGAAACTTTGTTCAAGATCTCCCTTGGCAGAAGTAGATGAATAAATGAATAAAGTATACATACATTACATTATATATTATATGAATACATGAAATGCATACATGAAAACAGTCAAGTCACAGCCATGTTTAGGACTGTGTGTGTGTGTGTGTGTGTGTGTGTGTGTGTGTGTGTGTGTGTGTGTGTGTGTGTGTGTGTGTGTGAGAGTGTGGCCCAGCCCCCTGCTCCCAGAGCTGGTGTGGCTGGCTGTGAGCGAGCTGCAGTCTGGAGCCATGGCCCAGCTGGTCGTCTCTCTGCTGGCCCTCGCCTCCCTCTGCGCCGCCGCTGAGCCGGACTGTAAAGAGCTTGTCAAGCCTCTGGTCCTGGACAGCCACAGTCCTGTGAGTACCAGCCGGGGGGGTTTAGGGGCGAACTCTGTGGCCTCTGGTTTGACCTGTGTGATTTAACGTCTGTGAGCCTAGAAAAAAAAAAATTACAAGATGAATACAGAGAAGAAATAAAAAGGTTATTTATCACCTTTCAGATAGAGGGGGGGGGGGGGGGGGGTTGTCTTTGGTTTGTCAAGTATTTTCAGCTTGCAAACCACTTGAAAGCCTCTTTATAGTAAAAACTTCAAGAATTGAAAACAAGATTATACTTTACAATCTCAATATTGAACTTTTACAAGTTTTCAAATGTTTATTTTTGTAATAATAACATAACTGCTGGTGTATTTCTAATCAATATCGTCATTACCATGGGAAGAATGCAAAATATTGTTATCATTTTTGTTATTTTGCTATGCTTTTATTATTACTCTCCACTTCCTTTTGTAACAATGCAAATTTCCCCATTGTGGGACATTACCTTATCTTATCTACAGAAAAAAATTATTAAAATTGGCAAATATATAAAAACAAATTGTGAAATATGAATAAAAATCAATATGACAGCATTAGATAATGCCAAATAATGCTGAAATACCAAAGTTTGTCTTAGTTTTGTAACTATTTCTTAATGAAGCATTTTAGGTCAGTATCATATAAATGCATGCAGAGATTTCTGTTGTCATTTATATTCTTTTTCAAAGCTTTAACTGTAAAAATATTATCATGTATGTGTAATTAGTAATATTTACCCAGTTTTGTCTATCTATGATAGGATTTGTGTTTTTAGGTATATTTTGATTTGCCCTGGAAAGAACTTTCAGCTGCTTTTCAGTTTCAACAATTAAAATGCATGATTATTATCATCACCATCATTACTATTGATTATTTTCTTATTAGACTTCCTCACCTCCCTAAAGGCACACTCCAGTCACGCTTGTGTTTGTCCCTCAGATTTATGGGAAATGGCTTCTGCACGTGGGAACGTGGGACCAGCCGGACCTGAAGCGCGACCTGGTGTCGGCCAACAGCTCCTGGGTGGACCTGTCGGCGTCCTCGGACAGCGGGATGATCATCATGTACTGGGCTGACCGCCTGTAAGGCCTCAGACCGAAGGGTGCGTTTCACTCAGGAGTGTGTTCCAGAGAGGACTGACGCAGGTGTGTGTTCATCTCTTCCCATCACAGACACGGAGAGAAATGCCTTCAGGGCATCGCCAACGTCACCGTCTTAGGGATGACCACTCACACCACTTGTACGTACGCAGACGCTCGCATTTCCCCTCCGTCTTTGTTGAACGCGTGAAGCTGACTTCGATCAATGTTTCGCAGTCATCATCGATGGCCACACTTCCTATCACGACGGGAAATTCTATGAGACCTGCAGCGACTGCCTCCTGCTGGAAGACACCATCCTGCTCCCTGACGGGAAGTCCAAGGGGAGATACCTTTTCCTTTATAGTGAGTTGTTTTACTCAGCAACTGAGCAGCACTTTAAAAAGCATCTTTGAGTTCTGGTTTCACTGCTATTTCCCTTTCTCTAAAGCACGGACCGGCGGTCTGGAGCCGTCTGAGTTGGAGACGTTCAAGAAGCAGGCAGAATGTCTTAAATTCCTCCCAGAGTATCATTTTGGAAACACAGGTCAGCTTTTTTTTTTTTTCTGATCTAAATCTTCACATTTTAAAAATTGAGTGCTCACGTTTGGAGCTGAACGTCTGTGTTTCCTGATCTTTCAGAGCTGTGTCCCGACATAAGAGAAACCCCGTCGCCTGCTGCAGAGAATACAGAGAGCGAACAAACCGAGGCTGAGCAGAAAGCAAAGTAAAACTCAGAAATGTCCTCAAGCAGCCGCACACCTGACACAAACCAGCCTAACAGATACTAAACAGCAGTACTGCATGTGACTGATATAATACTTCACTGTGGAATAGCCTTTTAACGATGCATCCTGTTGACTTTATGTTTAGCAATGGATTGTTTTATTTTAGCCCAAAAAATTCCTTCTAAATGTCCAGTCCAAGCTGATTTAGGAGTATTTGTATGCAACCGTTTTTCAGCGATCGTGTGTGATGAATAAATGTAGTTTTTGCCTCCTTTTGTTCGGGGTCCGGTCACTTATTTCTCCACTTATTCAGGAAAAGTGTTCAGCTTTCAGAAACAAACGTTTTTGTTGGGAAGTTCCCAGACTTTTCAGACACCGCTTGCATACATCAAGATTATACGCTTGATCAAAACCTTTGGAGCTCCTCTGAACTCACCACAGCTTCCTGAAACGTGGACAAAGACTGTTGCTGGGCTGCGAAATAAGTGGCCAGCTTTTAACTGGGGGTCCACCGGGAAACGGCCTTCATTCTATCCATGAAAAGCTGGTTTCAGGTCCTTTTTTTAAAAGATTTCAACAGTTGGAGACAGGCGGTGGCACGTTGCCTGAGTCGATTCAGAGGACTGTTGAGTTCGGCCTTTCAGAGCTCAGCTAAAAGAAAATCTGCATGTCACCTCGGCCGAGGCGTCCGAGTGTGCAGGAGCCCTCCTCCTCCTCCTCCGGCCCCATAGCAGCACTTGCACAACACTTTTTTTCTCCCGGGACGGTAAAATGAATCAGCGTTAAACGTCCTCAGCGACATCGTCAGTCCCACCATGGATCTGCCGGCTCTCCTCGTTTCTTGACCCTCGCTTCTCTCGGCGCCGCATCGGCCCCCGACTGCCACGACCTGGTCAAACCCTTCATGCCCGACGATCCCAAGCAGGCGAGTTGCGTCAGAAGATGCTTTTTACCCGACATATTCACGCCAGCGTTGAATCAGCTCACGTCTTTTCTCAGGTGTTTGGAAAATGGGTGTATGTGTTGGGCGCCGGCGACCCGAAGCAGTACCACGACGCCCTGGGGTCCCTGAAGAGCTCCTGGATAGATCTGTGCCCCACGTCCGACAACCTCACCCTGACGCTGCGATGGGGAGATTACTGCTTGTGAGTTTCACGATTAGGATTTCACTGCTTCAAGCACTCGTGGAAATGAACTCTGCCTCCATTTTCCCAGTGAGCGCTGCATCTCCGGGGAGGTAAACGCAACGATCTCAGGACTCGCCACCACGTTTCGCAGTAAGTCAGCAGAGGTCTGTCTTTAAATTTGAGCTGTAGTGACCCCCAAAACCAGCAGATGTCTGCATAAAGACCGCTTCCCTCCATGTCTGAAGAGAACCTGTCGGACCACAAAGGACATATCCTGCAGACGTGTCCTGACTGCCTGCTGTGGACGGACACTTTTCGGAACGGGGACGTCACCGGTCGATACATCCTGCTGTTCAGTAAGTGGCGTTCAGATCTAACACCATCTAAACACACACACTCATTTTTTTTTTTTTAATTCTCTCCCTCCTTTCAGCCAGGACTGGAAAAATAGATGCTAAAGAGGTTGAGATGTTCAAAAAGCAGGCAGTGTGTCTGAAGTTCTCCGAGGACTTCCACAGCTACGATGGCAAAACCGGTCAGTGGCACGAAATGGATTTACTGTTATTCTCCAGCATTCTGAAGGAGAAGTTTGTTTGCTTTAATTGAAACAGTGAAACTTCCTTATAGATTGACTCCATGGAAACTGAAATATTTCAAGTGTTTCAAATGTATTTAACTATATATATATATATATATATATATATATATATATATATATATATATATATATATATATATATATATATATGTATATGTATATATGAGGACATCTGAAGCTTATTTGTTGTCAGTGTCCAAACATTAAACTTGTTGATGCTGTGGTTGTAGAACTTCACTGGACACAAAAACTCACAGAAATTACCACAAGGTGGAGATGTTGCATTGCACTACTACAGATAGCAGTTTGAGGACTATAGAAATTTTTATCGTTTCATTAATTTTGTCACTGCAATGCATCCACTTCATTAACAATGCAAACTTTTCTCTTTGTCTCATCTTTTTTTTTTCCCCAGAGTTGTGTCTTGATGACAAAGAGACTTCAGAGTGAGCAGTGGGGAAAAAGAAATAACAAGGGACACCCAAAAATAAAAAGGACAACTGTACTGTTGCGGTTTGATTTGACTGTATTTTCTGTATTTCACACACATAGAATTATGGCTGTATAAATGCCAGACTACAAATGATTCAACCCCCTTTGAATATTTCCTGAGGAGATCTGTAACAAGTCATGACAAACTGTATGTTATGAAAATCAAATGCTTGGAATGATAATGAGAATAAAACTGTATTGTTGATACGAGCTTTCATCTGCATGATCTGCTGAACTATGAAAAGAAATCTGAATGGCTGAAAATGTTGAGCCATGCTGAAGGTAGATGACTGTCATGAAGATAGATGTGGTGACTTCTACACCGAAACAGGTCTTGATATTTAAGTCTCAATTACAGTTCGGCTACAAATGTGAGTTTGAGAAGTCTCTTAGTCCACCAGCCTGCTGTACTGGTCTCCTGTTCCCGTCTCCACAGCCTCCATCTTGCATGTCCTGCTGCTTTCCCTCCAGCTGCCGGTTGCGCCCGGCGCCTCCAGGCCCCTCTCCGCCCATAAGGCCCGGCCGCGCCCCCAGAGCGCCGCCATCTGCTCGCGGCACTGCGAGGAGCCGAAGTAGTAGAGCAGCGGATCCAGGCAGCAGCTCAGGCTGCTCAGGCACATGGAGAGCAGGTAGGCCTGGTAGGAGCTGTCGGCCGCCCGGCGGCCCAGCTGGACGTAGTGAACCATGAGGATGATGTTGGTGGGGGTGAAGCAGACCACGAACATGGCCAGCACCGTCACCGTCATCACCACGGCCCGGGCCCTCCTGGACCGGTCCTCCATGTCGGCCGTCGCCAGGGCCTGAAGGACGCGCAGGTAGCAGGCGGCGGTGAAGACGAGCGGGATGAAGAAGAAGACGGACGAGTAGATGGGGAAGAAGTAGAGATAGTAGGAGTGCAGCTTTCCCACGGGCTGCACGTCGTGGCAGCTGGTGATGTGGAGGTCTGATAAATAAACCGTCTGTCCCGAGGTCAGCAGGGGGATCACGCCTCCCAGCGACAGCAGCCACATGGCGGCGCACACCGCTGAGGCCGTCAGGGGGCTGCGCCACATTGGGGAGTTGACCGGGTGAACCACGGACAGGAAGCGGTCCACGCTGATGCACATGATGAGCAGCACGGAGCAGTACATGTTGCAGTGGAACGCCGCGGTCACCGCCCTGCACATGAAGGAGCCGTAGGTCCAGTTGTTGCCGTGGTAAGGTAGGCGATCTTGAAAGGGAGCAGGAGGCCGAACAGCAGATCCGCACAGGCCAGGTTCAGCATGTAGACCGTCGCCGAGCTCTTGGGCCGGATGTGACGGGCGAATACCACCGCGGCGACGAGGTTGAGGGGCACGCTGACGATGAAGACCAGGGTGTAAACGGTCGGGACGAAAACGGTCGCCAGGCGACCCCGCAGGAAGGCCTTGGTCTCCTCGGAGACGACGTGGTGCTTGTGGTGGTGCGGGTGGCGATGGGGGCCGTGGTGAACGGGTCTCTCAGCGGGCTCCGGCGGCGAGCCGGATCCCCCGTCGTCCCCCAACATGTCCAGCGCAGACAGGTCGAGGTAATCCACAGGCTCTTCAGACACCATCACAAAGCGGGCAGAGAAGGTCCGAGAGACCGGCCCGGAGCCTGGAGCCAAACAGAAGCAAATAGATTCACATTTAAAGAGACGCTTCATCATTCAATTACAACACTGACCTTTTTAAACTGTTCACTGCGGCTCATCTGACACATAATACAAGCATGAAGACGACTGATCAGCTCCACATCACTGCAGCACAATAAACTGTTTCTGCATTATGTGAACCAGACGAAATCTACAGAAGATCTGTGTTCAGCTAAAACTGTCTTAACTCAACCTTTAAAGACTGCAGCAGTGTTGAGACGAACTGATCCTGCTTTAAAGGCGAAGGGTGATCTCATCCTGTACCGACTCATTTCCTACCAATTCACTCAACATTCAATTCATTCAACAGTGTTGGATGTGTGTGCCGCCAGCAGCCAGTCTCAGCTGATAAAAGGTGCTGCTGTTGGTAAAGGCGACGTCGTTCTGGAGAAAAGATGGGAACTTTATGTGCAAAGTGAAAAAGACTAACATTTGTTGGTGGCACTGATCAGGATATTAATAATTAACCTTTACACACAAAATAAAAACAGGAGAAATACATTTTTCATTCATGGGGTTTGCAATGAAGTTCTTGAATTTTAAAATGCAACAAATACTTTTTGCTTTACCTCACAAACCGTAAACGGATGTTGACAGGCTACAGTTTAAGAGAAGTGAAGTTTATTCAGCATTTATAAATTCACTCACAGGCTTCAGTTGATTTAGTTTCCCCCCTGCTGTTTAAAAAGCACTTTACTGTTGAAGTCAAGAATTAAAACAAAAGAAAAATGGCTTGGCTTTCATTTAGAAATAAATAGTGACAACAGGAACTTTTCTTCTCCCAACATTCACAGTGTGCAAACTGCAGTCACACATGTCAAAACCCCAAAATGTGTTTTTTTTTCTATGTAGATATGAAGAAAGCTACTCACCATTCTGAGAAGCCAGTGCTGAGTTTTGGGGAGAAAACAATACAAACAAGCTTATTAGCACGTGCAGCATGGCTTCACTGTCCATCCGCCAATTACAGAATCCAAACGTCACCAATTTGCCTGAGGAGTTGCCGTCTGAGTGTTTCGCTGAGAGCATCAAACAGGTCATCCCAGATCAGGGAGGAGACTCCGCCCCCACATATCTCCACCCCTAAGTGACCCTGTAAAGTGACCCTGGTGCTCAGACCAAAAATGTTTTTTTTTTTTTTTTTCCTGTGGAAGTGCAAGATTGGCAGACCAGCTGAGAAAATGACAGAAACGTGCAAAAGAGTGGAGGGAAGAAGAAAAAAAAAATAAGAATGCTCTTGTACATGAGTATTTATTACGCACGTTCAAGCATCAGACTTAGTGGTAACAGCTACATGTTAAAATGCATCAGGTGTAGCTTTTAAAAGGTTTCAATGTTTTATTCATTAAAACACGTCTGTTTGAAATGCTTCATTTAAAAAGGCACTGGTAAAACTACAGTATTTCAGAACGTTGTGCAGCTTTGTCTCAAATTTAACATCAACCGTTTCTCAACGTGTAAGGCGACGGTGACGATGTGTTTCCTTCACTTTCACATACAAAACATGAATATCGTACAATTTAATTCTCAAAAATACATTACATTTACAATCACCACATGGAAAAAAAAAACACATTTCATTTGGGGTGATCGTCAAATCATAGGCAGATGAAACTACACTTGATGTTTGTTTTTTTTTCTTTACTGAATTCATTTTGGTTCTGTCAGAAGGCACGACGGCTTTCCTCCGCTCCGGTTCACTTCCCGTAAAACTTCTTGTTCAGGAGGAAAATGAGGAGGTTGACGTTCACTTTGGGCTTTGTCGAACATCTTCATGACGGCCACGCCTTCATACTGCAGCTGCAGGAGGTCCTGGACGCAAGACGCACGAGAGAAACCGTCAGAAAACCACAACATTAACCATCAAGCATCACTTTCTGCTGGTAATATGTAGAATCTCTAACTAGCTGCAGCCTCACAGGAAGATACGAGCTTCAGAGATGGGTTTATCTTGGAACTAACACTGGTGGACTCAGCACTTTTTCAATCCAAACACCTCATATCATCAAAACATGCTGCTGTGGTCTACCAGGGAAAAATCTTTCGAAACCTTCTAATGAAGAACAAACTGAAAATACCGTTCTTCCCGTGAAACTGTAATTTATGTATCAGGAAATAAATGTTAACCTGGAAATGAAGCTGAACCTTCTCCATTTCGACCCCCATAAACTTGGCTTTCACCTCGAAATCTCCGACTTCCTCACTGGGCGAAATGTCAAACATGACATTTTTAAAACCTGTGAGAAAAAACAGAGGGAACGTGAGAAAAGCGGAAAAACGCTGACTGTAGCTGAACTTTCACAATTTACCAAACGCAGCTTCTGTGTTGCGTGCCGCAGACAAAATGAAAACGCGTCCCTGTTTGAGAAAGCACTGAGGACGTGGAACTCACTGGTTTGGTCTGAAGACCTTCTATCTCCAGGATGACTCCCTTCTCGTGCAGCCTCGCAGCGGTGTACTTGAGAGACTGAGGTTTCCCCTTCTTGCTGCCTTCTCCCCTCCTTTGCTGTCCAGTTTTATCGACCGGCGTGAATTCCTGGAAACAAACAACCACAAAACATTAGCACCATCTTTCAAAGGGTTTATTTTTAAAAGCCATGTTGTGGAAGTGTGGACTGACTTCCGGTTGAGGTTGTCCAGGCAGGTCTTGATGTAGGTGTCGTAGTAGTTCATCTGGTCCTGGAAGAAGTCGTTTTGGAGTTGAGCGCCGTCAGAGGTCTGCTGCAGCTTCACCAGCTCGGCCTTCCTCCTCTGTCTGTAGCGTCTCTGGTAGCGGATGTCCTGCGGTTCACAAGTTTCGGTTGGAATCTGGAGTTCGACGCGTTCGGCGAGTGACGTGCCGAACCCCGGACGTGAAAGAAAAGCGGTTTTCGTGAACCTTTGATATTCGTTGATGAGGTTCCTGGTATCTGCTGCTGGCGCCACCAGGCCGGCCTGCTCCAGGCTGCGGAGGTTCCGCAGGATCTTCCTCTTCTTCTGCTCCAGGGGCAGCTGGCTGTCCTCCAGCACCGCCGCGCTGCTCTCAGACCCTCCGGGGTCTGAGCGTCCTGAACCGCTCTGCGCTCGGCGATCGTTGTGTGCTCCAGCTCCTTCACGAATAATACGAGACAGATGAACATTTCAACAAATACATTTCCTTTATCTTCAGAAATATTCTGAAAAGGTTATATTTTACCTGTTGATTAGTAGCCGGTGTTTCCAGAATTTCAGTCAAAGTTTCTCCATGTTGAATCCGAATCACGTCCACAATCAGCTTTTTCGTCCTGTTAAAGCAGAAAATGATGATTTCATAAATATGTGGCACCATAAATACAGTTTTAACAAAAAACATTTACAATTGTAATAAAACTAATGCCGTAGCAATAGGGTAAAAAAAAAAGTATTCTCAGAAAATTATCAGTGAAATCTAGAACTCTCTTAAACTTTATGATCATAAAATGATCAACAATATGAAAAACTGTATGGCAAAGACTTGTTTGTCAAAGCAATCATTCCTTGTCCAGAACATTAAACTGCTTTGAAAAGGTGTTTAACTGCAACAGCAGTGTTTGTTTTGTTCAGTCACCTCATAAAATAACTCACAGCAACTCAATTTAATGAGCAGAGGTCTGAATATCCGTGGCTTTGAAACAACAGCACCGTCATCTGAATTCCAAGTTAACATAAAAAAAACCAGGGACCAGAAAACTGCATCCTGACACGATACGTGAATTAATTTACAAAGCAAAAAAAGCGAAGACAGTCCCTGAACTCTTTCAAAAGAAGCGACTGCTGCAAGAACAGAAGTCATATCATGCTGCTTATTACCCACAGGGAGTTACATAAACACCAAAAGCCATGGAAATCCTTTGTTTCTGACAGGCTATCGGCCTTTTCTCACACACACACACACACACACACACACACACACTCACACCTCTTTTCACACACATTGGTACTTTGTATAAGATCTGGCAAACACCTTAGCTGTTGTTATTTCAGGGTTCTAATGCTGCCGTTTCGTGGCTCCTGAGCTAAACTTTTCTGAAACCTCTGCTAGCCAGTCATTCATTCAGTCTCTATCATTCTGTTGTTCCTTAATATGCTGCCAATCGAACATTATAAACGTCACTTGACAGCAAAACGCTGTACCAAAGCGAGCGCGTATTCATTCACATTCGTACGCAGTAACCGTCACACTGCGGAGAAGCTTATCCAGGCGGATACATGCTGCTTTGCAAGATAAGCCCGATTCTCAAAAGCTCTTCCTTTGGGGACAGGATATGATAGAAGAGCAGGAAAGACAGCAAAGATACGCAACTGAGTGATGACAAGAGTGACCTCCACAAACTGTGGCAGCAGGAGTTCAGCGCAATGCGACGAGCAGCAGTTACAGCAAAGTGGAACTGAACGACAAACGTTTTTCCATCACCTGAAACATCTGAGTGAATAAAGTTTTGCACAGAACCTACTTGGTAATGAGAGTTTTGAGGTCCTTGTCGTCTCCGTCCAGCAGCTCGAACTTGCTGGAGAGTGAGTGAGATCTCCGTCTTCCCCAGCTGGCTCAGAGCGCTCTCTCTGTTTGGGTCGCTGGGATCTGCGGCTCCTTCCCCTGAAAACCAGCAGCACAGAGTCCGACGTGAGGAATCAACCACTGCAGACGTGAAACAGGGTCAACAGAGGTTCGTTTGAGCGTACCGAGCAGCGCCTCCACGTCGGGGACGTCCCCGGTCCTGCAGCAGCTCGTGCAGCAGGTCGTTCTTGTCTGGAGAGATGGCCTCCAGATGCTCCAGCAGCAGCTGGACAGAGAGAGAAACCTCATGTCCTCTGAAGCCGCTCACTGAGAAACTGATGAGTTAACGCAAACATGCATCGACTACTGTTGAATTTAAAGACTGTGGATCACGTGTTTCTTTAAAAGCGTAAATATAATGGAACAAATGCATTTGCCTTTAAAATAAATTCCATCTGCAGCTGGGAGGCGGTTTACCGAGTGAGTGTTGATGATCTCCTCTATTGAGATGTAGATGATGGGTTTGCTCAGGGTCACCATGTCGGAGTACTCATCCACGTTAAACTTCTCCTCGGGTTCAGGAACGTCACAGGCCGACTGGAAAAACAACCTGGAAGAAATGCAGACGTCTGTATGTGAACTTCAAACACTCTTCAAAACAATCAAGAGTCACAGAAAGTGATGCTTTGGCAAAGAATGGTTCTATTTTGTGCAATTAATATTTTCTATGAAGTGAGCAGTTTGCACAAACTTGTGTCCTTAAATGTACTAAGCAGATTTTCAGTAATAAGTCACTATCTTCGGCAAAGTGAGGTAGATTTTGGTTGACATGAAAGCTTTAGGCCACCAGGCGATTTAAAACCTTAAGTATTAACATTACTTGCCAGGAAAATCTTAGCTGATGAACATTTTCACATCCGTTACCTGAACTTCTCGTATGTCTGAGAGATGTAGTTGTTGAGCGGCGTCATGTGTGCGTTCTCGCCCTCGAACAGCTTGTTGGCGGCCGCGTGCTGCAGCATCTTGGCCACCGAGCCCAGGTTACGCCGCTGGTCCTGGTGAAGCTGCCCTCCGGCGACATGTCGATGATATGTCAAAGCCGTCGGGGGCCACGATGGCGGGGTTCATGTAGCGGTAATACAGCAGGTTCCCCACAATCTGGCAGTGAAAAAAGAAAGACATAAAGAAGTTTTTTTTAATACTGGAACTTCTAATCTGAGTTTCTAACAATAAAGATGGCAGAAAGAACTCCCTCTGGAGTGTAAACCGCAGTATGAATGGAAAACACACATATGGACACGTATGAATAAATGAATGGAAACATTTGAGGACCTCTACCTTCATCAGCTCATCCTCTGAGGCGTCTGGAAACTTTTCATGGAGGCTGTTCTTCAGAACTTTTGATATGTATCTCATGCCATAACTACATGCAGAACAAAAACAATGGATGGGAAATGAACACAAAACAACGTGCAGTCACATGCTGTGTGGCAAAAACAAAAGTAATGAACAATGACTCTTTTCCTCCAATGACTACATGGTTAATCTAGTAATAGAACAGAGAATGGCGCCATCTGGTGGTAGGCCCAGACGTTTATCAAACTGGTGTTGAGTATTTTTTGTGCTTCATGAACACATGATTTGCACGGATCCTGCCACACAAAGCACAGGCTGAGCGGAGGAAAGCTGGAAC